>NW_020172813.1:98973-165579 GCF_003031525.2 Neophocaena asiaeorientalis asiaeorientalis | reverse complement strand
TCTGTCAATGGGCATTTAGGTTGCTTCCATGACCTGGCTATTGTAAATAGTGCTGCAATGAACATTGGGGTGCATGTGTCTTTTTGTTTTTTTGTTTGTTTTTTATAAATTTATTTATTTATTTTTATTTGTTTATTTTTGGCTGCACTGGGTCTCCGTTGCTGTATGTGGGCTTTCTTTAGTTGCAGAGAGCAGGGGCTACTCTTCGTTGTGGTGCGTGGGCTTCTCATTGCTGTGTCTTCTCTTGTTGTGGCGCATGGGCTCTAGGCACACGGGCTTCAGTAGTTGCGGCATGCAGGCTCAGTAGTTGCAGCTCACGGGCTCTAGAGTACAGGCTCAGTAGTTGTGGTGCACGGGCTTAGTTGCTCTGTGGCATGTGGGATCATCCGGGACCAGGGCTTGAACCTGTGTTCCCTGCATTGGTAGGTTCCTCAAGATTGCTTTAGCTATTCAGGGTCTTTTGTGTCTCCATAGAAATTTTAAGATTTTTTTGTTCTAGTTCTGTAAAAAATGCCATTGGTAGTTGATAGGGATTGCATTGAATCTGTAGATTGCTTTGGGTAGTATACTCATTTTCACAATGTTGATTCTTCCAATCCAAGGACATGGTATATCTCTCCATCTGTTTGTGGCATCTTTGATTTCTTTCATCAGTGTCTTATAGTTTTCTGAGTACAGGTCTTTTACCTCCTTAGATAGGTTTATTCCTAGGTATTTTATTCTTTTTGTTGCACTGGTGAGTGGGATTGTTTCCTTAATTTCTCTTTCTGACTTTTTGTTGTTAGTGTATAGGCATGCAAGAGATTTCTGTGTATTAATTTTGTATCCTGCATCTTTACCAAATTCATCAATTAGCTCTAGTAGTTTTCTAATGACACTTTTAGGATTCTCTATGTATAGTATCATGTCATCTACAAACAGTGACAGTTTTATTTCTTCTTTTCCTGTTTGTATTCCTTTAATTTCTTTGTCTTCTCTGATTGCCATGGCTAGGACTTCCAAAACTATGTTGAATAATAGTGGTGAGAGTGGACATCCTTGTCTTGCTCCTGATGTTAGAGGAAATGGTTTCTGTTTTTCACCATTGAGAATGATGTTAGCTGTGGGATTGTCATATATGGCCTTTATTATATTGAGGTAGGTTCCCTCTATGCCCGCTTTCTGCAGCGTTTTTATCATAAATGGGTGTTGAATTTTGTCAAAAGCTTTTTCTGCATCTATTGAGATGATGAGATATGGTTTTTCTTCTTCAGTTTGTTAATATGGTGTATCACATTGATTGATTTGCATATATTGAAGAATCCTTGCATTCCTGGTATAAATCCCACTTGATCATTGTTTATGATCCTTTTAAAGTGTTTTGGATTCTGTTTGCTAGTATTTTGTTGAGGATTTTTGCATCTATATTCATCAGTAATATTGGTCTTTAATTTTCTTTTTTTGTAATATCTCTGTCTGGTTTTGGTATCAGGGTGATGGTGGCCCCATAGAATAAGTTTGGGAATGTTCCTTCCTCTGCTATTTTTTGGAAGAGTTTGAGAAGGATGGGTGTTAGCTCTTCTCTAAATGTTTGATAGAATTCACCTGTGAAGCCATCTGGTCCTGAACTATTGTTTGTTGGAAGATTTTTTAACCACAGTTTTAATTTCATTACTTGTGATTGGTCTGTTCATATTTTCTATTTCTTCGTGGATCAGTCTTGGAAAGATATGCCTTTCTAAGAATTTGTCCTTTTCTTCCAGGTTGTCCATTTTATTGGCATAGTGTTGCTTGTAGTAGTCTTTTACTATGCTCTGTATTTCTACAGTGTCCACTGTAACTTTTCCTTTTTCATTTCTAAATTTATTAACTTGAGTCCTCTCCCTCTTTTTCTTGATGAGTCTGGCTAATGGTTTATCAATTTTGTTTATCTTCGCAAAGTACCAGCTTTTAGTTTTATTGATCTTTGTTATTGTTTTCTTTGTTTCTATTTCATTTATTTCTGCTCTCATCTTTATGATTTCTTTCCTTCTACTAACTTTGGGTTTTGTTTGTTCTTTCTCTAGTTCCTTTAGGTGTAAGGTTAGATTGTTTATTTGAGATTTTTTTTGTTTCTTGAGTTAGGATTGTATTGCTATAAACTTCCCTCTTAGAACTGCTTCTGCTGTATCCCATAGGTTTTGGATCATTGTGTTCTTGCTGTCATCTGTCTCTGGGTATTTTTTGATTTCCTCTTTGATTTCTTCAGTGATCTCTTGGTTATTTAGTAACGTATTGTTTAGCCTCCATGTGTTTGTGTTTTTTTCCCTGTAATTTATTTCTAATCTCATAGCGTTGTGGTTGGAAAAGATGCTTGATATGATTTCAATTTTCTTAAATTTACTGAGGCTTGATTTGTGACCCAGGATGTGATCTATGCTGAAGAATGTTCCCTGTGCACTTGAGAAGAAAGTGTAATCTGCTGTTTTTGGATGGAATGTCTTATAAATATTAATTAAATCTATCTGGTCTATTGTGCCATTTAAAGCTTGTGCTTCCTTATTAATTTTCTGCTTGGATGATCTGCCCATTGGTGTAAGTGAGGTGTTAACATCTCCCACTATTATTGCGTTACTGTCCATTTCCTCTTTTATAGCTGTTAGCATTTGCCTTATGTATTGAGGTGCTCCTATGTTGGGTGCATATATATTTATAATTGTTATATCTTCTTCCTGGATTGATCCCTTTATCATTATGTAGTGTCCTTCCTTGTCTCTTGTAACATTATTTTATTTTTTAATTAATTTATTTTTAAAAATTTTATTTTTGGCTGCATTGTGGCTTTGCTGCATGCGGGCTTTCTCTAGTTCCAGCAAGCGGGGGATACTCTTCATTGTGGTGCACGGGCTTTTCATTGTGGTGGCTTCTTGTTGTGGAGCACGGGCTCTAGGCACAAAGGCTTCAGTAGTTGTTTCACATGGGCTCTGTAGTTGTGACTCATGGGCTCTAGAGTGCAGGCTCGGTAGTTGTGGTGCATGGGCTTAGTTGCTCTGCAGCATGTGGGATCTTCCATGACCAGGGTTCGAATCCATGTCCCCTGCATTGGCAGGTGGATTCCCAACCACTGTGCCACAGGGAAGTCCCACATTCTTTATTTTAAAGTCTATTTTATCTGATATGAGTATTGCTACTCCAGCTTTGTTTTGATTTCCATTTGCATGGAATATCTTTTTCCATCCCCTCACTTTGTCTGTATGTGTCCCTAGGTCTGAAGTGGGTCTCTTGTAGACAGCATATATATGGGTCTTGTTTTTGTATCCATTCAGTGAGCCTGTGTCTTTTGGTTGGATCATTTAACCCATTCACGTTTAAGGTAATTATCGATATGTATGCTCTTATTACCATCTTCTTAATAGTTTTGGATTTGTTTTTGTAGGTCCTTTTCTTCTCTTGTGTTTCTCACTTAGAGAAGTTCCTTTGGCATTTGTCATAGAGCTGGTTTGGTGGTGCTGAATTCTCTTAGCTTTTGCTTGTCTGTAAAGCTTTTGATTTCTCCATCAAATCTGAATGAGATCCTTTCAGCAGTGAATTCCACCATTCTGTCTTCCAGGTCACTTATCCGTTCTTCTGCTTCAGTTATTCTACTATTGATTCCTTCTAGTGTAGTTTTCATTTCAGGTATTGTATTGTTCATCTCTGTTCTTTAATTCTTCCAGGTGTTTGTTCTTTAATTTTTCTAGGTGTTCATTAAGCATTTCTTTCATCTTCTCCATCCTTGCCTCCTTTCTTTATCTAAGGTCCTGGATCATCTTCACTATCATTATTCTATATTCTTTTTCTGGAAGATTGCCTCTCTCCACTTCATTTAATTGTTTTTCTGGGGTTTTATCTTGTTCCTTCATCTAGTACATAGTCCTCTGCCTTTTCATTTTGTCTGTCTTTCTTTGAATGTGGTCTTCGTTCCACAGGCTGCAGGACTGTAGTTCTTCTTGCTTCTGCTGTCTGCCCTCTGGTGGATGAGGCTATCTAAGAGGCTTGTACAAGTTTCCAGATGGGAGGGACTGGTGGTAGGTAGAGCTGGGTGTTGCTCTGGTGGGGAGAGCTCAGTAAAACTTTAATCCACTTGTCTGCTGATGGGTGAGGCTGAGTTCCCTCCCTGTTGGTTGTTTGGCCTGAGGCAACCCTGCTCTGGGGGCTACAGGCCCTTTGGTGGGGCTAATGGTGGTGTCTGGGAGGGCTCACGCCAAGGAGTACTTCCCAGAACTTCTGCTGCCAGTGTCCTTGTCCCCTCGGTGAGCCACAGCTACACCCCACCTCTTCAGGAGACCCTCCAACACTAGCAGGTAGGTCTGGTTCAGTCTCCTATGGGGCCACTGCTCCTTCCCCTGGGTCCTGATGTGCACACTACTCTCTGTGTGCCCTCCAAGAGTGGAGTCTATTTTTCCTCCAGTTCTGTCGAAGTCCTGCAATCAAATCCCACTAGGCTTCAAAGTCTGATTCTCTAGGAATTCCTCCTCCTGTTGCCGGACCCCCACGTTCAGTAGCCTGATGTGGGGCTCAGAACCTTCACTCCAGTGGGTGGACTTCTGGGGTATAAGTGTTCTCCAGTTTGTGATTCACCCACCCAGCGGTTATGGGATTGGATTTTATTGTGATTGTGCCCCTCCTGCCTTCTCATTGGGGCTTCTCCTTTGTCTTTGGATGTGGGGTATCATTTTTGGTGAGTTCCAGTGTCTTCCTGTTGATGATTGTTCAGCATTTAGTTGTGATTTTGGTGCTCTCGCAAGAGGGAATGAGCTCACGTCCTTCTACTCCGCCATCTTGAACCAATTTCCCCATCTCACCCAAGGTGATGTTAATATGCAGCCATAAGTGACAACAGTTGCATTATAGTGTGATAGTCTCTGCTTATTGACAAATGGCATCCTGTGAACAATATCACCAGCAATCTATTGACATAATATCAGGGTTTAGTTGAATTTTCCTCTTTCAAAAATCATGTGAGAGAGAGCAGGTGAGAGCCAAAAATGATGATCAGTATTAACTGAGCTGAATCATGAAACCAAACCCTCTTCTGCTTGAACCTCAACTAATAGTATTAGCAATTTTGTTTTATTCTCTAGCATAAATGACTAAACTTTGGATATATCTAGGGCAACCAAGATAACAGTTGCCTGGGACTGAAGGGATTCCCAGGGTATAGGATTTCAGTTTCAAAACTGAGCAATACTGAGATAACCAGGATGAGAAGGACACACTAAAAAGAGAAGAGGATATGAACCATACAATTATTTGTGCACACATATTCTGAGAAACACAAATTAGGGGAATGTCCAACATGGAGGCCAAGCTATTTCTAAAACTCTACACCTTTCTAGGGGGAATTGAATTTATTCTGTTTTATTTAGTTGGCACAGTCTTACAAAGGAGAAATTCACTGTTACAATGGCTCAAAGGTAGCAAAAACAAAACAAACCAAAGACAACCACCAAAGCTCCACAGCCACTAAAGGACTTCTTAACCTGGACTTATGTACCTTGCTTGGGGTTTGGTTCCTGCCTAGTGATTCTCAGGAGGTACTTGAGTAGTTTGCATGATGGATGGTATCAGTGCAGAATTCCAGTTGTAATCCAAAGCTCAGAAAGAATCCATCTCCTCGTGGGGCTGTTGAGTAGAATTTGAGAATGGATCTGCAACTGGCCAACATATGAAAACTTTTTAATTAGAAGATTCACACAAGAGGCAAAACATTTCATGTTGGTGTCTACACATCTGATGTGCCTGGCTCAAGTCTGTTTTCTATAGGATGAAGCTGTTCTGTTGTTCTCAGGTGGAAAATGTTAGAGTTGACAGATGGACCCTTGGTAAATTTAAGAGGAATGCAGATTTTCGTGTACTAACATACATTTTTAGAAAAAATTATTTGTAAGGGATATAAGAGTTTTGTGTTAGTCTGTGCATCTTGAGTACAAAGTGGCAAAGTTTATAGTGGTTAAAAATTGACTTTGGAATCAGGCAGATGGGTTCAAAATCTAGTCTTGCTTCTTAGGGCATTGTGACATGACCTTGGGCAACTTACTTAACCTCCCCAATTCTCTGTTTTATATATATATTCTCTAATATATATATTAGAGAAAATTATACCTCTCTCTTTGGATTGTTGTGAGAATTACACAAAATAATAAATATAAAGCAGAGTTTCTCAATCTTGGCACTATTGACATTTTGGGCAGCAAGATGCTTTGTTGTGGGAGCCTGTCCTGAGCATTGTAGCATACGCAGCAGCATTACTGGTCTCTACTCACAGCTACCCCTCCAAGTCTTGACAACCAAAAATGTCTCCAGACATTGCCAGATGTCCCCAGGATGGAGCCAGGGCAGTGGTGGGGAGCAGGGAGTGGAGAATACATGCCCCTGGTTGAGAATCACTCAATATAAAGTGATAAGTGTCAGACCTGGAATACAGTAGGCACTCATTAAGTGGTAGCTACAATATTAAAATTGTTAATACTATATCAAAGTTAGAATTCTTATTATTAATGCTGAACCTTAAAAGTGAGTCAGTATATTTAATTCTATCTGAGAATATTCTCTCAGACTTATTCTTTTAGGCTGTGTAAGCTAGTCTTGCTCCGCTAAGAGAAATATTGGAAAATATCACTTTCCGGCCTCACATCTCTTGCACCTAGTCATCCTGCAAGTCTAAGATCTTTTAGATTTATTGATGTGTTATTCAACCATTTAAACATTCACAAACTACTTAAAAATAGCTACATTATAAGTGAATATTTGTCAGGAATGGTGAAATTTGCAACTTTAAGGCATTTAAGGCACAATCCTTTCTTCCATCTAATTTATTTCCCCTCTCATGACACATGTGCTCTGCAGAAACCTCAATCCTACTTCACTGATAAATTATGGCAATCTGATATATGCCTCCTTTGCTACCAATAGCCCATCTCCTTTCTCAACTCCTTTTCCTGTCATTCTTGTTCTTACTAAAAGAAGAAGGGGAGACTTCCCTGGTGGCATAGTGGTTAAGAATCCACCTGCCAATGCAGGGGACACAGGTTCAAGCCCTGGTCCGGGAAGATCGCACATGCTGTGGAGCAACTTAAACCTGTGTGCCACAACTACTGAGCCTGCGCTCTAGAGCCCACAAGCCACAGCTACTGAGCCCACACACCGCAACTACTGTAGCCCGTGCTCTGCAATAAGAGAAGCCACCGCAGTGAGAAGCCCGCGCACCGCAGTGAAGAGTAGCTCCTGCTCATCACAACTAGAGAAAGCCTGCCCGCAGCAACGAAGAACCAACACAGCCACAAAAAAAAAAAAATGTAAAAGAAGAAGTTTCTTTCCTCTATGAGTCTTCACTCCTCTGCTACTGTTTCCGGAAAGACCGTGTTCTAGCATTTATCTTCTCTTTAGCCACATCTTTACTTTATTCCTCTCCATTGGCTCCTTTTCCCTCCATCATCAAATAAAATAGGTTTCCTCCATTAAAAAAGCTACTGCCTTCTGAAATTGCAGTCTAATTTCTTTGCTGGGCCTCCCACACACTTCCTTCTCAGTTTCTTTTATCGGACCTTCTTTGCTTGCCCACCCCTTAAACCTTTACATTGCTCAGTGTTTTGTCCTCAGACATCTTCTCTTCTCAACACTCAACGCCAACCTGCCCTACCCTCACCCAGGGAAACTTCATTTTCTCTCATGGATTCAACTAACAACTACTTATTGTTGTCCCTAAAATCTCTCTCTCTCTCTCTCTCTGAATTAAATCTCTCCTGAGCTTGAGATACATTTAGCCAACTGCCTACTATATACCTCCACCAGGATGTCTAGTGGGTACCTCAAAATCAACATGAACAAAACTGAATTCATTATATTCTATTCTCAAAACTACTCCTCCACAAGTGTTTCCTATATCAGCATTTACTCAGTTGTCCAAGCCAAAAATTTTGATGTCATCCTTGGCTCTTCACTCTCCTAAAACCTCCCACTACCAACTAATTACCAAGAACCGTCAATTCTACCTCCTACATATTTATTGAGTCTACCTACTCCTCTCCATCTCTACTGACACCATCAACTCTCTCTCTCTTTTTTTAAACATCTTTATTGGAGTATAATTGCTTTACAATAGTGTGTTAGTTTCTGCTTTATAACAAAGTGAATCAACTCTCAAACTGTTACAACTGCCTCATAATTGGTCAACCTGACCTTGAACTTGCCACTGTGCACACTCAGTCAGAGGGATCTTTCTAAAACTCAAATTTGATTATATCATTCTCCTGCTTAAACCCTTCAGCACCTTCCCAGTACCAATTTGGATTGAATTTAAAGTCTTTGACATGGCTCTATAACATTCTTCATTATCTGGCCCCTGCTAACCTCTTCAACAATAGTTCTACAAAATCACTCACTTGGACCACTACTTCTTTCAGTTGCTTGAGTGGTCATACTTTCTTTTCTCTCTGGATTACCACATCGGGTTTTTCTTTCTTGGATCACACCCTTCCTTCTCATTTAGCTAATTCCAACTTGTCCTGTAGGTACCAGTTTAAACATCACTTCCTCTTAAAAAGCCTTCCAGAATCCTCAGGTCTGGGATAGGTGGCCCTCGTTATGTGCTACATTAGTACCCTATGTCTCCCCTATGTTGAACATAACAGATTGCCTTGTAATTGACAGTTTACTTATCTTCTTCCAGACTACAATCTCCATGAGGCTGTTTCCAGGCCTCTGGTGCTAAGTACATAGTAGATGCACAAGAAATATTTGTGGAATACAAGTGAATTAAATGTCACCAAGGATCCTCACAAAACGCAAAGCTTTTATTTCCATTTTCCATCTTTCTGAATACTCAAACTATTTAATCCTTCCCTGTCTTCTTAAAATTGTTCTTCTTTGTTTTCAGAGGCAGCATTGTGTGCATATTATATTACCTTTCTACACTTTTGAGAATTTTTAGTCCTTCTTGTTTGCTGACCCCTTTTCTGACCCTTAACTTTGGACTTTTCCCCAAGACTCTCTTCTTCACTCTCCTTTTTTCTTCTCATTCATTGTTTGGAACACAGTAGGCATTCAAAAAATGTTTATTTCCTTCCTTCCCCCATTCTCTATAAACTCACTTAATCTCATGGCTTCAATTATCTCCCAAATCCATGTTTCAATCTGAGTAAGCCAATGGAGTACTGCTCACCTAATACCTCAAATGAACTATAAATAAAAACCATAGCATTCAACCACCACGCTTCAGTTTATTCTTGCAATATAATTTCTGTATTTGCCAGTTAAAACCAAGTTTCCTAATCACTGGGGTTTCATACATCAGGTATCTATAGCTCCTGCATCTACTTTATACCATCTACATGCACTATTAGCCAGCAAGTATTACACAGTTTTCTTTGAGATGTGTCTGAGGTATTGATTCCTATCTCTTTTTTCCCCTTTCATTATTCTTCCCTCATCTCTTTACCTTTAGATTACTATAATAGTCTTCTTCCTAGTTGACCATCCTGACCTCAATATCATCCACTTTCAGATTTGTTTTGTATACTGCTACCAAAGTACCCACTCGTACACACTCTTTTCATGGATTTTCATATGGTAGACACAGTAAATATGAGAACACCAATTCAGTCTCCCCTCAAGAACTTACAGTGGCTACAAATCATCTGCTAAGTCTAAATTCCTTTCTTTTTTCCCATCCCTATGGCCCTAACCAACCATTTCAGCTTTGACACATCCCTACACTGTTCTTCTATGCACCCTGCTTTCCTGACTTGCTGAACTTCTTGCCTTTCCCAAAACACATCCTACTTTACTCCGTTGCCCGTGTTGGTTCCTCTACCTTGAAAAAACACATTCTCCTAATCAATGCCAAAAGCCTAATATTTTTAATGTCAAATTTAAATGTCACTTTTTCTCTTACACTTGTAGAATTAAGTTTATTCTGTGCCCTTGTTGTTCTTTGTTTGTATTTGAAACATTACTTTCTTCCTGGTGTCATAGTAATGTGCATGTAAACTCCATGAGATCAGGAACTCCTATTCATCCTTATAACCCCTAAAGCATCTGAACCAGTGCCTGGAATGTGCACAGTAGGCACTTGGTAATTATTGTTTGAATTGATTTGGCCACGTCTGCAAGTTTCTTACCCACCCTATTCCCTATATCCCCACTCCTGGTCTCTACTTCTTTAATGGTCAGTCACACAGCTCTCTTTGAATAAAACCCAGTTAGACACACCCAGCTATGGTGAGACACTCCTAGTTTCGGCTGAAGCAGCTTCTGGATGTCTGCCTAATTTCATTTGTTTCTAAGCAAGTGTCCTCCACTCCACATTATGTTAAATATTTCAACTCAGCCTTTGTTCACACTGTTGCTCATTCTAGCATTACTCTTCCCTTATTTTGATCAGATCCTCCCCAAACTACAGACCCAGCTTAAGTCTTACTTTATTCATGATGTCATCTTTAACTATTTGAGCCCATGTTTATCTCTTCTGTGTCTGAATTCCTTTAGCAGAGATAATATAATATATTACGGAATTCTTGAATTCCTTCATGCATCTGTCTTGCTTTCCTTAGCAGGAACATATTGGCTCTTTGGGGCAAGGAGCATGTCTTAGTATCCTTTGGTATAGTGCTGATGATTATTAGACTGATAAATCAACAGGGCTATTTTCTTCCTTATTTCTAATTTCTCATAAGTTGAAAAAAACTTAGATCCCCACAGCCTACTTTTGCCTATAAAAGAACTCTATAACTTGGTTTGTGAAAAAAACCTAAAGATTGGTCAATATTACTCAAAATGATAGAGTTTTAAAAATTAATTTTTTAAACAACCAAATTGGAGTTTGTTCGCAGTTAATCTAGCTGGCTGTCTTGCAATAGGTTAAAGAAACTGGGAGAAAGTAAATTTAAAATGGTTGACTTTTGCGGTTACTTATGAAACATGGTTGAACAAGGCCCTAATAAATTAAACTTATTATCATTGTTTAATGATAGTAGAAATAATAAAGCCCACATTCCTGGTGATTAGATCCTTCTAGGATTAAAATCTATGTTGATGAGATTTGGACTCCCATCATAGATTTAGTCCATTCATGCATTTAAGGGGATGTTTAAAAGGTTGAATAACTAGGCCTGGTTTGACCCACAGAAGTGTGCATAGGTTCCACAGCTGACACAAGGAAGAGCTGGAGGGCAGATTGGTAAAAAGGCAGTGTAGCTTAGCGCTTGTGTGAATTGCATACTGTATTTTCAGGATGGGCAAGAGGGAAAAAATAACAGCAAGTCTCTTCTCTTATTTCTTTATTTTCAGGTTCATTTCTTATTCTAAGGGATCAGTTTCCTCTTAAGCATTTTGATATTTTTCTAACACAATGAACTGGTTAAGTTAACTGCATTTGAATTTTCCTACTATTGATTTTAAACCACTATAATAAACTCTGCTATTGACTATGTCAGAAGGCAGATGAGATCAGACATTTTATGGAGGTCTGGTTTGCTTCTTGCAATCACTCATTTCTATATTTTTTTATATTAATGAAGGTAAAAAGTTGCATTCTTTCTTTGGTCTCTGTTTTGTCTTTCCCAGCTACCAAAGAATGTGAACTATTCTATCAAAGTGCCTCTGAAAGAATGGCCATCACCAAAAAATCTAGAAACAATAAATGCTGGAAAGGGTGTGGTGAAAAAGGAACCCTTCTGCACTGTTGGTGGGAATGTAAATTGATACAGCCACTATGGAAAACAGTATGGAGGTTCCTTTAAAAACTAAAAATAGAACTACCATATGACCCAGCAATCCCACTACTGGGCATATACCCTGAGAAAACCATAATTCAAAGAGTCATGTCCCACAGTGTTCATTGCAGCTGTATTCACAATAGCCAGGACAGGGAAGCAACCTAGTCTCCATCAACAGATGAATGGATAAAGAAGATGTGGCACATATATACAATGGAATATTACTCAGTCATAAAAAGAAATGAAATTGAGTTATTTGTAGTGAGGTGGATGGACCTAGAGTTTGTCATACAGAGTGAAGTAAGTCAGAAAGAGAAAAACAAATACTGTATGCTAACACATATATATGGAATCCAAAAAAAAAAGGTTCTGAAGAACCTAGAGTCAGGACAGGAATAAAGACACAGACATAGAGAATGGATTTGAGGACACGGGGAGGGGGAAGGGTAAGCTGGGACAAAGTGAGAGAGTGACATGGACATATATACACTACCAAATGTAAAATAGATAGCTAGTGGGAAGCAGCTGCATAGCACAGGGAGGTCAGCTCAGTGCTTTGTGACTACCTAGAGGGGTGGGATAGGGAGGATGGGAGGGAGAGGCAAGAGAGAGGGGATATGGGGATATATGTGTACGTATAGCTGATTCACTTTGTTATACAGCAGAAACTAACACAACACCGTAAAGCAATTATACCTCAATAAAGATTTTTTTTTAAAAAAAAAGTTCCTCCGAAAGCCTTTAACCCTCACTAGTCACTAGCCAATGCTATAATGGGTCATCATTTTCTTATGGCCCAGCAGTAGCTAGTTACAAGAGTATTTGACTAGAAATGTTTCCCCATTTTAATAAAGCTTTCTAGTTTAAAAAAGAAAACACTTAGAAATGATGATCATACAGAAACTTGAACATGAATGTTCATAGCAGCATTATTCATAATACTCAAGAAATGGAAACAACCCAAATATCCATCAGTTGATGAACTGATAAACAAAATGTGGTATATCCACACAATGGAATATTACTTGGCATTAAAAGAATGAAGTACTGATAGATGCTACAACATGGATGAACCTTGAATACATAATGCTAAGTGACAGAAGCCAGACACAAATGACACATATGAAATGTACAGAATAGGCAAGTTAAAGAGAAAGTAGATTAGTGTTTGTCAGGACCTGACTACTAATAGGTAATGGGTATTCTTTCAGGGTGATGAAAATATTCAAATGAAATGGGACTGATGGTTGCACAACTCTGAATATACTAAAAAAAAAACCTTTGAATTGTACATTTTTAATTGGTGAATTTGTATAGTATGTAAATTATATCTCAGTTAAAAAAAATAAACTTAGGGACTTCCCTGGTGGTCCAGTGGTTAAGATTCCGTGCTTCCACTGCAGCGGGCCCGGGTCAAGTGAATAATATTCAACTTCTTTTTTTTTTTCTGTTGTTATTGTTGTTGTAGTTTGGGTATTTGAGTTTTTGGTAAATCTTTCTTCAAGTATCTACTTTCAGTTTTCAGATCAAGTTTCTTTTAGACCTCTGGGAGGAATGATGAAAACACAGGAACCACTAATATTCTATTCCCTAAGTAAAGTCAGAGTTGTTATCACTCTCACTTTTGAAGGCATTAGTTAAAAGAAAAAAAAATAGTTCAAGTTTTTCTTCCTTCCACAGCTAAGGGGAGAAAAACAAGATTCAACATCATACAGCAAGTTAGAACTGTGAATGAAGTTAGAACTTACAATTCTGTCCTGAGTGGCTTTTTATCAGTTGTCATCAAGATTTTAAATTGTACATCAGTCTGTGGTATCAATTTCCTAAAAGAAAAGCAAAGATAACCACATATCACATTCTACCTCTATAAAGAAAAATCTCTTCTTCCTCTATCATTTTAGGAATTAAATCTCTCCCTCATATTATGCCTACCCAAAAAGAAGAAGAACAAAAAACAAATTCTGTATAATATTCAAAACAGTAGATCAATCGGTACTATTGGGTTTTGGGGGCTGAATGAATCCTTTGACTATCATTATGGAAAAATCCTTTTCTAGTCAGCAATTCTAGCTGATCTTGGTGATCTTATTACCAGAAGTAACTGAACAAATTGGATCAACGTTTGACGGGGGGCTGGCAATGGGCTAAATCTTAATAATCATATAGAACCAATTTAGGGAAGTATTTGGTAAATAGAGTATGAAATTATAAATCTTGTATGTTTTACACTGATGGAGTTACTGGTATGTTAGCTATCTAATAATTCATGAGGTAAAAATGTTAGGTCACTTCTTTATCGTAATTGTTTTCAAATAAAAATGATATCTGCAGAGCATAGTTTAGGAAGTTTTACTCATATATGAGAAAACCATTTACTATTTCCTGAAAATCTAAACTAAACACATGAAGTTTAAATGAACAAAGGATAGGGCTTAATGCAGTGTAATTACCTGAAGTTTTATTTTCACATATGAACAATTAGAAGCAGTTAATGTTTGTATAGTCAATAAAATTCAATAAATATTCATTGGTAACCTCTGACGCCAGAAAGTATGCTAGATAGACATCATGCTATTAGATGAATAAGACATGGTTCCTGACCTTGAGGAGTTCAGTAGAGGAAGTAGGAAGCTTTACTTATTCATAAACTATATCTGTGATAATAGACTATGGTTCTAAGTACTGAAAAAAATACCTGGAAATGAAATATTAGGTTAGGTGTTTGAACTTGGCAAAAAGAAAAGCTAAAAATTTTTCATAAAAGTCACAATGATATATAGGCCATGATAATAGCATAAAATTCCAAATGCTATTGTGGTAAATAATGTTGATTCTTGAATGAACTATTTCCTATAATTTTAATAGTCAGACACACAGCTTGGGACGTGTCCTGTTACTCTTAGAGAGTTCTGCATATTTCCTGCATTTTCATGAGTTTAAATTTATAATCTTATCACTTTGTTATTACACTGCTTGACATTTAATTACTGAAGTCTTAAAAAAGAAAAAAGAATGAAAATACCAGCAAATGTTAAAAGTCCTCAATGTTCATATTTCAGTAATTCAAGAAGTGTCTGCTGAAAAATAGGATTTATTGAGAGATTTTTTTATAGCCATGAGCCTACTGGAAATAACTTTTGTCTATCATGCTATTCTTTGTGAATGGGATTTTAGATATGGGAGATAGTACTATCTTTCCTAGTAAGTCTAGCAGGCTGCAGACTGAAGTTTCTTTCACCAGCACTCTTTTTTCCTCCTCTTGCATCACAAAAAATTTTAGATCCTGATACTGGATTTAGGTGAATTTATGATTGCTCTCGTGTGCATTGCAAAAAGCAGCATATTGGAAGCTCTTTTTCAGCTCTTCATTGCAAGTAATAAAGAAGGAAAATTACAAGTAGGTTTTCCTAAACTGATTCAGAAACTCAACTTCAGAAACCAGTTATGGGATCAGGCCCTGTGCTGGGGAAAAACATACATTTGAGAGTACCACAAGTGCAATTTGAAACTGGTGTTAATTAAGGTGGCTAATGGAAATAATTTCCTTTAAAAAAACCCTACAAACTACATGGAAAGAAACAAGAAAAATATGTTACATGACAATATTTGTCACTTTGAAGCATAAAGTAAATCTTATAAATCTTCAGTTTCCTCCAAAATATTTTAGAATAATGACAACCTGACTAATTTTTGAAAACCAAAATTCTCTTCCCAGCTACTCACCTACTTGTTGAAAAATGGACTATTTTTTTTACAGATTTTTAGGTTCACAGCAAAACTGAGCAGAAAATACAGAGAGTTCCCATGTACCCGCTGCCTACACACACATAGCCTCCCCCACTGTCAACATCCTGCACCATTTGTTGCAGTCAATGAACCTACACTGACGCATATTTATCACCCAAAGTCCGTAGTTTATATTACTAGGATTCACTCTGGGTATTGAGAATTCTATGGGTTTTGACAAAGATACGATGGCATGTACCCACCATTATAGTATCGTGCATAGCAGTTTCTCTGCCCTAAAAATCCTTTGTGTTCTACCTATTCATCCCTCCTTATCTACTTTTTAAAAGCTAAATTATTCCATATCTCTCTTTTTTTTAAATAATTATTGAGTTCAGGGCATTGTGTTTTTTTAGTTTTCCGATACGTCACCCTGGGTTCTAGCTTCCTCTTTTATTTATTTATTTTTATAAATTTATTTATTTTATTTATTCATTTTTGGCTGCATTGGGTCTTCATTGCTGTGCACGGGCCCTCTCTAGCTGTGGCGAGTGAGGGCTACTCTTCATTGTGGGCTTCTCATTGCGGTGGCTTCTCTGGTTGCAGAGCACGGGCTCTAGGTGTGTGGGCTTCAGTAGTTGTGGCACATGGGCCCAGTAGTTGTGGTTCACAGGCTCAGTAGTTGTGGTGCACAGGCTTAGTTGCTCCGCAGCACGTGGGATATTCCCGGACCAGGGATCAAACCCATGTCCCCTGCATTGGCAGGCGGATTCTTAACCACTGCGCCACCAGGGAAGCCCTATTCCATATCTCTTATCTGCCTAATCTGGAATTTCTCAGCCAGGGACTCTTAACATTTTGGATCAGATAAATTTTTTGAAGGGCATATCTTGTGCACTGTGGCTTGTTTAGCAGCATCCCTGGCCTCTACCCAATAATGCCAGAAGCACTGCCATTCTCAGCTGGGCCAGCCCCAAATGTCTCAAGACATTGTCCAATGCCCCTGGGAGTGGGTGGCAAAATCATCCCTTGTTAAGAACCACTGGCCTAATCCAAGGCATACTTCTACTTCCAAGAGAATGTCTACATTATACTATTACACTTTGTACAGTTAGTCATTAAATGCCAGTCAACAGATATTTATTCTGCCTACTATGTGCTTGGCCATAGCCAGCCAAGAGCTATTAAACTTTTCAAATAATAGAAGTGTTAGGGCAGAGCATGAACTGTTACGATAAATGTAATTATATATAATCTACATGTGGTAGCTACATTGAACATTGAGGCATGGTTAATCAAATAATTCAACCATCTTCATGATCTTGTGACCATTCACAGCAGCATGAACCCAGAGGGAAGATGCATCAACTGATCTTTAAGATTGCTTAACTGATTGGACCTGCTATGCTGTGGTCTGGTTCAGCAATCACACACAAGATATGGACTGTGTCCCTACAGGGAAACAGTTCTGAATAATTAGCCAGGGGAGGTGGATTCTATGCAAATCTCTATTCCCACTCTACCTCCACCACCACTTTCCCATGATAGCGGGGAATTTTTGCCTAATTTCCATGGGCAATTGCCGTAAATGTCTCAGTTCTCCTTTCACTTAGCCTCTGTAGATAGAGCGGGACTAATTGGAAGCTGGAATCCTTTCTGATTTGGTCAGTTCTTCTGCTGTTCTGGTCGTTAAATTGGAATGCAAGTGAGCAAGTACAATTTGAGATTTTATTTGGAGATTTTCCTTGTAAAGATTTAGGCATTAAAGTGGTCATTTAATTCATGAGACAATTGTCAAAAATTAAAAAGGGAACTGAAGTGGTAGGCCATGAGGTATCTTAGCAAAACTAATCCTATTTGCACATTGGCCTCAAATTATGGGTTTCATTCTTCTTGGGGGCAGACTTATTACACTCATTTTGATTTCTCCTCACTTTTGTTTATTTGGCTTTTTTATGATGGGCCAAAAAAAATAAATTCAGAATTTATTTTGACTCATTAAAGACAGTTTACTACATTTGATTTAGTTTTTATTTCCAAGACAACTCTTGGAGGATATGGGGCTCCTTATTCCTTAGTTCTTAGACTGAATTAATATGGGTATTCCCTTTTGCGGACCTCCTAATTGATTTTTTCATCTGTAAGTAACTTGTAAGAGTCCTTCCAGCTCTAATTGTCTCTGATCCATTGCCTATTGTATTGAATAAGTAATATAGACTGGACCATGATGCATGCTGAGACCTCAGGAAAAGGAACAAGAGGAAAGGGGTAGGAAAGAATCTTGGAGAGGGCCTAACTGAAATTACATGGACTAACTTGGTTGTAGGACTATACCCTCAAGATTGAGTTTAGTACATCAAATCAGGATTCAAAGGTTGAGGCACACTTTATTAAAGGCATGATCAGGTCATGGAGTTGGGGTAAGAGAAAGCAGCAGGACTAAACATTTGATGGCAAGACCTGGTATCAGATCATCTATTAGGATTAGAGAAGGAGACCAGCTAAAAGAGGACGCCATGCAGAGCAGGATCCGGCTCCCAGGGGCAATACAGTAGAAAGGATTTCTTTGAGAATCAGTGCCCTAGCCAGTCAGCAGGGAACTCAGGGGAAGCTCTAGCCTCAAGCTGAGAATTATAGCTCTAATCAGAGAACCAGGGCCAAAAGCCAAACCACAGAGGTTAGCCCAACACTACTGTGTCAGGGAAGAGGAGGCAATTCAGTGAGCACACATAGAGACCTTGGGTAGCAATGTCTATTCTATTATTCCTACTGGCAGCATAGGATGCCTAATATCCTGCTCTCTTAGGCAGGATTTGACTCACTAGATGTAGGAGGTAGAATACTCCTAGCCTCTGTCAGAGCAGAGCTAGGAAAGGCAGGGTTTAACAGAAGGCTACTTCATATACTTTGTTTCATTCAACTCCTCTATTTGCCAGCGCTTAAATAGTAGCAAAAACATCATACCCATTGACTGCTAACTTCCACCAGAATTGACTGCAACTTCTTAAGGAATTAAACATGATCTGGCCCTAAATATTGGGCTATGAGGTTTCTGTATATCAGTGGAGTTTATACACTAAACCAGGGTTGGCAAACTTTTTCTAAAAAGGTCCAGATAGCACACGTCTGAGGCTTTGCAGGCCATATGGTATCTGTCTTGAGTTCTCAGCTCTGTTATTGTAGCATAAAAGCAGCCATAGACGATATGTAAACAAATGGGTGTGGCTCCATTCCCATAAATCTTCATTTATGGACCTTGGAATTTGAATTTCATAAATTTTCATGTGTCATAAAAATATACTTTTGATTTTTTTCAACTTAAAAATGTAAAACTTATTCTTAGCTTGTGGACCACAGCAAAACAGGGAGCAGGCCATAGTTTGCAACTCCTGTACTAAAAGAACTTGCTTATTTAGTGAGCAATGCCCTACCTAATTCTGCCTAGCAGGCTTCAACATCACAATCAGGGCTGCAAAATCCCACTGATAGGATTAACCTTGCTCCAAAGCTCTGGTGTGAAAATCAGGCCACAGACAAGGAGAATATAAGAAACTCTACATACTGTCCAGTTATAAAGTCAATCTGTTGGAGGGTCCTGCTCTATTTCTACACTTTGTTCTCATAATAGGTCTCTGACGTGGTTCTTGTTGGTAAAGCCACTTGAGTTGCCCTCCAGTTCTTACAGACATACTTTCTTGTATGTCTGAGTTTCTGCTTGGCACTCAGTTCCTACAGAACTGGTGGCTGGCCATGACCATCAACCCAAAGTGCTCTTGGAGATGGGAGGGCTGTATATTAACCCTAGTGCTTATGGCCGGGTTCCTGTGATCTTCCTGAGGTCAACCCTCTACTTACCTGGATCAGCCTCCTGCGGTTGGCCCATTTCTAGGCCTTGCTGACCTGGCCAATCTCACCAAGCCTGACTGAGGCAGTTAGTATCATATTAACAGAGAGGCATGTGGGAAAAGAAGATGAAAAATAGTAATCATCCAAAGACTCTTTAAATAGCCTTCATTATAACCCCAAACCAAGATGGTGCAATCTCTTTGTCTTGTTCTATCCTTTAGAAAGCACAAGTGTTGAGAAGTAAATTTCTTTCTGCCACAATGAGTGTTCAACATGGACATAAAAATTATCCACAGTAAAACTCTTAGTAACTATCTCAAGGCACAATAAAAAATATTTAGTTTTGGTCTTTACAATTCTAACTTTCAAGTCTCTTGAGTTCATTTTTCATGGTTTTGGCTCATTCTTGATTAATTAAAACTGTTCCACAGTTTAATGGAATATGTGATGTGATTCAGTCACATAGCTTTAATATTTCTTATAATTCTTTTTCACATGTACCGAATTCTATACTATGATAGATGGATATCCTCACTTTCCAGTGTATAAACCACTTCAAGACGAAACTAAACATTATAAGGTAGATGATGCTACATTTCAACTTTTCATCAATATATCATACATCCTTTGCAAAGGCAATCGGGAAAAAACTGTACTGATATCTCTCCATTATGAGTTCATGTATTTTAGGGGATGACATCTGAGAATGTATATTTCTTTTTTTTTAAGTTAATTTTTTTAATTGAAGTATAGCTGATTTACAGTGTTGTGGTAGTCTCTGCTGTACAGCAAAGTGACTCAGTTATACACATACATTCTTTTTTAATATTTTTTCCATTATTGTTTATCACAGGGTATTGAATATAGTTCCCTGTGCTATACAGAAGGACCTTGTTGTTTATCCATTCTCTATATAGTAGTTTACATCTCCTAACGGGAATGTGTATTTCCGACCTAAGTTTGGTACCTGACCTTTCATCAAGAGGAAATTTGTGCCAGGAATTTCAAATGTGGTTAATTATGAGAAATCTTCGTTGTCTGCAATTCAGTGACACTTGAGGGTGGAGATAGCATGACATAAGGACTTAGTGTCCATTATTAAAGACCTAACTTGGATGCAGTTCTAAAAATCAAGTATCTAGACATAGCCCATACTTTTGATTTTCAAACAGAAGTGTGGATTTACAGTCACCTGTTATTCTCCACAACGAGGACATGCCATCAAATTGGCTCTTTTGGATTACTTTCGTTATGTTTATTCCGATATCTTATTTGGCACAGACTAACAAATTAATACTTTGGGAACCACTCCAGGCCTTTTGTTGTACAAAAATTACCTCAGGAAAAAAAATTACCTCAGAACAAAATGTATAAATTCCTTAGTGAATATATTTGTTGCATGGGAAAATGAGTCTCATTAATTTATATTCCCATGAACCACACAATTCTTAATAACAGAGCAAAGGAATGATACTCTGAGACACAAAAGAAACATGGGAAAATACGGAGGACACCAAGGATAGTGCCAGTCTAACCAGCTTCATCTTCCAACTCTGATACTGCTTTCATTGCTTTCAAACAATATCCATGTTCAGACTTAGGACTACAACGTTTTTACTTAACCTCATTTATATTAGATTTATTTTACATCTGTACCTTCTTTCACCCTGAATGAACATTTCAGCAATATGGAAGGGGTATGTAGGGTCCCAGCAGTGTTTATCAAGATGGGAGAAACTAGACTCTATTTAAATGGCAATGGGAATGAGCCAAAAGATCACAGGAAATTGAAGATAAAGGAGAAAAATAGATAATAGTGTAAGATTCCTAATAAAGTGGGAATAAGGACACTTCATCCATAATATCACTAGGCAAGAAGTAGGATATGGGTGCAGGAATCATGCAAAGTCTTTGTCATTTGGAGGGCTCCCTTCCTTGGATTCTGTGGAAATGTAGATTTTTCCTTATTTTGATCTTGTCATGCCCAATTAATTGGCCATTTAGGCTTAGGAGGGAGCAGCACATGTTGGTTGTCTGCTGTGCCTGGCAGGGGCAGACTTAGGAATAGAACTGGCGTGGATTCTTAGACTCATGTTCTTTCCACACACCATATTGTTATTGTTGAAAACAATGTTGCTTTTAAAAATTACTCTATTTATTTTTGATTGCAGATTAACAATTTTCTCTGTACTTCAGTACATTCTGACCAATTTGGAAAAAGTTCTACATATGAAATTAATCTGAGGCACTGGATCTTCCCTACTTAGGTGTCTAGAGGAGCCCTCCTCCTCCCACTGCCCCCTTATGTCCCTTTTGGCACCACTAAATCATAGGAAAATATGGAAGAAACCAAGAATAATGTGAATATAACCAGCTTCACCTCCCAACTTGGCACTGCTTTCCATGGGACCAGTGCCTTAAAATCATTTCCATTGTTCCTTGTTTTGTTGTTTTTTTGCCACGCCGTGTGGCATGTGGAATCTTAGTTCCCTAACCAGGGATTGAACCCATGCCCCATGCACTGGAAGCGCAGAGTCTTAACCACTGGACCGCCAGGGAAGTCCCCATGGTTCCTTGTTCACTGCTTGGAACTGACTAAAGAAAGGGCAGTCTTTTCCTTTATTATAAACATTTTATATTTATAAATTTCCCATGAGCAAATTCAATAATAAGCTCATAGGGAGTATTTATAGGTTCCTCATGAACTCAGTACTCTGCAGTACCCATTGTTATCCTTATTTGTCATTATTTCTGGGATGCGAGTCACCTGTTCAGGTGCTCAACTCTTTCGTCACTTAAATTATGATTTTTTTTGTCTTTGACCCTCATAACTCCACTCTGTTTAACAGGACCCCATAAACTCTTTATGGCCATTAACTTGCTACTTTTTTCTCTCATAATATTGGCTGAAAAGTTCTTGTGTGACATTTTCTGAGCCTATGTTCTACATGGACTGGCAAATTGGAAGCTAGCCTCCAATGACTGTTTTCTACTTTCTTAAACTTGAAGCACTAAAGCTCAGAAGTCACAGAATCCTTTACTGATCACATCCAACCTTTCTTTCTCTGGTGACAACCTGCCTTCTCACTATAATTCCTGAGGGTCATGCCAAAGGTCCCCACCGGCAGATGTAATACTGTGAAGGGAGCCATGCAGTGAACAGGGAACTGGCACCAGAAATTTCTTGATGAGTCCTATAATTTCTTATTGAAAAACTCCCCAAACTCCACATGGTCCTTTCATTTTCTGATGTCTTTATTCCCATGAACCAATTTCTTTTATTATCATATTTCCCCAAAAACAATAGTCAAGAACTCTGGCTCTTCTTCCACCTTTCCATCTCCCACAACGACACTTCTCACTTGAGCCACCATATTTATAGCTTTATGCTTTCTTTCACCAATGTCGACTCCTGCCTCTTAAGCATGCCCTTTATATATTGTGAATGCATCTGCCTTTCTTCTGTTGCTCTTGCCAATATGCTATCACACATCAGCTGCACCTGGTGTAATTTGCCATGGCTGGACATGACCAAAGGAGGCCCTAGTGAGGACAAAAATGGAAAACTCTTAGATCCTGTAGTATAGGCACAGAAAATCAGAGGTTGCCACAGTGCTGGTACAGCAAAGACTTTAAGGCCCCAGCACCGAAATTGGGCCTGGGTGCTATGACTTCCTGAATAGAGGAATTACTGCCTTCTATAGCAGTATGAGTTATCTCTGGGTGCTGAATATGGGGGGAAGGAAGGTGTAAAATACAGCAGGCTCAAAGTTCACTCCTCTCCTAACCTGGTGGGTGTTTCCCTCTGTGTGGGATGCCTAGTCTACAGAACTTAGGGCATGCCTCTGAGACACGCAAGGGAGATCATGGGCAGAAAAGTCAACCCTGGTATCTTTAACTCATTTGTATCCTTTGAGCTGCCGATCTACTTGGAGTATAAGCCAAAGTAAACAAAATCTCAAATGTGACCCAGACTCCCTGATTTTTGCCTCTTGTAACTTGAAATCAATTGTTCCTTCACATATTTCCACTGATCTGTAGACCTTATCAGCAGGCCTCTAGAATGATGCATAGAGGAAGGAGCTCTATGAGAGTCTGCCTCACTCCTCACTTCACATTCATTTCTCTTCCCCATCCCCTTTGTTGTAGTTTCTTTGGCCATTGATCCTGGGCATGTGAATGTACTGACACTGAGTAAAATCAGTTGTTCTTTGAAAAAACAATTTTTTTTCAGCACCTACAATATGCCAGATACTGTTTTGAGTGCTGCGGATGTAGAAATGAACAATAATGGTAAAAACCCTACCCTCCTGGAGCTGCCATTAGACAGTATATTAGATGGTGAAAAGTGATATGGAGAAAATAACACAAGCAAGAAAGCGGAGTAAGGAGTGCTAAGGGGCTACTTTAAATTGGGTGATTAGGGAGAGGGCAGACAGCAGAAGCAAGAAGAACTACAATCCTGCAGCCTGTGGAATAAAAACCACATTCACAGAAAAAAAGACAAGATGAAAAGGCACAGGGCTATGTACAAGATGAAGGAATAAGATAAAACCCCAGAAAAACAACTAAATGAAGTGGAGATAGGCAACCTTCCAGAAAAAGAATTCAGAATAATGATAGTGAAGATGATCCAGGAATTTGGAAAAAGAATAGAGGCAAAGATTGAGAAGATGCAAGATAATTGATAAACCATTAGCCAGACTCATCAAGAAAAAAAGGGAGAAGACTCAAATCAATAGAATTAGAAATGAAAAAGGAGAAGTAACAACTGACACTGCAGAAATACAAAAGATCATGAGAGATTACTACAAGCAACTCTATGCCAATAAAATGGACAACCTGGAAGAAATTGACAAATCCTTAGAAATGCACAACCTTCCGTGACTGAATCAGGAAGAAATAGAAAATATGAACAGACAAATCACAAGCACTGAAATTGAAACTGTGATTAAAAATCTTCCAACAAACAAAAGTCCAGGACCAGATGGCTTCACAGGCGAATCCTATCAAACATTTAGAGAAGAGCTAACACCTATCCTTCTCAAACTCTTCCAAAATATAGCAGAGGGAGGGACACTCCCAAACTTATTCTACGAGGCCACCATCACCCTGATACCAAAACCAGACAAGGATGTCACAAAGAAAGAAAACTACAGGCCAATGCCACTAATGAACATAAATGCAAAAATCCTCAACGAAATACTAGCAAACAGAATCCAACAGCACATTAAATGGATCATACACCATTGCACAAAACTATAAGACACTGATGACAGAAATTAAAGATGATACAAACAGATGGAGAGATACATCCTGTTCCTGGATCAGAAGAATCAATATTTTGAAAATGAGTATACTACCCAAAGCAATCTACAGTTTCAATGCAATCCGTTTCAAATTACCAATGGCATTTTTTACAGAACTAGAACAAGAAATCTTAAAATTTCTATGGAGACACAAAAGACCCCATATAGCCAAAGCAGTCTGGAGGGAAAAAAAATGGAACTGGCGGGAATCAGACTTCCTGGCTTCAGACTGTATTACAAAGCTACAGTAATCAAGACAATATAGTACTGGCACAAAAACAGAAATATAGATCAATGGAACAAGATAGAAAGCCCAGAGGTAAAACCACGCACCTGTGGTCAACTAATCTATGACAAAGGAGGCAAGGACATACAATGGAGGAAAGGCAGTCTCTCCAATAAGTGGTGCTGGGAAAAGTGGACAGCTACATGTAAAAGAATGAAATTAGAACACTCCCTAACACCATACACAGAAATAAACTCAAAATGGATTAGAGAGCTAAATGTAAGACCAGACACTATAAAACTCTTAGAAGAAAGCATAGGAAGATCACTCTTTGACATAAATCACAGCAAGATCTTTTTTGACCCACCTCCTAGAGTAATGGAAATAAAATAAACAAATGAGACCTAATCAAACTTAAAAGCTTTTGCACAGTAAAGGAAACCATAAACAAGAAGAAAAGACAACCCTCAAAATGGGAGAAAATAGTTGCAAACGAATCAGTGGACAAAGGATTAATCTCCAAAATATTTAAACAGCTCATGCAGCTCAATATTATTAAAACAACCCAATCCAAAAATGGGCAGAAGACCTAAATATACATTTCTCCAAAGAAGACAGACAGATGGCCAAGAAGCACATGACAAGCTGTTCAACATCACTATTATTAGAGAAATGCAAATCAAAACTACAATGAGGTATCACCTCACACCAGTTAAAATGGTCATCATCAGAAAATCTACAAACAACAAATGCTGGAGCGGGTGTGGAGAAAAGGGAACCCTCTTGCACTGTTGGTGGGAATGTAAATTGATACAGCCACTATGGAGAACAGTATGGAGGTTCCTTAAAAATCTAAAAATAGAATTACCATATGACCCAGCAATCTGTCTCCTGGGCATATACCCAGAGAAAACCATAATTCAAAAAGACACATGCACCCCAATGTTCATTGCAGCACTGTTTACAATAGCCAGGTCATGGAAACAACCTAAATGCCCGTTGACAGACGAATGGATGAAGAAGATGTGGTACATATATATAATGGAATATTACTCAGCCATAAAAAGGAATGGTATTGGGTCATTTGTTGAGACGTGGATGGATCTAGAGACTGTCATACAGCGTGAAGTAAGTCAGAAAGAGAAAAACAAGTATCGTGTATTAACGCATATATGTGGAACCTAGAAAAATGGTATCGATGAACTGGTTTGCAGGGCAGAAATTGAGACACACAGGTATGGACACCAAGGGGGAAAACTGGCGGAAGTGGTGGTGGTTGTGGTGGGATGAATTGTGTGATTGGGATTGACATATATACACTAACATGTATAAAATGGATAACTAATTAGAACCTGCTGTATAAAAAAATAAATAAAATAAAATTCAAAAAAAACTGGATGATTAGGGAAAACCACTGAAAAGGTGACATTTAAGGAAAAATCTGAAGGAATTGAGGTTGTAAGTCACACAGTATCCCAGGGAAGATAGTTTCAGGTGAAGAGACCAGCAAGTGAACCCTCCCTGAGTTGAGAGCAGGCTGAGGATGTTTAAATGACAGCAGTCAGTGTGCCTGTAAAGGAATGGGAAGAGGGCACCATGTAAGGCCAACATGCAATTGCACAGTACCTTTTATATGTCCCACCATGGCTTGAAGAGAAAGTTGTGATTTGCTGGGGATCAAATAGCTTTTCTTTATTTACCTGTGGTAAATATCCTTCCTACCTCCTTCCATGAGCATTTTTTGCCATATCTCAAGCTCAAGTCTACCAGTCATCTTCTGGATGAGGCACACAGCTCGTCTTAAGTGTCCTGCTAACTTTATGAAATCTACATTCATGAATGCCAGTGAATGGCATCCAGTTTCTAACATGTCATCTCCATTTAAAAAACATGATGTTATACACAATAATAAGAGCTATCATATGCTGAGTACCTGCCATGTGCTAGATGCTTTACAGATGCTATATAATTTGATCACTCAACAACCCCGTGAAGCAAATGAGGATACTGAGTTCATTTTACAGTTGAGGATCCTGAGGCTTAGGGAGGACGAACACCTTGCTTAACATTATATAGCTACTAAATGGTAGAGTCAGGCTTTACACATAAGCGCCTCCTCCTTTCACCATACATCAATGTTCAAAGCAGCACTATTCACAATAGGCAAACAGTGGAAATAATCCAAATTTCTATCAACAGATTAATAAATAAATAAAATGTGGTATATCCGTACAGTGGAATATTATTCAGGCTTACAAAGGAATGATGTGCTAATACATGCTACAACATGAATTACCCTCCAAAACAATATGATAAGTAAAAGCAGCCAGACACAGAAGGCCACATATCACATGATTCCATTTGTATGAAATGTCCAGGATAGGCAAATCCATAGAGGCAGAAAGCAGATTAGTAGTTGCCTGGAGCCTAGAAAAGCAGATTAACTGTACATGAGCATGAATTATTTTATTGGGATAATGAAAATATTCTAAAACTGGAAATATAGTGATAGTTATATAACTTGATGACTTTACTAAAAAGTCATCACATGGTATGTAAATTATACCTCAATGAAGCTGTTTTGTTTTTTGGGCTTTTTTTTAAGAGGCAGGTCTGACTTTCTAGAGCTTTACTAGATTGGGAGAACTCAGTATATGATTCAAGTGAAGGGTACACTCTCCAGGAACAAAAGTGGAGCATTCTGAGAGGTGGGAGGGAGAGAGAAAGAAGGTAGAGTATAAGAGACCAGACACCAGTGTTCCTCCCTCCCCGCTCCATCTCACCAGCATAAGAGTGGAACCTGAGGGGGTAAGTGAAGGTCTGACAAACATTTTTCTAACCAAGTTTGGGGGAAAATTGAAAATAGGTGGAATTATGCCCAATTTGGTCTTTGGAACTCAAGAGACACCACCTTTCTGTGCTCCCTCACTAACAAGGCGTGATGATAACAGAAAAGAAATGGATACATGACATATCTAGGCAGAGGGAGAGTCATGTCTCCCTCAGCTCCTACCTGGCATACACTGATCCAGAAGGTTCTACATGTTCCCAGTGGAGGATGTAGAAAATAGCTGAATGTTGAAAGCCAGCATGTCTGCCATGGGGCCACTGCCATGAGGAGCAAAGTGACCACATGGCAGAGATTGCAGGTAGACAGCCTCATCTAAGGGCTGGATGGAGAATGTGGCTGAGATTCAGAAGATCTGAAAGGCAGGTAGGGGGAGAAGTGGGACCAAGACAGCAAGGTGGTGAAAAACCCTGGGCCTACATGGGCTGCGACCATAGATGCTATACTCCACAAGCCCCAGACTTCATCATTAAATGCCAACAGTGTGCCCAATGTTGTGGGGGGAGAGAGCATTGCTGAGGGCATTACTGTAGAGGCCAGTGAGGAGCCACACAAGGATACCCATGTCTACAGGTTGCTCCCTCTCAGTCGCCATCTTAGAGAGGAAGGACATAGAGGTGGCTGGTGTGTTGGTGGTTGGTGGGGGGGGAGGGTTGAAACTCTGAAACACTGAGAATTATCTAAAGGGACTGCATTAACCCACAAGATACTTTTTTTTTAATTCCTTAATTCTTATTTTTTGTCTTTTTTTTGGAAGTAGAGTTAATTTACAAGGTTGTGTCAGCTTCGGATACAGCAAAGTGATTCAGTTGTGTATACATATTCCTTTTCGGGTTCTTTTCCATTATAGATTATTACAAGACCTTGAATTTACTTCCCTGTGCTGTACAGCAGGTCCTTGTTGTTTATCTATTTTATATATAGTAGTGTGTATATGTTAATCCAAAATTCCTAATTTATCCCCACCCGCCCCCCTGCCACCACTATCCCCTTTGGTAACCATAAGTTTGTTTTGTATGTCTGTGAATCTATTTGTTTTGTGAATAAGTTCATTTATATTAGTTTTTTAGATTCCCCATATAAGTGATATCACATGATATTTGGCTTTGTCGGACTTACTTCACTCATCTGTACCATTTTTCTAGATTCCACATATATGCATTAATATACAATACTTGTTTTTCTCTTTCTGACTTACTTCACTCTGTATGACAGTCTCTAGATCCATCCATGTCTCTACAAATGACCCAAGTTCATTCCTTTTTATGGCCGAGTAATATTCCATTGTATATATGTACCACATCTTCTTTATCCATTCCTCTGTTGATGGACATTTAGGTTGCTTCCATGAGCTGGCTATTGTAAATAGTGCAGCAATGAATATTGGGGTGCATGTGTCTTTTTGAATTATGATTTCCTCTGGATATATGCCCAGGAGTGGGATTGTTGGACATATGGTAGCTCTGTTTTCAGTTTTTTAAGGAACCTCCATACTGTTCCACATAGTGGCTGCACCAATTAACATTCCCACCAACAGTGTAGGAGGGTTACTTTTTCTCCACACCCTTTCCAGCATTTATTATTTGCACAAGGTACTATTTTTAATGGAAAGAGACTGAGTTTCCTTCATGGTTTGGTATAGTAATAAAACAAGTTGACTTAATCCCCAAATGAGCACAGTTGACCAAGGCCTGTACCTGGCTGCTTATTCACAGTGCCAGGAAGGGCTGTAGCAGAGTCTGGGGAATGAGATTAGGCTCTGCAGAGTTCTATGTGAGCCATCAACGTTTTTGGCATTTGGGACTTGATTAGGACTTCCATACTGAAGCTAAAAGCAGGAAGATCTGAGAGTGGATTGTACAGCTCTTAAACTTTGATTCTATTAATTACTAAAATAGATTTAAAAAGCAAGTAGAAATGCTAAATGTCTGAATCTACTTAATACATGGAGATCTGGTTCCTTCTAATCCAGGGGTTCCTAATCCTGGGTCCATGGATGGGCTATAAGTAGCACATGAATGCATTGAAGGTTGGGTGCAAAACTGAGAGGATATACATGTATGTGTGTGTTTCTGGATAGAGGTTTTGTAACTTTCATGAGTTTTCCAAATGGGGAGAAAAAAAGGTTAACCACTCAGAGAGGGCAGTTGAAGCTTGGGGAATGGATGAGACTCTCCAGAGAAAGTGGGGACAGAGGAAAGTCCCAAGTAGAACACTAGAAAATCAACTAACTGTAAAGTATCAGACATTTTAACATAATGATTCTCATATCTTTGCCATATGAATTGCAGATAGTCTGAGTTTCATGATGTGGTGGTCATTATTATAGACTGCTGACCTGGGGCTTATGGATGTACTTGAAGAGGTACATAAACTCTTGGAAATGGAGTGTGAAATTTTCTGTGTATATGAACATGAGCAGATTTCTTGGGAGAAGAGCTATAGCTTCCACAGAATTTTAGAGAGGGTCCTTGACCCCCAAAGTGTTATAAAGCATTCACTTAAACTTCTGGCAAGGACAGTAATTCAGATTCCTTTCTATGCCAACTCCTATTCTCTCATCTTTATATAACTTCTCTCACTCTGACAAAGCAGTGCAGAATATGCAGTCCAATCTGAATATGAGAGAGAAGAGAGCTCAAAGGGATGATTCCAAGGGGACTAATAACCCTTCCGAAGTGAGTTCCAGTAGGTCTGCTCAGCACTTGAGTCCTGAACCACTATGCAGGAAGACTGCTTGGGCAAAAGGGCCAGGGACAGGAAGGCTTCGGCTGACCACATAATTAGTATCAAATTTATATACAAGATGAGGTATTTCCTCTTTGATTGTATAGGACATTATAAATGAGGAAGGGCATTGCCAGAAGGAACACTTCATGGGCTATTTATCATTATAAAGCAGGCAAGAGGAATTGACTGACCTGATGGATTATTCAGAATTCTAAACAATGATCTCATGATAATTCAGTGAACAAGATTTAGACAGCACCTGTCTTCATTAGCAATATAAATATTTCTTTAAAACACCATTTTGGAATTAAATACAAAATAAAACTAAGTTTCTTGACTTGCTGAACTACTAGAGATTGATTTTTACCTCGTGGATGACACTTAGCCTTCATCATTGCTAAGAACCATTCATGAGGTCTGAGTTACTGTGTGATAAGCTTCCCCTTGCCAGTGCTTCTATCTTTCTTAAAAGAAGCTGTCCTTTGCATCAGTGGGAGGTCTCCAGGAACACACCAACTCTCTGATAGGACTGCTGCCGAATAATCTGGTTTTCAAATGGTGCATACTTAGTACTAAATACTTTTCATTTATTTGATGCTCACGATACATTTATGATATAGATATTATCTCCATTTTATCAGATGATGAAACAGTCTTAGAGATGATAAGCAAGTGGCCCATGTAAATTCTCATGTACTGTTGGTGGGAAAGTAAATTGGGATAGCCATTATGGAAAACAGTATAGAAGTTCCTCAAAAATTAAAAGAACAATCATATGATCCAGCTATCCTATTTCTGAGTATATATCCAAAGGAAATAAAATCACTATATCAAAGAGATAATCTGTACTCTCATGTTCATGGCAGCATTATTCACAGTAGCCAAGACATAGAAACAACCTAAATGTCCATCGATGAATGAATGGATAACAAAAGTGTGGTATTATATATATAGTGGAATGTTATTCAGCCTTTAAAAAGAAGGAAATCCTGCCATTTGCAACAACACGATGAACCTGGAGGACAGTATGCTAAGTGAAATAAGCCAGCCAGAGAAAGACAAATATTGCATGATCTCACTTTTATGTAGAATCCAAGGGAGGAAAAAGCCTAACTCATACTAACAGAGTAGAATGGTGGTTATGAGAGGCTGGGGAAAGGGAAGTCGTGGGAGTTACTGTTTAATAGGTGTAGAGTTTCAGTTTTGCAAGATGAAAAGTGTTCTAGAGATGGATGGTGGTGATGGTTGCACGACCATATAAATGTACTTAGTACTATGAAACTGTACACTTAAAAATGGTGCCGATAGTAAATTTTCTGTTATATATATTTTGTCACAACAAAAAATTGGAAAAAACCTGAAAAAAAGTGGCCCATAGTCATACATCTGTTTAAGAGGTAAAATCAATAATCGAAGTCAGATATGCCTGATAACAAAATCCATGTTCTTTCCGCAAAACCATACAACTATTTTAATCAAACAATGTGACTGAATTTATTTATAAACATAACAGTCCTTTAAATGAGTCATCTTGGCCAACTCTGTTGCACTTATTATTTGAAAAATCTGTGGAAAAAAAAAAAATCTGTGGGACTTGTCTTCAGGAATGTCTTCACAGACTACGGATCATTGTTTTGATTCTTCTCAATAGTGGTAAATTTTAGTTCTTTGAGAGGGATTGACTTTTGGAAACTGGCAAAAGTCATTTTATTGATTTAAATGTGATTAAGCTGGGTAATACAATTTGAGCAGAAATTTTATGTTTATAACATAACAAATTTATTTCCTTGCCTGGCTCAGTACCTAAAGACTTCATAAATTAATGAGTATGTAAATAAAGCTCCCAAAATAATCATTTTGACTTTGAAGGTCAACACACATTAGAAAATATAGGTCAGGAATATCTGTTTTGTTGAGTTACTTAGCCACACTATGTATTCCCTAGCTAGAGTTCACAAAGATCAGTTGGATTAACTCAAAAGTAACAGGGGTGGTCCTCTCAATAGTAAGCTTCAATTTTATGTTTCATAATTCAGCCTCAGCCTGGCATCCTCCCTAGAGATAAAACTTTCTTAAAACAGACTAATCATCAACCAGAAAGATTCATGACAGCAATGTGCAGACTGAATACATAAAAATAAATACAATTTAGGAGGAGTTCTTCATTTTATCTGAAGGAAGATAAGAACCTCTGAATGTTTGCCCATTTTTATAACCTAATCTCTTTTGGTAAGAATAAAATTTTGGATGCATCTGTTGGGCAATAAATTTCTTTTTTCATTTTCAACCAAATGCTTGATCCTAGACATATTACTTCTTGCTAATTTTAGAACCATCTGATTGTTAGAGGAGTGAGTAATCTGTAATTAGGCTATAAAAATTTGAGTACAGATTATTTTTATGCAACATTATGTACAGAATGAGATAGAGAATACCCTAACTACTACAAAACAAACATTTGTAATGCTCGAGTATACGTATATGGAAAGAATCCAACTGAATCATACATTTGATTACAGCTGAGTGTTTGGTTCTACTCACAGGATGCATTTCTTTCCCAATGTACAGTGTCTATGTATTATCCACCTCTAACCACTTAACTCCAAGCCAACATTTCCCAGGCATCCTCCTTCCCAAATTCCAGACTCCTATCCAGCTGTCTTTTGGGCATTTCCACCTGGATGTCCAGAGTTAAGACTGTTGTGTATGGCTATGCAGACTGTATACTATACAATTTCTGGAGTGAAGGGGGCCATTTACACAGACTACCATATGTCTCTTGGTGTTGTACAACACACCTACCTTGTCCGCAGGCAAAACACATCCAAAATCAAACTTACCAAGTCCTTCCACCAAAATGACCTTATCTTGCTGAGTTCCATTTCCATTGAACTAATAGCATTGCCTTTTCTCTGTCACTTAGCTTTGAAGTTTGGAAGTCTTTTTGACAACTCTTCTTGTGCTCTACATTCAATCAGCGGCTGAGCCAAATTGATTTTTACCTTCAAGACGCCGATCATATCCATCTTCTGTTCTTCTTTCACACTGAAAAACCTGACCATTCCCTCATTGTTTAGAATTATAGACTTGCACGCTTGAAAACAATAATGATGTTGCAGATCCAGGCCAAATCGCTCTTACATATGAGGTAACTGAAGTCAAGAAAAAGTAAATGACTTCCTGAAGGTTGTGTATGTAACTAGTGACATAAATGGGATTAGAATAGGAATCTCCTAGTTCTCATGCCCCCAATCCTTTCATTATAAAATTATTATTATTTTTTTCACCTGGCCCTATCATCTATTTTCTGTCTCTCCCCACTTCAGTCAATCCTATGCTCTTTGGCCAGATTTGTCTACATAAAAGTATTACTTTTCTTTATAAATATTTTATTGTTCCATATCACTTCATAAAGCACAAATTCCTTACTCATGACACAATATAGATGCAACTTACCTTTCTACTATAGTTTAAAAACAGAAAATATATCGATGTAATTCTCCATATTAATAGACTAAAGGAGAAAAATTATTTATGTGAAGCATTTCAGAAAAATATCTGCTAAGTTTTAATACTAATGTATAAGAAAAGAAACCCAACTGAACTGTCCTTTTTTTCCAGAGAAATGAAAACTTACGTGCACACAAAAACCTGGGCATTAATATTCATAGCAGCTTTCTTCGTAATAGCTAAAAACTGGAAACAATCTAGATGTCCTTCAACAGGTGAATGGTTACGCTGTGGTGCATCCATGCCACAAGATGACACTCAGCAGTAAAAAGGAATGAACTATCGATACCCACAACAACCTGAATGAATCTCCAGGTGAATACATTTAAATAATAATATTGAGATCACAAAATTAGAAATGAAGGCCAGATTAGTGATTTCTAGGAGTTAGGGATAGAGGTTAAGGGAGTGGTAGATATGGGTATAAAGAGATCCCACAAGAGGGCTCTGGGAACAGTTCTGTATTCTGACTGTGGTGGTAGTCATGCAAATCCACATGTGGGATATAGTTGCATAGGACTACACACACACACACACACACACACACACACACACAAATAAATGAGTACATGGAAAAGTGGTGAAATCTGAATAAGCTCGGTGGATTGTACCATTGTCAGTTTCTGGGTTTGACATTACAGTACAGTTATTCAGGATGTTAAGCACTGGACTTCCTGTACATTTTCTTTGCAACTCTCTGTCAAAGTATAATTATTCCAAAATAAAAAGCTTAAAAATATTAAAACAGAAATTTTAAGCAAAAAAGAAAATTCTGACTTGTTGACATCCTTTGGTTTTAATCATAAAAAGTTGGATCCTGCCCAGTGTGAGGAAAATTTACCTGAGAAGGTGATTTAATGCCATCTTGCCAATTAACATGCAGGTGCTTAAAACTTCTTCACTGATAGATCAGAGATGGGAAGGGGAGCTCACCACAGACTGGAAGAAAATATTGCAAATCATATTTCTGATAATGGACTTGTATTAACAGTATTATTTTATCAACAATAAGAAAACAAATGACCCAGTTTGTAAAATGGACAAAATTTGAACAGATGCTTCACCAAAGAAGATGTATGGATAACAAATATGCACATGAAAAGGTACTCAACATTATTAATGATTAGTTGAATGCAAATTGAAACCACAATGAGGTACCTCTATATTCTAATGGCCAACCTCAAAAAGATCTCTGATAATGCCGAGTGCTGGTGAGGATGCCTCACAAAAACCTATATGGAAAATTTTCGTAGCAGCTTTATTCATAATTGCCCAAATTTAGAAACAATCCTTCAACTGGTAAATGGAGAAACACACTGTAGTACATTCATATAATGGAATGCCACTCAGCAACGGAAAGGAACAACATGAATGAATCTTAAACACATGCTTAGTGAAAGAAGCCAAACATCAAAGATCTACATACAGTATAGTTCCATTTATATGGCATTCTGAATAAGACAAAACTATTGGTATGGAAAATAAGTTAACGGGGATCTTGGATACAGAGGGGGATTGACTACAAAGGGGGATCATGTCCCATATCTTCTTTTTTGATGTTGATTATGCAACTCCATGCATTTGTCAAAACTGATTGAACTGCACATCAAGAAGAATGAATTTTCCTAGACAGAAGTTTTAAAAATAATTTCTAAAAGGGAAAATGGGCGAGTCACAAATGAAGAAATCCAAATGGCCAATAAATCTATGAAAAGATCTTCAATCTTACTAATGTCAGGAAATGCAAATAAAAAAACCCTATGAAATAAAATTTCCCACTTGCAAGGTTGGCAAAAACTGAGAAGTCTGTTGATGATTTTCAGAAAAGGGAACTCATAAACTGCTGATGGATGTGTAAATTGATACATTTTGGAGAGCAACTTTGTAATATTTTTTAAAGTTGAAGATACCTGCTTTTTGGTTTGTATCCTAGAGAAAATCCAGTACATGTACACAATGAGACATACACATGAACGCTAAGTGCAGCATTATTTGTAATATCAAACAGTGGAAGTAATTTATATGTCAGTCAAGAGGAGCATGTATAAATAAATCTGACATATTGATATAATGTGTTGGTCTACAGTAGTTAAAATGCAGGAATAAAAACCATGTGTATCAAAAAAATCAATATCAAGAACAATGTTGAGTGAACAAAACAAGCTGCAAAATAATACATGTGGTGTGCTATTTATATAAAGTTTGAACACAAGCAAAACAGCACTACATATTTATTGATAAATGTGTTCTTACCAGTAGTTGTTAAAAAACTTGCAAAGGAATGGTAACCACTAAATTTAGGATGGTGGTTACCTCTGAGGAGGGTTGAAGAATGAGATCTGGGAGGGCAATAAAGAGGTCTTCAACTGTATATATATGTTTTATTCCTTCAAAATAAAAATATGAAGCAAATTTGGCAAAATGCTGAGAATTGATTTGTTTTCTTATTCTCTGTATGTTTTACAAAAAATGAATAAATAGTGCAGAATATCTTTATATCATTTTCTATCTCAAATCATCTCTCAGCAGTGGTTTATGTGTCCGTCTTTGGGAAACAATGCTATAGTGGCTTAGAATATAGACCACAGAACTGGGGTTCAAATCTTGCCTCTACCATGTACTAGCTGTGTAGCCATAAGAATGTCACTTGACCTCTTTATGTTGCAGTTTCCTCTTCCGTTGACTGGGTAATATCCACCCCATAATATAGTTGTGAGAGTTAAATAATGACTTAGGGATAGTCATGAGGGATAAAGACTTCAAAAAAGTATATTTTCTGTCTATAGGAAGTACTGAAAAATGGAAGTTGCTATTGAATCATTGATTACCTATGGGGAGAGGTAAAGGAAGACATTCTAGGAGAAGTGACACTTGATTTGACTGGTAAAGGACCTTGAAGAATTAACCAGTTGTGCGAGGGAATCAAGGGGTATTTTATATAAAAGGTATAGGATGGCATGTGGCAGAAGCATGAATGTACATACCAAACTTGGGGAGCATGCATGAACAAAGCTAAACATTTAATTTTTGTAGTCCTAGTGTCCGATAATATTTCATGTCCAACCTTGGGTGTATCCTTTCAAAGTGCGGCATGAGTCAGAACATACTTTGGAGATGATGATGAATGGTTTGGGGATGAATGGAAAGAATGATGATCTGTGGGAAGCAAAAATTTATCTGGACTTTGAACAGACTGTAGTCAAATGCTAAAAACAGAACTGGAGGGAAACATGGTGAACACATCTAAAGATGATCCCCCTCTTCCCTACTTTTATTTCTCTATTTTCCATAGCATGTCTATTTTCCAGACACCCTTTCCAGATGCACTCTGGAAAACCAGTCTGTTAAAAGAGCATTAGTCAAATTATAAACCTTTAGACAAGATTGCTGTAACTGACGAAACTACCTTTTTGTTGGGGTTCGATGGCTGAGCAATGGGCTGGATCACTGCCTGGCTGGTTGAATTACATTCATAACCAGACTGGGAACTTTCAGACCTGCCTATTATATTGTCTTAAGGAGCAAAACAACTCGGAATGATTCATATCAGTGCTTTAAAGCTTAGACTTTATGACAGTCAAAAATTAAAATCGAATAGAAAATGGCTAATGTAGTAGTGCCATATAGCCATAACCTAACTGTAACATTTTTTTCTCACAAGTTAAAAAAAATGGACCTGAGTAGGGAAAGTAATAAAATAGCCTATGGAATAAATCAAAATTCTGTGGCCACACAGCCACAACATCATACCCAACCTGTCTTGCTAATCATATCACAGTAGCAACCAGTTAGCTTGAGCCAATTCTCTTTTCAATACCTATGTCCTCAGGGAGAAAATGAGAACCAAGACTCTAGAGTGATCACATGTTCAGTGCTATGAAGGGACCTGATAGTGGAGCCAAGGCATTTTCTCCTTTGTCCAAATATCTGAAAATGATAATTATTCAAACATGTCAGAAAGCAACATGGAGTAAGAAGGAAGATGGTTACTCAAAAGCCAGTAAGGAGCTTACGAGAACAACTGTGCAGCTTGGTTTAACAAGTCAGGTATACCAGCATCCCAAATGACACAGGATGTGATTTCACTGCTTGGCTTGCCCTGGTTTCTGAATGCTGCCATAAACTGGTCTCCTATTTGTTTGACAACCTGTGAAAACATTCATAGTGCTCTTCTTTTAGGAAACATAAAATGGAGATTGCTGGGTTTCAATGGGTGAAAAGTTTCACGAAATACATTTTTAAAGGTTAAGAAGCCAGTTTTACTAAACTACATTAGTTTTTTTAAAACTTTATAGATTAAATTTTATTTCATTCAAGGCTGAAAACATGCCTCCCTCCTGAAATAAACAGGCAATTTTCCATTTTAAATGAGTAAAACTAGTGGAGACTGGCTGAGGTCACGCAGCCTGGGTGTGAGGTTCAAGACGACCAGGCAGCTTGTGTCCAGGGTCAGCCCCTGACATCTACCACCATGCTGGTGGACAAGGCTCACCTCCTGCAGGACTGCGCACACAAGATTTCCACTGTCGTACCCGCCAGTTCAGTTCCAGGAAGCCAGAGCACTTCAGAAGGTGAAGGTTGCGGAGAGGTGCATCACACCTAGAAGTTACAAAAAACTCCTGATCAGACAGCAGGGAGGTGAGATGCATTGCAGAGTGGTGTCTGGATCCTTGCCTGGGAGTGGCTGCTATGGGTCTGTCCCCTGAAGTAAAGGAAGTCCCCACCCTCCTGCTGATGCAGGGGCCTCAGGTTGTCAGGTTGTCCTCAATCGCTCCTCCCCCTGACCTCCCCCCCACCGCAGGTCCAGTTTCACGCAGATGACGAAGGGTGCTAAGATAAGAACCCCAGGCTTGGACCTTTCCTGAGAGTCCCCTAGCAGTAGAAGCCCTTCTCAGTGTTGTTCTCATTGATGTCACAAAACACAACAAACTTGCATCAGTTGGTGGCTGTGAGTCCACCAGCCATACAGCCTGGCATCCCTGCTTGGCTGCTTTCCAATTGGTGAAGGTTACCCAGTGTGGGAGGACCTTTTCTTCCTGATGCGGTGGGTCTAGATGGTGGCCTGGAGGACGAAGTGTGTGGCCATGTACCAGTGGTAGCAGTAGAGAAGCTCCATTCCAATGACCCCAATGACCTTTCTGAGGTGGTCGTAGAAGAAGAGCAGGTCCTCGGCATATGCCCTGCAAGAGGGAAAGAGAAACATCCACCTTGCTGGTGTTTCCACTCCATGTTGTGAAATTTTCATTCCTATTATTGAATCTAAAGGCAAGCCATTTCAGTACTGACTTCAGCCCCAGAACCCCCGAGATGATTTCCAAAAGAATGTGTACAGCTGTAACGTTAGGACAATTTACACTTCATTGCCCATATCTTCAATGACTTACCAAGCACTTTGCATGTATATTGATAATTTTCATATCTGATCCCGAGGTAGCCAGAGAAGAAAACAGAAATGGAAACAATAGACTTTTTCCTCACTCTCACATGGCAGGCTAGCATTAGAGGACGAAGAAGTTAAGGTGGCCTCTTTTAGATTGCTCTGGGAGATTAGAAAAAGCAGATAGAGAAATCCTTGGGGCCCAGATATTGGGAATCAGAATGTGGGAAAGAATTTGAGAAGGAAAATTCTTCATATTTTTAATTAAACAAACCACATAAATCAGAAGTACAAAGAGAGCTGCCAAAAGGAGAATGTCCAGTCTTGGTAGCAGAAGCTGCTTGTTTTACTTTGTTGCCTTACAAAAGGCAAAAAAGAAAAGAAAAAAAACTAGTTTGGCAGAAATGCTAAAAGTTCAGTGTTTTTAGCTGAAACATTTTTTTTTCCCAGAACCACCCCCAACAGTAGCTTTTTATGCATAAAATGTTATCTTGCATTCTTCAGCGTGTTAGGCATCTTTACACCAGCGAAGTCCCTATATGTCAGTACAGTTAGATGTATTTCGTTTTTCAAGCTTTTATAATGTTTTTATTTTGTTTTTTTTTTACTATATTTTGCTATATTAGGATAGATATAACACATCCTGCTGGTGGTTAAATATGCATTTTCCCCATCTTCCTTATTAAAGAAATCCAATCCTGTCCAATATAGCAGTGTTTCCAGCTGAAAACCATTGTTTCCCAGTGTTGCTTAAAGTTAAGTGTATCCATGTGACAGTCTGGATGAATGAGATGTAAGGAAAAGTTTACTGGAGGTTCTGGCAACATTTTGCTTGCTTGAAATAGGCAGTAGGAGGTTCCCCTTGCTGTTCCCTTTTTCTTTTTCTGGCCTGGAGCATGCTTGTGAGGATGGATGTGGAGCAGCCACCTTGTGACCATGAGGTGACTTACATACATCATGAAATGATTATCATAATAAGTTTAGTAAACATCCATCATCTCATAGATACAAAATTTTTAAAATAGAGAAACATTTTTCCTTGTGATGAGAACTCTTAGGATTTAATCTCTTAGCAACGTTCATGTATAACAGAAAGCCATGTTAATTATCTTTATCATGCTGTACATTACATCCCTCATACTTACTTATAACTGGGAGTTTGTACATTTTGCTTCATCCGATTCCCCCTCCCTCCACACCCTGCCTCTGGTAACCACAAATCTGATCTCTTTTTCTATGGATTTGTTTGTATGTTTTTGGAGTATAATTAGCACTGTTAGTTCCTGTTACGCAACATAGTGATTCAATATTTCTATACATTTCAAACTGATAACCAGGATAAGTCTAGTTATAATATGTCACCATCCAAAGGTATTCCATAATTATTGACTGTATTCCCCACACTGTATATTTCATACCTGTGACACATTTATTTTGCAACTGGAAGTCTGTACCTCTTAATCTCCCTCACCCTTTTCTTTCCTCCCCCAAACTCCCTCCCCTCTGGCAACCACCAGGCTTTGTTTTTGTTTTCTTTTGTTTTACTTACTTAATTAATTAATTAACTTATTTTTGGCTGTGTTGGATCCTCATTGCTGTGCGCGGGCTTTCTCTAGTTGCAGCGAGGGGGGCAACTGTTCGTTGTGGTGCGTGGGCTTCTCATCATTGCGGTGCGTGCGCTTCTCGCTGCGGTGGCTTCTCTTGCTGCAGGGCACGGGCTCTAGGTGTGTGGGCTTCAGTAGTTGTGGCACATGGGCTCAGTAGTTGTGGCTCATGGGCTCTAGAGCACAGGCTAAGTAGTTGTGGCTCACGGACTTAGTTGCTCCACAGCATGTTGGATCTTCCTGGACCAGGGATCGAACCCATGTCCCCTGCATTGGCAGGCAGATTCTCAACCACTGCACCACCAGGGAAGTCCCACCAGGCTTTGTTTTGATGTCCTTTAATCTTCACATACACATTTATCTTCTCTGAAAATATCACTGGGATATTTCCCCAAAGTAATGGTTATTTCATAATGACAACTAATATATAATACCTACTATGAGCTAAGCACTATCCCAAGTGCTTTACATATATTAATTCATTCAAGCTTCCTAACAACCCCATGAGGTAGGTACTATTATTATCCCTATTGTATAGATGAGGAAACTGAGACACAGAGAAGAAAAATGACATGGCCCAGGTTTCACAGTTTATATGTGGTGGAACTAAGGCAGTCAGGCCCGTGCTGACAATCGTGATATGACACTGTATTATCAATCAGTGCTACTGTTTTATTAGAGTTAAACAGCTGTTGAGTCTTTCACAGTGTATTTGAATGTTATCACAACTCTGCACTTAACATAGTCCACAGAAGTGGCTTTTGATCGCATTCTTCCATTCACGAACTTGCTGCTGTATGAACATAGACAAGCCCTTTAACTTCCCCACGTCTCCGTTTCTGAGCCACATTCTTTTCAGTACAACATGTCTGGCCATTTTGCTGGTCTTATGTCTGAAAATGATTTACTTTGTTGTGGTCCAGTCAACTGCTTTGTAATCAGTATCAATGATAATTAGAAAAAACCAAATCCGTCTGAAAATGAGTGATTCTGTGGCTCTTTGTTGACATGGCCCCTGGCGCTGCAGGTCGCAACCAAACAGCTAGCTCAGGAGAGCTCGTAGCTCCCTAGAGCTGCAGAACTGTCAGCAGGGATCCACAGGAAGGGAGAGCTTGAGGAGAGCCAAAAGAGAGAGAACAACCCAGCTGCTGAGGTTGGCAAGCAAAGGAGGCTTCCATGAAGCCGTTCTCTGGTGAGAATGAGAAGTTGAAACTCTCACAAGAGCATTCTTTTCTTCAGCACCATGACCCCACTTTTCATTGTGAGGCTTTTAAGGACTTGCTTTTACAGGGTTACGCAGATTTTTTAAAATTTAAGTCAACATATCACAGTTCTTTCTGGACTCCAGATCAGAGTTCATTAGGTACTGAGACAACTTCACAGAAAAGCAATTTATTGGTTGTAATGGATAAGGTGACAAGATAGTATTCTGAGGTTTTAAGTAATGTTTTTCTCAGTATATTCTCCACTTTCTTTTCCCTCCGTCCAAGTGGGTACCGGGCTCTGTTCTCCTGGCCTTGCAGGAAAGAGTTAGAGCACCTCAGCAAAAAAGACAGAAGGGGCTTGCGAGTTTAGTCATTCAAAAAACTCTAAGCTCATAGAGGAAGGAATTCCACAGGCAGAGAGGACCCTCAAAATATAGAAAGGGAGAAGGCTTTTCCTCACACTAGAAATGGATTCTTCCAAGCTGGGGGAGAAGAGTGGAAACAAAATATAAGCCTCTTGAATAGAATCAAGGATCTTTTACTTCATTTCACAGCAGTTCTAGCAGGGAAGCATTAAGACCCTAGAAAGCAATGGCTGTGAGGTGTTTCTTGGCAGGCAGGTCTGTATGCAGAGTTGGCAAAGATTCCTGAGCCCCAAGAGCAGTGGGACAGCAGCCAAGGACCTCTGATTTGAAGGGACTACGTAGGCCAGGAAAGGGAACATCTCAGCACTAATCTATATAGACCTCTGATTAATAACTAATAACTGTGTGCTTGTCCTCTCATCACTGCTACTCACTCCAATTCCCCCCAACACCCGGGCACCACATAAGATGCTGACAGTATGATGTTGACAGTCTTAGGGAGAAGACCCTAAGAAGTGACTGAGGTTAGTTTCTTTCCCACCAGTCCCCCACCATTGAGCCCTTGGGGCTCAATGTCTGAAATATAGATGTTATTTAAAAATCATTATATTTTTGCACAACAGTGATTGAGGTCTGAGAGTCATACATGCTGGAAGAACTTTAAGGGTCAATTCTCCCAACCAAACTTTTTTATAATGCAAGGATTCACTTTGATGTTTTCTGCTCTGGCCAAGAAAAAAAAAAGACACATTCTGACAGAAGGGAATTTATCTCATACTTATAAAAAGGCTTGCATATCTGTATCTTAAGATTTTGGCATTAACTTTTACCCCTAACTCATATCAACATTCAGAGTGACACAAAGCTATACCCAAACAAAAGTCAGTTTCAGAATGTTCAACTTATTATCAGATGGCTCCACCACAATTTGAAGTTATGATGCCAGGAAGTCTAGTTATTTCAAATCTGAAAAGAATATCACCAAGCCACACCTTTCAAAAATGTTATTAACATATGATTTTTTTGCTAAACAAGGAAGATGGGAAATGTAGTTGCATTCACAAAGAATGTATGGAGACTGCCAAGAAAGCAAATAATTTTTGGAAGTCACCCTTATTTGGAAATATTCAAGTCATAGAACCATGGTTGTTTAAACAAAACCATCTACCATATCTCCTTTTGAAAATATGTACTTCCAAAATAAATGAAAAGAACTGAATACTATGCTACTCATTTCTCCTATGATTTACTTGAAAACAGCTCAGGTTTAAAAAAAAAAAAAAAGAAAAGACAAAGTCTGCCAAGAATTGCAAGTAGCTTCCTGTAGGCATTGTGATGTAGTGGAAAAAGCAGAGCCTCTACAGTTGGACAGACCTTTTTGTGAAGCATGGCTGCAATCTTAACTAGTTGGGTGACCTTGGGCAAGTAACTTTATCTTCCCCATGATTCATCTGTAAAAATAATTAAATTATATTAAATGAGAAAACATGTGAAAGTGTTCATTGAAGGATATTTCCTCTCTAGGTTACAATGGAAATGCAGAATAAGTTATACATGGTTATTATGATATAAAGTAATAAACACATGCATGCCTTAATACGTGCACAAAACGATTTAGATGAGTTCTGAAAGGCTTTGAACAGAGCAAAACAATGTAAAGTGATGTTTGGCCAAACGCAAAATTATAACTAGAGTAAGATATATACATTGAAATAAATTCTACTTATTCTACTTTAAACTTCTCCTATAAAAATCATTTTAAAGTCACTAGTTGCTTTGTGAAATTTGCTATAAGTGAGACAGCCAGAAATTCTATTGCTGTTTTAAAATGCCAGATGTTGCTATTTCTAAGGGAATTATGAGAAGGAGATTAATGTAAAATATCAGCGGTTTCTACACGTTTAGCCAGAATAAAACATCAGCTCAAGTCCAAAGGCAGCAGATGAGGTGACTCTTAGTAGAATGAAGATACTAGGCTAGACGTCCAAATTAGAAAGTAGCCACCCAACTCAAGGCATTCTCTCAGTTGCCCAAAAATTTCATGATGTCCTTTGGGTTGAAATAATTCTGCAAAGAAACCTATGCGCTACTATAATTTTTATAACCTAGGGGTCGGTACACTATGGCACATAGGTCAAATTTTGGCTGCTGTGGGGGCTTTTTGTTTGTTTTGCTGTTGTTGTTTTTAAAGATTTAATTTTATTTAGTTTTGGCTGCACTGGGTCTTCGTTGCTGAGCGCGGGCTTTCTCTAGTTGTGGCGAGCGGGGGCTACTCTTCATTGCGGTGCGTGGGCTTCTCACTGCGGTGGCTTCTCTTGTTGTGGAGCACAGGCTCTAGGCACACGGGCTTCAGTAGTTGTGGCGTGCGGGCTCTAGAGCGCAGCCTCAGTAGCTGTGGTGTACAGGCTTAGCTGCTCCGCAGCATGTGGGATCTTCCCGGACCAGGGATCGAACCCCTGTCCCCTGTATTGGCAGGCGGATTCTCATCCACTGCGCCACCAGGGAAGTCCCTGGGCTGCTGTGTTTTTGTAAGTAAAGTTTTATCGAAACATAGCCATCCCCATTCAGCTATGTGTTGCTATGGCTGCTTTCACACTACAACAAGCAAGAGTTGAGGAGTTGTGACAGAGACCACATGGCCCACAAAGACTAAAATACTTACTATCTGGACCTTTACAGAAAGAGTGTGCCAATCCCTCACTGGCCACCTAAAATCAAAGGCAATATATTTAACCTTATCCATGGGATATTTTCATTTAAAAAGATGGCCATATTAACTCCATTTGTTGATTGCCTGGGAGAAAATTTCTGAGCAGAGGAAGAGTCTTCCTTGTTTACCTTGCCCATGCTTATTCCCTTTCCAAAACAATAGAAGTCAGCAATGTGGCACCCTATGTTGGAAAGTTTGCCAAATTTTGAATTTGGGGTGATTGTAGACTTTGCATTACAACAAAGGCATGTGGAGGCTAATCTGAAGTTAGCTGCCTTTATTTCATTATTTTACTTAAATAAACCTTAGTACAGCCAAAGTCAGCTTTGCAGGAGTCTACCAATCCCTTAGGAGATTTGCTCTGAAATAATATGGCTGAAACACATTAGCCGTCCCACATTCTTTGTAAGGTTTCGAAAACTTTGAGAATCATAGCAATGATATTTCTTGGAATACCGAGCAATGAGCTCCAGCACTGCTAAGTTTCATAAAACTTCCTCCCAAATCAGAATTGACAGTCTGATTCAACCCATAGCTCATCCTCCCAAATAATGTGGTTTGAAAGATAAGGAATCCGAATGAAGTAAAATAGTGGCTGAAAAAACAGAAGACAGGAATTGGGGCAAAATCTCCGTTCTGAGTGTGCAAAACTTCAAGATGGAGTCATGCTACAATAAGTAATTCAAAAGCTATAACTTACATGTGTCAAAGGGTCTTTGATATAAGAATCTGGAGGAGAGAAAGTCAAAAAGATTAGTCTGGCTTTCTTTGTTCTTCATGGACATATTCCAAGATAAAGTTCAAACTAATGTTAGTCTTGGTTATTTAGTTTTATTATGCCTACAACAAAAATAAAGCACTCTCCATATTTTTCCCAATAAGTTGCAGGCTTGAAATATATTTTCAAATAAACGTGGTAGGGGGAAGCTTCTTTTTAAAAATGGCATCAAAATAAATGCCAGCAAGGTTTATAGTATGGCCACTGAGGAGAGGGAAATTTTAAATGGCAAATTAGTGTATCTTCAGCAACAGAGCAACATATAATGATGTAGTTTCATACATTTCACAGATAGCTCTTACTCAGTTCTATATCTGGTTCTGCCATTTGGTAGTAAAGAACTTCACTTCTCAGTTTTTCTCTGTGTGAGGAAAAAAAAAAAAAGAATGAAAGCTATTCCTAGAATAATATGGTGATTTGAGGACTCTAAGTTCTGAATTGTGTTATAAGCATATCCAGGTATATGCTGATCCTTTTGGAAGAAAATGAGGCTTTTACCACATTCCCTGGGGGGTTATTTGCAAATATGCTTTGACACAGAGGTGTCAGAGCAGGGCATTAGGACAAGTCTCAGCACACCAGGAGCCTCACTATTGGGCCAGTAATTATTTTGGAGAGCCCAAGTAATGAAATACCACTAGGTTAACAGTGATATGGTAACACATCTATCCTACCCACAGGCTTAGGGACAAGGACAACTGAGTTCCAAAATGGTCTGATGTCCTTAAAGCTGAGTAGGCTACTTTCAGCCAGTCACTGATGAGGGGCCTTGGACCATGTCCACCAGAGAGGAAGACATGAAAACTGAAATACTAAAGCCAGAGAACTGGAATACTACAGAGTTTTCGTGGGGTCTGCACTTAAGGTAAATTTCACTTTGCCCCAAATAAAAAGATTCGGTCTTTTTAGCAGCCCATGTCTACTCATCAGGAATCAGGGCAATTTTAGCTTATACACAGACACAAGCAAGCAGAGGACTTTTAAATTGTAGATCAGATCATGCTAACCTGCTGTTCAACATTTTCAATGGCTTCCAATCACTTTTAGAATCAAATCTGAAATCCTAATCATGGGCCAATAGGGCCCTACATGTTTTTTTATTCTGTCCACCTCTCTGACCTCAGGTCTCACTGCTTTGAACACCCTACTCCAGCCACATTCTCCTTGCTGCTTCTAGAACATGCCAAACTCATTCTCACCTTAGAACCTTCAGATTTGCTGCCCTTGTGGCCTGGAATGCTCATCCCCTAGACTTTCCCATAGTTTACTCCCTCACTATATTAATGTCTTTATTCAAACTTCACCACCTAAGAGTGGCTGCCCCTGATATAAAATCTACCCCCATTTACTCTATATCACCTCATCCTGCTTTAACTTTCCTGCCAATAATTATCATTGTGTGATGATAGAATACCTATTTATTGATTAATTTATTATCTATCCTTCACCAGATTGCAAGCTCCATGAGGGCAGTGACTTGGTTTTATTCACTCCTTACCCCTGAAGCTTAGAAGAGGGACTGCCATATAGTGGGTACCCAGCTGATATTTACTGAATGTATAAATGAATTAAAATAGATACTCAAATGCAATCAGCTTGTATAGAAATTTTGCTTCCAGACTGTGCTAGACATAAAATATCTCAAACAGTTGAACATATGACAATCAAATTTTAAAGATGTCTGGAAAAGTTGATTCCCTAAGTGACTTTTGCCATTCCACAATTTAACTCACTTGTGTTTCAGTTTCATCCTACATGCAATCACTTAAGCTTGGTTCCTCTTTAGTAACAAGACATAAGGTTGGTATAATGCCTACTGTTGGTGTCAGAATATCCAAACACCCTTATTTTGGCAAGGCTGGAGAGAGATTTAAATTTCTTTTGTTCAGAAGAATCCCAGAAAGAGAAGACATAATTACTCTTTTGGAAAATTAGACTCACAGAGATTATTGGTTATTTAAACAGACTCAAGCCTCAATTTATTATCCTCATTTAGTACTATATAACTGCATACTCTTGCACTTGAAGCGGCTTGTGTCCCTTAATCAGTAGGACCATTTTAGGTGGTACTCCCTATTGTTTATGGAGTAGGTGTGATGAACTGAATTAATCCATGCACTTACTCTGGAGCACCTTGGAGAGAAAGTTGGCAGATTCTGGATGCGATCTAGGGCCATGGAACAAAGACTTTATCTGTACCAATAAGGCTCAAGAGCTCAGCCAAGTATTGACAGTAACACCATTATTAGCTCCACTGTGTGTTTACCTAAGTGAACAAATATTTCCTGCATTATCTTACATTACTCCCTTCTGGCATCCCATATTCTACTCCGGTCAAATTGGACTACTCCCCTTTGGTGGTTATTCCCTGTGTTTTTCTGCCTTAATACCTGTGTTCCTGCTGTCCCCTACCTTGTACTATAGTTTGGGTTTTTTTTTAAATGTATGTAACATACTTGTTCTAGTCAACTATAAGTCCATTCATTCACTCAAGTACAAAAGGAAAGGAAACCTTATATCAAAAAGGAAAAGAAAATAAGCAAACAAATCTAAAGATCTGATCAGAAGATTTCATTGGTAAAACTTGTAGTAGAAATATGGTAGTAGGGATTTTTGATGCCAGACCTAGCCACTGAGAGTCTTGGACTCACAGTCAAGTTCCATGAGGGTCTATCTCCAGTATTACAGATCAGAGCGGCATAGTTCTATCTAAATCTGGGTTAACCAAAACCATAGTTCAACAAATAATTTTAACACTTGTATACAAAGTCAAATAAGGCACATTTCCTGCCATAAGGGGTGAAAAAAACACATGAACTGGGCATCCCTGGTGGCGCAGTGGTTGAGAGTACGCCTGCCGATGCAGGGGACACGGGTTCGTGCCCCGGTCCGGGGAAGATCCCACGTGCCGCAGAGCGGCTGGGCCCGGGAGCCATGGCCACTGGGCCTGCACATCCGTAGCCTGTGCTCCGCAACGGGAGAGGCCACAGCAGTGAGATGCCCGTGTACCACAAAAAAAACAAAACAAAACAAAAAAAAACCATGAACTAACAAATATAATAAATGGGATACATGATAAAATACAATATGCTTAGGAACATGTCATCTTATTCCTCTTTACCTCTGTCTCAGTGCCTAACAATGTCTTGTACATAATAGATACTTTGTAGATATTTATGAAATTGAATATAATGTAGTTTTCCAAAGTAGAAGTCACAAATTCAAATTCCACCTTGGGATAAATATTCTGTGTTCAGCACAGACTTGCTATAGGGTATGTGGAATGCAGGAGGCTGGTAAACATTAATTTCAAGTGCTAAGTCAAAATAGCATTGAAAAACAAGATCAATTTAGCCCTATGTGCAAACTGCTGCACTAAAATAGAAATTGAAAAATAAGGTGATAAGTACTTAAGATACAAGGTTTCAAGTAAGATATATCTTAAGATATCACTGCATCACCAAACTATGTTTTTTCACCTCTACCATTTAAAAAAGTTTTCTCAGATTAAAGACAAATAGGAAATCTTCCACATTTCAGAGCCAGTTATCTTTGGAAATTGTAGAAATTATTTCTTTTTTCATTGATCATGTAATGGGCTTATTACCATAGGTTACCTTGTGACACAAGAAGGAAAAAGGAGGCTCACAGTTCAATGCTCAATTTCTAACATTTTTTTAACGTAAAGTGAAGGACGGTAGAGAGGTATTTTGAGTGTTCTCCAACTTCCATACTTATTTTAACCTGTAAATTTCTGGAGTACAGGGCTGGATTAAGCCCTTTAGAGGCATTTAGCCCTGAAAAGATTACAGTGCCCCCACTTTATATACAATTTAAAATTTAAAAGACATACTACAATTCATAGAACTGTATATTAAAGTCAGTTTTACTACATGATAACTTGAAAAATAATGAATTATGTACTGTCAACTAAGTATACAGCACTCTTAAGGCATTCTATTTTTCCCATAATGACTATCTTCATGTTGTTTTTTTTGTTTTGTTTTGTTTTTGTGGTACGTGGGCCTCTCACTGTTGTGGCCTCTCCCGTTGCGGAGTACAGGCTCCGGACGCGCAGGCCCAGTGGTCATGGCTCACGGGCCCAGCCGCTCCGCGGCACGTGGGATCTTCCCGGACCGGGGCACAAACCCGTGTCCCCTGCATCGGCAGGCGGACTCTCATCCACTGTGCCACCAGGGACGCCCCATATCTTCATGTTTTGTATAGAGTAATAAAGACCAAATTCTCCCACCCCGAAAAACCTTTGTGTCCCAGGTTTGTAAGCTTGTGCTCAGACTGTCTATTGGGTAAACCAGCACTCTAAGAAATACGGCAGTATTTCTTTAGTGCAATTCAAGGCTGAGGAACATCCGAAAATAAGTTTGCTTTGAGCAGACGTGTGAAAGATATAGCTCTTATACTGGCTACCGGTACAGGCCTTCTGAGATCCAGAGAAGCCAGGTGCTGACAGTGTGATTTGAGGAGCACCTTGGGGCAATCTGATCTTACTGACCTGTATTTCTCACCATGTACTCAATCCTCATGGCTCTTCTTAAGGAGAAATGAATAGCTTATCTGGATTGAGGCATTCTGTTATGTCAGAGGAATAACATCTGTAGGAATTGGTTTATTTAACTAAGATACACTCTTTTGCCCCCCAGCCAAAATCAATTTAGCTGTATCTGCAAGACTAGTCAATGGTGATGGAGCAGGGATGGGGAGTAGAGGAAGGGAAAGCTGGAAAATGGTTCATGTTTAATTCTGTTTCAATGTGTTTTTTAAAGTTATGCTTAGGTGTAGCTGAGTTTTATAATATCAAACTATTTTTAGAGGATGGTCTAGATCAGAAAAGAAATACTCTTACGTGTGTCAGATCACTCACAGAAGAGCCAGTGCATGGATGGCCAATTACAGATGGGGAAGAGCAGGAAAGCAAGAGAAGAGATTGAAAGGCACTCTGTTTAGGAAAGAACTGGTCAGCAGGGAGGTGAAGGAAGTGAAGGAGCAGTTGATGTTGCAGGAACTGATCATTCTTTCTATTGTGGAGGCTGGGTGAATGAGACAGATTCTTCCTTAAGCTTTCAAGTAGGGAAAGACTGAACAGTCCAGGAAAGAGAGCCAAGTGCCACAAGATACATAAAGCAGTCAAAATCCTTCTTCTAGGGTAGTTAAGCTTATAATGTGGAAGGTGGGGAGATAACACTGGGGTCTGACTCTGGATTGAACTGTTAGAAGTCTAACTAAATAGCCGAAAGGTGAAAACAGCTCAAGTATTTATCAATAAATGAATAAACAAATTATGATATATACATACAATGAAATATTATTCAGACATTAAGAAAGGAATGAAGTACTGATACATACTACAACCTGGATGAACCTTGAAAACATTGTTTAGTAAAAGAAGCCAGACACAAAAGGTCACATATTGTATGATTCCGTTTATATGAAATATCTAGAATAGGCAAATCCATATGGACAGAAACCAGGGGCTGGGGGAGGGGAATTTGGGAGCAAGTGCTTCATGGGTATGGGGTTTCCTTTTGGGGTGATGAAAAACTTTTGGAACTAGATAATGATAATGGGTGTACCATATTGTGAACCTCTGAACTGTTCACTTTAAAATGGTTAATGTTATGTGAATTTCATCTCAATAAAAAAATTTAAGTTTTACTCAAATCATAGGAACTCGAACTCTAACTTTCAATATTCAAGGTCACTTCGTTCTTTTAAAGTTTGAGTTACATCAAAAGTTTTCACTTTGTTATAAAGCAGAAATTAACATACCATTTTAAAGCAATTATACCCCAATAAAGATGTTTAAAAAAAAGTCAGAAAATAATATTTAAAGATTAATGAGAACAGTGGCTAATTATTTTTAAATCTTTCTATTTTTTTGCCTTGATTTAGTTATATGCTTTAATGAAGAATATATTTTATTTAATAAGAAAATATGTATAACCAGTAGTGATATTCAAAATATTTAACAAGTTGTACAGCGTGGACACTGACCAATAAGATACAATGCCAGCTGTCAACAACCAATAGACAAATATTTGCCTCACCTTATCTCTAATAACCAAACGTGATGGTTAATTTTATGTGTCAACTTGATGGGGTTGCCGGGTACCCAGATATCTGGTTAAACATTGTTTCTGGGTGTGTCTGTGAGGGTGTTTCCAGGTGAGATTAGCCTTTGAACTGATAGAATGAGTAAAGCAGATTGCCCTCCCTAACATGGGTGGGCATCATCCAATCTGTTGAGGGCCTAAATAAAACAAAAGACATAGGAAAGAAGAATTTGCCCCATCTCTGCCTGATTGCATAAGCTGAAATATGGGTCTTCTGCTCTCAGACTAATAATTACACCATCAGCTCACCTGGTTCTCAAGGCTTCAGACTCAGACTGAATTACACCACTGGCTTTCCTGGGTCTCTGGCTTGCAGACAGCAGACTGTGGGACTTCTCAGTCTCCATAATCACGTGAGCCAATTCCTCATAATAAATCTCATTCTGTATATCTATATATATCCTATTGGTTCTTTTTCTCTGGAGAACCTTGACTAATACACCAAACTAATGGGAAGCTTAGCTGAATAAACAATGAAGCCGTAACCAAGGCCCCATCACCTCTCCTATGACAGCACATCTGATTTACACACCTAGTACCCAGGAGAAAACAAATAGCTTCATGAGCACTGGCATTGAAAGCCATGTCATATATGTTTGTAAAGTATTCTGGACCGAATATTCGTGTCCCTTAAAAATTCATATGTTGAAGCCCTAACCCCCACTGTAATGGTATTTAGAGATGGGGCTTTTAGGAGGTAATTAGGGTTAGATGAGGTCATGAGGGTAGGGCCCTGGTCTGATGGGATTAGTGCCCTTATAAGAAGAGACACCAGAGAACTTGCTCTCCCATCCACCATACCACTCTTACAGAAAGAGGTCATGTGAGCACACAGTGAGAAGGTAGCCACCTACAGACCAAGAGGAGAGGCCTCAGAACAAAAGCTTCCTTGCCACTATCTTGATGGTAGACTTCCCAGACTCCAGAACAATGAGAAAAAGTTTTCTGTTGTTTAAGCCACCAAGTCTATGGCACTTTGTTATGGCACCTCGAACTAAGGCATAAGGCTTCCAATTTTTAAACTTTTCTCACCTGTGTGAGGTCTTTATATTCCCTATTTGAGGAGGTCGAAGAAGGATTTATATCCCCATCCTGGTGGCATTCTGTGTATGGGCCCTTTTCTACATTACTTTCTTGGTTATTTTGAATACTAAGTACCCTAACATGGAAAAGGGCCAACAAATCCTTTAGCATTTATCCAAAGAATACAGTAAAATTGATCTTCTTGTTCTGTGTGTTTGTAATTCTAAATGAATATGTAGATGTTTATAATTGATAAGTTGTAAATGATATGGGGGGTTGTTTTTTCATTCCTAAAGTTAGGAACATTGGGGTCTTTATTTTTCCAGTGAATTGCTTTGAAGAAGCTTGCTTTGACCTTTCTAACTTATTAGTGGATAGTTTATTGCTTGGCTTAAATGTTTAAGTGACCTAGTGCTTTTCCTTGCATGGTCTGCAACAGGGAAAATCATTAGGCTGCGTGTCATGCCCCACTTTCTGTTGTGAAATCCAGTCAACAGATGCCAGAGAAGGGCATCCACAGACCTTTGTCTGGGATTGAAACATGTCGACATGCCACATAGGGGTGAAGTAATAGATCTCGATGTCTTTTCATCATCTTTTCTTCTGTTCTTGAACTTGCTTCAGACAAAATACATTTATGCTCTGATTCCTATGGTTAAGACTTGTATCAGGATGACCTGACTTGTAGCACTCTGACCAGGGAAATACTAATTCCATTTAATCTGTATATCACAAAATAACTTGTCATAAAAAATGAAAGAATAAAAGTCTTTACACTTGATTTGTCTCCTACATCTTTAAGACCTAATTCCCCTTCTATAAGGAGGAAAGGAAAGTTTTGGCTAAAATCTGTGGAAGGTAGACTTGCTACATTTAAAACAATGTTACTTTTGTATAGATTTTTGAAATTAGTTTTCATCTAAAATGCCTTAAATTGACTATTTACTTTTCTAATAATATTTCAGATATCATTCGTTTTTTATTTTAAAATATCATTGACATGACGTAATGTAGTAGCAAGTATAATCAAATGGCTGGCTTTTTGACCATTCAGTAAACTTTTACAATCTGGAAAAATAAATTGAAGGGTATGATGTGGGAGAAGAGAGTGGGAGGTCCTGCATGCTGACTAGTAGATATCCAACCCCAGAGCAGCAGCCAATGAATGATATGTTAAAATCTATGGAGAAGGCCACATAGAAAATGAAATAAAATTAAAGGATCCATCCAGATGAAATTAATTAACATAGATAAAGAATAATATACACAAATAGAAGTAATTAGTGGAGTTTGATGCTCACTAAAATGCGTGAACTCAGAGGAACATTTTCACTTGTGTTTGGATTTCCCATCAATCTTTTCAGTTGTCTTGTGGCTTTCAGTTAGTGTACTTATCTTTATGGACACAATTGCGAACATACTGTTCTATTTGGTAATTATAAGTTATTGTGCAAATTAAAAATAAATATGGATTCAAAGAATTTTTTTAAAAGGACACTTTTATATAAAGTGTCTCAATCACCTGGCGATGGTTTTGATAAGATGGAAGGGGTGCTGGCTTTGAAATCAGAGAGATGAGCTGTGGGGCTCAGGTAAGTGATTTAACATCTCTATTCCTCTGTTTCTTCATCTGTTAAATGGGGATAATAATGGTATCTATCTTTTAGACCTCAAGAGTGTAATATAAATAAATGCGTATAAAATGCTTGGCATGTACTAAGCACTAAATAAATATCCTTTTCAAATTCCTTATTTATAAGAAAATTCAACTTTATCAGAAGCATCACTGAAGAATCTCAGTAATATTGTTGTATCCTTTTACCATACTTGCCGTATCTTTCATGCTTCTTTCTGCACTGCCCCCTTATTATTCTTGTTCATCCTCTTAGTTTTTTTAATGTATTATTTCTTGCCTAGTTTGATTTGCCAATGACATTTTTATCTTCGAGGACTGCTGCTTCCTTTCTAGTCCACCTTTCTCTTCATCCCCTTTCCTACTATCTCTAGACTTTCATCTGCTTTCACTCAAACCCTCATTCTTCTAGGACTTACAGCCTCTGAGGAATGTTTAGTGTTTGACAGATTCTTGTTCAGCAGCTAAAGCCCTTCAGAGGTAAAGTAATGAATAAATGAGGTGAGACTAGTACACTACTTCAGTAATGTGACTAGATTTTTTTTCAACACACATGCCAGAACTTATATTTTCAAGTAAGTGTCGTTATAGGCAAAGTAGTCACTGTGGAAATTCATCCATTTGTCTGTAATAATATAATTTTTATTAATAATATGGGTCTCAGGCAGTAAGTGTACCGTGCTCTGTCAAGTTTGTTGTCTACCCCAAGTCAGAGGCAGCCTTTCAACCTTCACATTCCATCAACTGCTCATAGTCCCACTTCCCAAATTATCCATCACAGTGGCCAGTCATTATAATCACGCTCTCACATTCAAGCTCAACTACCCTTTGTTTCATCTTACACACTTGGAAAAGTCCCAACTCCAGTTAAATCTAACTTTCTATCCATTCCACATCTGCATCCCTGCTGCTGAATGTAGATGGAGGAAAAAGACACCCACTTCAAATAGACCCTTAATGCTGTTCAAGAATCATACTACATTTTCCTAGTCCATTCATTCTCCCACTCTCATAAATTACTATTTCATGTTTCTACTCTCCTCAAACTTTGAACATTTCCTCCTCCCATTGTTACCCTCACCTGAAAGAAAATGTAAAATAGAAAAGAACTCCCACAATTCCTACCACCTCATAGACCCAACTACATGCTGTGGAACTGTGCCTGTTTGCCCATATTCTTATCTAACGCCAACCCTTGCACTTGTCCACTAGATCCCATCCCCACTCACCTACTGGAGGACATCACCCCTGCAATTCATCCCCCTCTCTCTTACATCACCCATTTTCTACTTTCTATTGAATCGTTGCCATAAGCATTTAAGAAATACTGTTATTTCTCTCATGTGGAAAAAAGTCTTTATTCCATATCTCCCTCTAGCAACTCCTCCCCTCATTTTTATTCTCTACTTTATAGCAAAACACCTCAAAATTAAAAACTGTCCATACTGCCATTCTCTGTTGAGCCCATCGCAGTCAGGCTTTTGACATGATTGTTCCACAAAAACAGTTCTTTCGGGATCACCAATGGCCTGTACATTGATAAATCCAACGTTCAATTCTCATTTCCAACCTTACGAACCCTAAGGCAGTCTTTGGTAATCTCATCCACTATTTAAATAGTATCTGTATGCTGATGACTTGCAAATACATATAATCGGACTTCTCTCCTGAACTCTAGACTCACACACACAACTGTTTACCCACCATCTCTATTTGGATGTCTGATAGGCTCCACACCATTAACAGACCCGAAATCAAATTCCTGTCATTGCCCCTCAAACCTGTTCTTCCCACATTTTTTCCTTATCTTAGTAAAGAGCAACTCCATCTTTCTAATTGTCCAAACTAAAAATCTGTCAACCTTATTCTTCTCCTTTCCCCATGACCCACACGTTATTCACCTACAAGTCCTGTCAACAATACTTTCAAAACATATCTAGAATGCAACCACTTCTTACCACTTCCACTGCCACTGTCCTGGTCCAAACTGTTATTATTTTTTCTGGATTACTACAGTAGTCTCACTGGTCTCCCTGTTTCCACTTTTGCTCACCTTCCTGCAGCGTCTACTCTCAGCAAAGCAGCCAGAGCAATCCTGTTAAATGTAAGTCAGATCACATAACTTGTTTTCTCAAACACCAAATTTCTCAGAGTAAAATCCAAAGCTGTTGCAATGACCCATAAGGCCCTACCTGATCTAAATCTATGTTTCCTCTCTGAATTCGTTTCCAGTCACTCATCCCCATACTCACTTCAGGTCAGCCACACTGGCCTTTTATTTCTGAAACCCTCCAGTCAATTTTCCTCCTTCAGATCCTCTTCACTTGCTGTTCTCTCTACTTGTAATATTCTGCCCACAGATATCCATGTGACTCACTCCCTCACTTCATTCAAATCTTTCAATGCTGTTTTCTCTGACTGTCCTATCTAAATAGGATAGTCACACTTTCAATCAAACTTTTTCTGATGTATTTTTTCTTTATCACCATTTAACATATATTTTACTTATTTAGGTTGTTAAATGTCTGTCCCCTCCCCCCAACTATAATGTAAGTTCATGAGGCAGCAATTTTGCCTGATTTGTTCATGGTATCTATGGGACCTAGAATAGAGCTGAGCACATAATAAGTGCTCAATACATTTTGTTGGATAAATTGTTTGTGGCTTAAAAACCCCCAGTAGACAACCACTCACATTCTGTAATGTGGCATACTTATCTGGGATTCTAGGAACAACAATGCTGGTTTTAAAACAACAAATGAATATCTTGGAAGTAAGGTAAAGGAAATAACAGAATGGGATTCCAAGGAGAATGAGATTGCAAAGACAAGAAGCTGAGAAAAAAGGGGAAGAGTAGGCAGTGAGAGGTGAACAGCATGAGCCCTTTGATAGGGATGCTACCAGTCATCAGGCCCATAAGCCCGTGGTGTATTTTCTTAATGTCCACCTGCACGGTAGTGAGTGTGGTCCAGTTTGACAGTTGAGTGGGACCAAGGATGCACTGATTAAGTTAGAAGATGTCTTAGAACATATCACAGCACTCACTTGGATATGAGGATTTCCTACTCTTAATTACATCGGGATGCAGAAGGGGACTTTCCTACCATGCAAAGTAGCAGTTGTGGTGGAGCCATTGAAAGAGTTACAGAGGATAGAGAGGGTCTCTCGTGACACCATTGTACGGTGAGTGGAGAAATCACACTATCTTGGATTTTTCTTTTAATTCAAAGCATTGGAAACCCATTAAAAGCTCCATTTGCAGGAAGAACAATAATTAGGAACCCATATGAATATCACCAAGTACAAGGTTGATGATGGAGAAGGTGGTATTTGATTGATAGATGTGTGAGTACAGGCTAAGCAATAATCTCTCTTCTGCCAACTGACTGGTGAGTACAGCCAGCTTGTTCTGTATGACTCAGTTTTGGCCTCACACTACTAGATTCCTTCAGTGCCTAACACCTCATCTTCTGTCTCTGGGTGAGTGGTAGCATTCCTCAAGAATCGTGGATTCCAGGCAAAAGGTCTAACATCATTGCAGTGCAGCAGAAAATAACACAGCATTGTAGATCAACTATACTCCAATAAAAAAATTTTTAAAAAGTAGGTCTCCAGTGACTTTTTTTTAGGATGTTAGGATGAGAAAAAAAGGAAGACGCTAGGATAATTTCTAGCTTGGGCATCTGCATGGAAGGGGGTATCATACTTTCAAATGGGAAATAAAGGAAGAGGAGCCAGTTATGAGAGAAGGTGCTGAGAATTACTGGACTGGGATTAGTGGCTTGGGCAGGGTGAGGGGGGGCTTCTATTAAACTGTGAGAGTAGCTTAATTTAGGGGGTCAATGGAAGCTGAAAGTTGAATGTAAAGCTAAATTGCAAAAGTCAAAGAAGGGCCAAAATCAAGTATTGAAAGACGGAGCACAGTTCTAGCAATCAAAGACCAGAGATGTGATGGCACATAAATGAGGAGAGGTACATAAAGTTGCACTCTGCAACTCATAAGGCACCAAGCTGTGTCAGTTTTAGGTGTACAGCAAAGTGAACCAGTTATACATATATTCTTTTTTAGATTCTTTTCCCATATAGGCCATTACAGAGTATTGAGTAGAGTTCCTTACGCTATAGAGTAGGTCCTTATTAGTTATCTATTTTACATATAGTAGTGTGTATATGTCAATCACAATCTCCCAATTTATCCCTCCCCCTTTACCTCCTGGTAACCATAAGTTTGTTTTCTACATCTGTAACTCTATTTCTGTTTTGTAGATAAGTTCATTTGTACCCTTTTTTAGATTCCACATATAAGCGATATCATATTTGTCTTTCTCTGTAAAGACAATGTCTTAATTCACATAACATAACAAGAAGTGTCAAGGTCATGTGGCTCCAGGGTTCTGTTTTGTCTTGTCTTCAGTGTCTTCAAAGTGCTCTGCCATCCTCAAAGTGTCAGTTTTGTCCTCAGACTTATTCTACTCACAGTCGTAAGATGATTGCTGTAGTTGCAGCCATAACATCTAGACATAACCATGACTAGTAGAAGCAGAGACCATATCTTCCTGTGCATATCTTTTTAAAAGTGAGGAAACTATTTCCAGAAAAACCCCACCAAAACATCCCCTCATATCTCATTGCTGAAAACTGTTATATGTCCATACTTCAAACACTGGCAAGGGAAAGAGATTATTATGATTGACTTAGACTAATCAGGATTCATTACCTCAGCAGGTGACGTGGTGGTGCTGATGGTTTCACGGATGTGTACGTATGTCAAAACATATAAAACTGTACACTGTCACCATGTGCAGTTATAAAATAAATATACAAATATTTTGATGATACTTCAATAAAGTGGTTTTGAAAAAGCATCCCATAGTCAAAAAGTTTAGAAATAACATACAATGTTTGCAACGTTTCCACCCTCGGTGGTTGAAAATGCACACTCACAGATTGGAAATTCAGAGAAGGCTTGCAGTAAACAAATCTCCTTAACCCAACTATTCTCAAAGTTGTATAACAATAAAATCCTTCCACCACGTAACAGCTGTTAATATCCGATAGAAATTTTGGGAAATGCTGCTCTGACAGTGGTTCTCAAAATGTGGCTCACACACCAGCAGCGTCAGCCTCACCTGCAGACTTGTTAGAAATTCAAATTACCGGGCTCCACTTCAAACCTACTAAATCAGAAACTGTGAGGGTGAGGCCGGCAAGTCTGCATTATAACAAGTGCTCCAGGTGATTCTGAAGCACGCTAAAGTTTGAGAAACACTATTCTAGAATGTAACTGAGCTCTTGTGTTTTCAATAAACTATGTAAACAATGGTAGTATTATATCTGGAATGAATGAATGAATAAATAAATAAATAAATCCTACCAAGACAACAAATTGCGTGTGAAAAACACCATTTCGGGGTATGTAAACGCTGACATATTTGTTTACAAAGAAAAGCAGTCTCAGCTTTCATCTTGAACCTCATGTATCAAAGTGGCTCAGTGTTCTAGGGACAGGCACCACAAAAATGTACTGCTAAAACCACCATGAAAGTGAAAAGACAATCCACAGAGTGGGAGAAAATATTTGCAAACCATATATCTGATAAGAAACTTGTATCTAGAATATATAAAGAACTATTACAACTCAGTGTTGTAAAAAGTGAAAAGACCAGTGACCCAATTTTTAAAAGGACAAAGGACCTGAATGAAATTTCTCCAAAGGAGATATGTAAATGGCCAGTAAGCATGTGGTAATATGCTCAACATCATTATTCATAAGGGAAATGCAAGTCAAAACCACAGTGACACTGATAGAGAAGCTCAGTAAATATTAGTTGAAGGGAAATATAAAATATGAATTCACACAAAAAAAGAAAAGAGCCATCAAACCCTGAAAAGACCTGGAGGAATCTTAAATACACATTGCTAAGGGAAAGAAGACAGTGTGGAAAGACTGCATATTCTGTGCTTCCAATTGTATGACATTCCGGAAAAAGTCAAAACTATAGAGGCAGTAAAAAGATCAGTGGCTGCCAGGTGTTCAGTGGTAGGGGGAGGTAAATAGGTAAAGCACAGGGGCGTTTCAGGGCAGTGAAACTATTCTATACGATATTGTAATGGTGGATACATGACACACATTTGTCAAAAACTCATAGAACTCTACAACACAAAGAGTGAATTTTCATGTAGATTATGGACTTTTTTTTTTACATCTTTATTGGAGTATAATTGCTTTACAATGGTGTGTTAGTTTCTGCTTTATAACAAAGTGAATCAGTTATACATATACATATGTTCCCATATCTCTTCCCTCTTCCGTCTCCCTCCCACCCTCCCTACCCCACCCCTCTAGGCGGTCACAAAGCACCGAGCTGATCTCCCTGTGCTATGTGGCTGCTCCCCACTAGCTATATTTTACGTTTGGTAGTGTATATATGTCAATGCCATGTATGTCATCTGCAAACAGTGACATCTTTACTTCTTCTTTTCTGATTTGGATTCCTTTTATTTCCTTTTCTTCTCTGATTGCTGTGGCTAAAACTTCCAAAACTATGTTGAATGAGAGTGGTGAGAGTGGGCAACCTTGTCTTGTTCCTGATCTTAGTGGAAATGCTTTCAGTTTGGACTTTAATTAGTGATGTATCAAATGTATTATACAAATACTTTTTTTATTTTTTTGTGGTACATGGGCCTCTCACTGTTGTGGCCTCTCCCATTGCGGAGCACAGGCTCCAGACGTGCAGGCTCAGCAGCCATGGCTCACGGGCCCAGCCACTCCACGGCATGTGAGATCTTCCTGGACTGGGGCACGAATCCATGTCCCCTGAGTCGGCAGGTGGACTCTCAACCACTGCGCCACCAGGGAAGCCCACAAATACATTTTAATTTAATTTTTATTGTGGTAAAATGAACATACAAAATTTACAATTTAAACCATTTTAAAATGTATAATTCAGTGACATTAAGTACATTCACAATATAGTGTAATGATCACCACTGTCTAGTTCCAGAATTTTATCACTCCAAAAGGAAACCCCTTACACATTAAGCAATAGCTCCATAATACCCCCTCCCTCCAGCTCCTAGAAACCCCCAATCTGCATTCTGTTTCTAAGGATTTGCTTATTCTGGATATTTCATTTAAAGGAAATTATATAATATGTTTCCTTCAGTGCCCAGTTTCTTTTATTTAGCATGTTTTCAAGGTTCATCCATGTTGCAGCATGCATCAGTACTTCATTCTTTTTCATGGCTGAATAATAGCCCATTATATGGGTATACACATTTTGTTTATCCACTCATACACTGATGGATGGTTGCGTTGCATCCGTGTTTTGACTAGTGAATTTGAATAGTGTCACTATGAACATGGGTATTTATGTCTTTGTTTGAACACCTGCCCTCAATTCTTTGTGGGTATTTATCCAGGAATAGAATTGCTGATTTGGTAATTCTATGGTAGTTCTATGTTTAACTTATTAAGAAACTGTCAAGCTGTTTTCCACAGTGTCTGCACCATTTTACATTCCCACCAGCAATGTACCAGAGTCCGTTTCTCCACATCCTAGCCAACACTTATTATTTTCTGGGTTTTTTTTTTATAGTAGCCATCCTTCACATCAAAAAGAATAAAATACCTAGGATACAAAATTAATATATAGTAGCCATCCTAATGAGTGTGAATTGGTATCTCATCATGTTTTGATTTGCATTTCCCTAATGGTTAGTGATGTTGAGCATCTTTTCATGTGCTTATTGGACATTTGTATATCTTCTTTGGAGAAACATCTATTCAGGTCTTATGCCCAAATTTTCATTGGGTTGTTTTCTTTTTAGGTATTGAATTATAGGAGGTTTTAAATAATCTGGATACTAGACTCTAATCAGATATGTGATTTGCATCACTATCCTCCCATTCTGTGGATTGCCTTTTCACTATCTTGATACTGTTCTTTGATGCAGAAAAATTTTTAATTTTGATGAAGTCCATTTTCTTTTTCTTTTGTTGATTGTGCTTCTGGGGTCATATCTAAGAAATCATGGCCAAATCCAAGGTTATGAAGTTTTACCTCTCTGTTTTCTTCTAAAAGCTGTGTAGTTCTAGCTCTTAGATCCATTTAGAGTTAATTTTAGTATCTAGTGTGTGGTAGGGGTACAAGATCTGTCTTTTGCACGTGGATATACAGTTGTCCCAGTTTTATATGTTTGACATTAGAAAGGGATCCTTAAAGAAAGAATGTGTTCAGTGATATTCACTGTAGTATTCTTCATAGTAGCAAAAAACTAGAAACATCAAACTTGTTCAACAATAAATTAGTAAAATAAATTGTGATAGGCCCTTATGATGTAATACTATGTAGAAAAAATAGTATTGTGGATATTTATTGTAATAGAAAGTTGTTCATAAAAATATCATAAGTGAAAATTCTGATTAAAATTCAGTAACAGCAGGGCTTCCCTGGTGGCACAATGGTTGAGAGTCCGTGTGCCGATGCAGGGGGCACGGGATCGAGCCCTCACACACACACACACACACACACACACACACACACACACACATATCTGTATATTCATAGAAAAAAGATTTTATGGGATGTACACCAAGGAGCTAATTGTAGCTATCTCTGGAGGTGGTATTGTGTGCATTTTTTTCTTCTTTTTGTTTATATTTATTTATTAAAATTTTTCTAGAATGAAAAATTACTGCTTTTTCAACGTTTCAACAAGACAGTTATTGTCTTATTAGTAATGAGCAGTCTCCATTTTCTAAAAGGTCAGAAATGATTGTTCTAGGCTGTTTAAGCCTCCAGTGCTAACCTGTTCTATCCTGTGTTAGCTGACTTCCCTGTCCTTGGCATCTTGCCTATCTGATCTCTATTTTCTTTCTGATACTTCTCATTAAAGCAAACTACACTTTCAAGTCAAATACATTCTACCATACAGCTCTTGCCTATTGGATTTATCAATGAAAGGAGGTATGGGTGTGGGACATGACTGTCACAGTGATCATCTCCCAGCCTAGATTAGCCCTCATTTCTATTCTGAGTCTGTGGTTTAGTTGGTCAGAAGATTAGTCTTTATTCTGAGCACACCTTCAAAAACTATAATTGTGACTATAGCAACTAGTGGAGGCGAGAAAAGAAATCAGGAATAAATGGCCCACCAAGATCGTTGTTTCTGGTTAAGAACCATGTATGGGATCCAACATATGTAGTAGTAGTAGTTGCTCTCTAACCTAGCAAATTTCTGTTCTTATTTTTATGAGTGCTGATTATGAAATTTTATTGCTAGGTCTGCTCACCCTTAAATAGTTCTGCTCAAATCTTTGAATATATCATGCTGATCTGCAACCAACATTTAGATATTTTTCTCCTTCTTTGTAGTTAATGGATTCCAGGAGGCCTGATCTCTTGCCAGTGTTTTCTTTGTGATTTCGTCCAAATCAGGCAGACATTAGAAATTGAACACTGTGCAGTTTTTCTTCACTACAAGAGATTTGTTTTTCTGAAATGATATATCTATTATTTGAATTCATAGTTGGGATAAACTTCAGTCAAAGTAATCAGCAGTTTGTATCTATTCAGCCTCTTTTCCATTTTTTTCCTTTCTGGATTGCCCCAGAGTTCTTCTTCCTGTTATTCACATCTGTCAGAATCTTAGTCACAACATTACTAATTCCTTTTTAGCCTAAGCTCTCTTCAGCCAGTATCCAGTTAAATCATTTGAAGTAAGCAAGATCATCTTTGATATCTGATCCTAAGTGAACTCCAACTTTGTGTACAGCTTAAACTCTTCACTCAAAGGGCTTCATACTCCCAGAAATCCACAAACTTTAGGGAGTTTTAGCTCAAGAACCATTTTTCAGTGTTTTCTGCTCTTTGATCTGTGTCCTGTGCCTGTTTGACAAACACTGACATAATAATCTGTGTCCCTGTGGACATTTTCCCCTGAGAAGTGTATTTCTTTCTCCCTTAGGAAATAATCTAATTCTTTTTTGTTGAGTTCAGTGTGTTTGGCACATGTGGGTCCTAATAAATCATAAGTAGGAAGTCTGATTCTCCTGTCTAAGAAAGGAAGGTAGTTTGTCACATGCCTGTGGAAAAACACCCAGGGCATTTCTCCATAAGCTTTATTAGATTCAAGAGGAGAATCATTTTTCTCCATATGCCTCAGTCCTATAGATTTAGTGGAGCCACCTTGTCAGTGTATTTACACCATATAATTCAGGTAAAAGTGTGAGGGCATGATGGGACCCTGACTAGAGAGAATCTTACATGTGGCATTCTTTCAGTCTTTGTCTTAGAAGATCACACCCTCCTTGAAATAGTGTTCCCTTGATTTCTATGACGTCACCCTCTTCTACTTTTCTTCCTTTTATCTGGCTATTCCTCTGGCATCTTTGTTGGTTCTTCCATTTTTGACCAAACTTTAAATGTTGGAGTTCCTTGGGGTACGGCCTTTTCTCCTTAGTTGATTTCATGCTTTCCCAGGGTTTCAGTTATATACCAGTGACACCATCCTAGATTTTCATACTGAACCTGAAACCTGCCTACTGCACGTATCTGATAGGCACCAAAAATTCATCAGGACAAGAAGTTTATAGAAGATTTATACCTCCTTCCCTGTTCTTCCTTCAGAGCTTTGCATTTCACAAAGGCACCACTATCGCCCAGTTACTCAAGTCAGAAAACCAGGAGTCAATTTCAAACTCACAGTCTTTCTTCTGCCATCAGTTAATAACCATATCCTATTGATTCTGCCTCTGACGTCTCCCTCAAATCTGTCCACTTCTCTCCATCTCCATTGCCAGGACTGTAGGGCAAACCAACAGGTATCACTGCACCTACCTCTAGCCTTGCCTAGCTCTCTGATCCATTTTGCACACTATCCACCTAGTGACCTTTTAGACACATAAATAAGATTGTGTCATTCTTGAACATGAAAACCATTCAGTGATTTCCTATAACTCTTAGGGTAAAGCCCAAGAGCCCTTACTCACTATCCTTGAACTATTCTGGCCTTCTTTTACATCCTTCAACATGCCAAGTTCCTTATCAAGTCAGATCCTCTGCACATGCTGTTCTTTTGGGAATATCCTTCAACACACTCTCCTTCTACTCCCAGTTTAATTTTCAAATGAACAAATGAAGGAATGAATGCCACTAGAATTGATACTATGTAAACTATGAATGTTGGCAATTAGGAAATCTTTGGTTCACCTAATAGCAAACACATCAAACAGAAAAATATAGAAGCGCTATAGGAAGTTCTTCTTCCTGTTAGGGCCTGACTTAGTATGAATTAATATTGTCAAACTTGGCTTGTTGCTCTTGTTGGTACAGCAATAATCTCTTCTATACAAAGAAATTAATAACTTTAAAAAGATGTTTTTGCAGCGTCCACATGGTTACAGCAAAAATGTTGCGTGAAAAATGGAAATTTTATTCTGTCATCATGTAGACATAAATCCAGATTTTTGACTGAATGTTTCCATTTTTATCTAAATATTTGTGGTTGTCTGTATATATTATCTGCTTTATTAAACTATCCGCTTACTTTCAGAAATCTTTAGAATATGGTACTTACATTATCAAACTAGATTCCTGTGGATCTAAACCATCTGTGAGGCTAAAGATGAAAGAATTATTTTAACAATAACATCTGGATAATAAGATTTCCCCAAATTCTATTTAGTGGCAAGATAGGACATCAGAAAAGGTTAACAGTGAGATCACATTTGAGTTGGATGGTTAGTGGCTCAATAATTTTCTTTTTCTTATATTGTTTACATTTTACACATGTATTTTAAAAGATAAATTGCCTTTGCTTTTTGTTTAACTATATATATATATATATATATATATATATATATATATT
>NW_020172813.1:61574-98901 GCF_003031525.2 Neophocaena asiaeorientalis asiaeorientalis | reverse complement strand
ATATATATATATATTTCTTTGTTCAGTAATACAGAAAGGATATTGCCAATAGGAAATGTTAGAACAATGCCCCATCTTAGTCCAATTTTATCCCTAGATTGCTCAGAGTTTAAAATAAATAAGAGGCAAATTGTCCTAGGCATGTAACCGGATACTGTCCAAGGCCTGTCTCCTACTATAACAGGTGTGCTTTCAATGGCCTTTTATTGCTCTTTTTATCCCCCTCTTGTTCTGTTGTCCCGTAGAGTCAACAGCTGTGACTACTGTTTGGTCTCTATAGCACCCAGATTCCTTTCTCCTTTAGCCTTTCAGCAAATCTCATTTTCCTAATGTCTTCATTTACTGTTACTGATTATGCTGTAGTGTGTACTGCAGTGGCTGTTAGACTCTGAAGCTCTATTTAATCTAGTTTTAATGCAAATAACTACATAAATTTGTGTAGATTATATGGAAGCTAACCCTTTCTGGACATAGCCTAGAAAACCCCTGGCTCCCTACATCATGCTCTAAAGCCCCATGGCCTCTTCGTTGGGAATGACCCAGGACCCCAAAGTAAAATAGATACCCTAAGCCTACCCTAGGCCAGACATACATTCTCCTCCCAAACATTCATCCCTCATTTGTTGTTCAAAAACTAGTTATTGAAAACTACTTTGTGCAAGGCGTTGTACTAGGAAATGGAGCAACAGAGATAATGAAGATACAGTCCCTGCCCTTAAGACTGACAAGACTTACGCTCTGCTTGAGGAAAGCATCCTAGGAACTTGTTTGGAAAACAATGATTTTTGAGGAATGCACTAACCAGCTCTGTCTCTAGACTGAGTTTCCAGCCTGCTGTTTGAATCTACAGACCCCAGACTTGAGCTACAACATCCAGCTGGATTTCCAGTCTCCAGCCAGCCGTGCTCACTTTGTGGCCGGCCGCCACAATCCGAACTGGCATGAGCGAATTCCTTAATCTGTCCTGTTGCTAATGTCTCTCCTGACAAACAGGGATTTTGTACAAATCAGTGGTTTGTGTATACTGACAAAGACTTCTTAGTTTGTCTAAAGTGTGAAGTCAAGAGGAGATTCTCTCAGCAACTAAGGACCTCTCAGTTCAGTCCTGAATGGATTTTTCCTCTAATTGCAACCCAAAGTTTTACATGTCTTCTTGTCCCGATAGTGTTTACTAGTGCCACTAAATGTGTAAATGTATATAGGCAGAAATTTACCACCCCCTGGATTCTCTAATTGTTTAATGTATTCTGCAGTGTCTAATATATTACATCCTTAGAGCCATCCATCCAATTATCTTTACATCTCAAAAATCTGGACATAAGGCCAGCATATACTTATGCACGTATTTAATGGTGAAATTTAAATGTAAGTACAATAAAACATGAAAACCGTATACCCCCTCAAAAAAGACTTAAGAGTCTTATGGTAGAGACAAACACAAACACAGACAATTACTTTGAAATGTGGTAAATAAGGGTGGAGGAGAACTATGTGATCACAAAAGAAAATACCTTTAGTGTCAGAAAAGCTTCCCAGAAGAAGTAACGTCTAAGTGGGGATGTAAAGGATCTGCAGGAATTAAGCTCACTAAATACTAGAGAACAGCTATCTCAGGTAGAGAGGGCAGTGTTTATAAAGGCACAAAACCTTGAGAAAACATGGCTTTCTGGTTGAATCATCAGTAATTCTGCATGACTACAACTTAGGATTCACAGGTAAGGTAAGGAGAATAGTGAAAGAAGCCTGAGGAGGAAAAAAGGACAAGTTAGCTAGACTCAGAATCACGGGCTCTGTCATTTAGGGCAATAAGATATGCAAAATGTTGTAAGTAGGGGCATGATATGATCAGAATATGGTCTTAGATGGGTCACCTTTGTGGCAGTATGGAAAAATAGATAGGAAGAGTCACGACCGGATGCTGTTGCCATGATCGAGATGAGAGAAGATGATAAACTGAACTAAAGCATTGGTAGAGGGAATGGAGAAGAAAGGACATATTCAAGAGATATTTAGAAAGTTGAATTGCCAGTACATGTAATAATAGAGTTATGGTACAGTATGGGAAGTGCTGTAAGAATAGTAAATACAAAAGACTATCTAAAAGAGAAAGAAAACATCTTTTGTCTGGAAGGGTTGGGTGAGAAGATGAGCTTTGGTTATCCCAGGCAGAAGAAATAACATGTGCTAGGACACAAATAAGGAATGAAATTAATTGCGTGTTCAGTGAATGGCTTGGGTGCATGTGTGTGTGTGTGTGTGTGTGTGTGTGTGTGTGTGTGTGTGTGTATGTGTGTGTGTGTGTTTTCAGCAACAGAACACTTTTTCCCAACGAAATCTTTCTCTAAACCTTAATGTTTAAAATAGAAGTGATGAAACAATTCCTCAGGAAGTTTAAATATTTTGGCAAAATATGCCATTGTTTGCAGAACTCTGGAGCACTCTGCCCTGAGGGTCCCTTGGAACACAGTTGAAAACATGCTGGGGTAGAACTTTATCTACTCAAGTCCAAATCACTAAGCCAGGCTAGAAGTGGATCGTTAGATCACTTAAAGAGAAATTACATGAGCTGCCTCTGATAGGTCGATTGTTCCCTGAATCTAAGCTGTGTGCCATATACTACCTAAAGCATTTCAAAGAGATTTATTTAACCCGTGCAGTTAAGGAGAATCTGTGAAACCAGGTAAATGGGTAACTTTATTTGTGGTTCTCACCCTCCCTTTTCTATACTGAGTTCCTTTGTCCAAAGGGCCAATGGCATTTCTGCAACCATCTCCCCCTCCCACCTCTGTACCATCTTCTATACTTGAGTCTGAATATAAGTAAATGAATCCTAGTCCCAAGGACATGAGCAATGCGTGCATGTTGAGCTCTAGATTGAGTATATGAGTTTTGGGGTCCCCTATCGCAATGACTCAACACTGACTCTTTAAAAAATCATATTATAGTGTTTTGATGGAGTCAGTAGGGATACTGCCTTCCTCCTTTCTCCAATCCCCTGCTTTTCACATTATTCTGTTCTGTGGGTCAATGTTGTTCCAACTGGGTACACATACTTCTAGGATACATGAAGACTTTAAAGAACTACGTAGGCAGGTTTTGTTCGTGTCTGTTTGTTTTTAACCAATTTCCAGATTTTCAACTTCCATGTGTACTCTTTCCTGAACTTGATCTGCATGAGAACATACCTGATGGTCCTACTTCCCCACCTTCCCTTTTCCCACTTTATAAGAGAACAGCATGTCTCTAACTCAGGTCAAGGCTTACCTTGGTGCCTGGTCCCAAGGTAGAAAAACCTCCTGGACACCAAACAAAGAGACCATTGAAAATATTGGTGTTGATATTGAGAAAATATATTACTTTAAAGATGCAATAACAAATCCTTTTGTAAACCAAGTATAGCTGGCCCTCTCTAGCCACAGATGCAGAACCCACAGGATATGGAGGGCTGACTGTAGTTTTTAATGCCCTGCTTTCAGCAAAATCAGAGGAGAGTCTAACTATGTTGTCACTTGATAGGTCATTACATATAATTTTGATGATAGATCATTATGTAATTTTTTGAGATAGTTTTTGCGGTACGCGGGCTTCTCACTGTTGTGGCCTCTCCTGTTGCGGATCACAGGCTCTGGACGTGCAGGCTCAGCGACCATGGCTCATGGGCCCAGCCGCTCCGCGGCACGTGGGATCTTCCCGGACCGGGACACGAACCCGTGTCCCCTGCATCAGCAGGTGGACTCTCAACCACTGCGCCACCAGGGAAGCCCACGGTATTGTTTTAACTAAACTGTGTTCATTCCCATCCACTTACTTATGTAAACAAGATTTCTCAACACTTAAATGTATTGAAAATGCTGAGCTTGGTCTCATTCTAACAATAAGTAACATTCATCCACAGAGAAAAGAGCTACTTTTTAAAAAAATCCCCTTCGGGGACATCCCTGCTGGTCCAGTGGTTAAGACTCCACCCTTCCACTGCAGGGGGCGTGGGTTTGACCCCTGGTCGGGAAATAAGATCCTGCATGCTGCACGGTGAGGCAATAAAATAAAATAAAAATCCCCTTCCAGCATATCGAGATATATCCCCAATAACAGTCTATTTTATGTTTATTAATTATAAAGTTTTATCACGTATTTGTGTTATTTTAATTATGTACTAATGATTATAATGAAAACAGTCCCAAAGACTCAGAGCCTTACAGTCACAGGAAATAAGCATTTTTTTTACAATGTAAGTTTATGTATGTTTCTATAACAGAGATTAGGATGCGATGATCAAAGACTTTCACGACTAAAAATATATTACATAAGGATACAATTCTGTGGAGTGAGTAGAATGAAAATAAGAGTTCAAGAGAAAAAGGTATACAATTTCTGACTATGCAGAAGGAGTTTGTTCATGTATCTTTTGAATGGATAATTGTGGATATTAAACTGCGATGGGATTTGGTTCCACCTAAAAGAGGGATGCAGCAGTTTCTTTTTGAATATCAATATTTGCAATATGCCAGAAATCGCATCATTGGCAGTATGTAAACTTTCATAAATCCCTCCATAAAAAGTTGGTAGGTGTCAACTTTAAGATATGTTATGGGGCATATAGTTTTTTCAAAATTCTTTTAGAGGCTATGCAAGTAAAAACGTTTGAAAGTGACTGTCATAGGTGGAGAATTAGGTAGGGGCCGTTTTAATGCACCTGCTGTGTGGGGTTCTTTGGTCCCGAGAGTTGCCAAGAATGAAGCAACGTGGAGCCATTGTGTCACAGATGTATTCCCTTTGCAAGCCAGAGACAGAGAATCTTCCCAGGCCAGACACAGGACCATCTTTCCCACTTACTTTTCCAATGTCTCTACCTTGAATCCCCCTCCCTGCTGCCCTGCCAGCCCACCCCCCAACCTTGTGCCTTCACTCCCATTCAGCCCTCTCTTAGCTATCCTGGCCTCTCTCTCCCAACTCAAACTCTTCCACCGGGGCCTCTCTCCTCCCATTGCCTAAATACAAATACTCCTACAATTAAGGAGAGGATAAATTCAAAAGAGCTATATATAAGTCGATGCGTACAGAAGTCCAAAGGGAGAGTTTTAAGGTTACAGTCCCTGGAAACATTTACGAGCAGCTGCTATGAGTGTCTGTCGGCTGCTGAGGGCTCACAGTTGCCCCTCTTCTCTGGAGAACTGCCCTGGGCTGATAGGAGCTGCCCACTAAGAAGGGTACACTCCAGTCTGGAAGGGCCAGATAACCAGAGATTGAGTGATAAGAGCTTCAAAAGGCTGGTCACCAAGGAGCAACACCGCTGCGCAGTTTCTGCCATCAATCAATCAGTGTGGGGCTGTCCTTTCCAGCTCTAAAATCAAGCACACCCGTCTCCTCCTTGTTGATCTGTTCTATCAAGCATCCCTTCCTCCAAACAGACCAGTTTCGAGTATACTGAAAATCCGTTCAGGTAAATACCCGCTCCCAACACCAGCCCCTATCTTGCACAGTAACTGGTGTCATAGAGAATCCTGTAGCAATCATTAACCTTTCACCACCTGATCTCACTTTCCTGACTAGATTCAAATGACCCTGAACTCGGGGAACCTAGAGCATAGGGAATAAGCCATTGCTTGTGAAGCATTCATTCATCTCTTCATTCATTCAGAAATACATATTGAGTACTTAGTGCATGTCAGAGACTGTTCTAGGTTCTCAGGATAGGTGTATCAGTGAACCAAATAAAGATCCTTGCCCTCATGGAGCTTACATTTTAGCAGGGGAGAAACAGGCAATAAGCGTAGTACATAGGTAAATTATATATTGGAAGGAAATAACTGCTGTAGACAAAGAAAAGATAGAGCAGGGAGAGAGAAAGAGGACGCAGTATTAAATTAAAAAAGGGTCATCATATTAAATTAATGCAAAATATCTTCATTCACAGCATGTTTATCGGGCTTAGCTTTTGAGGTTTTGAACTTCTAAACTAGCCTTTTCCTAAATTAATAGTACCCTAACAGGCATAGGACACTGATGCTGGGCCCTCAGTACCACATTCAAAAGCTTTCCATTTCCTCAATAGATTTCCATATCCTCTCCCTGATTATCATGGATTGCAAAGGCACAGAACTTTTTATATCTGTCGTTATTTGCTATTTGTCATTCACAGTTGTTTCTGTCACAGAAGGAGCTAGCCCATCAAATACTGGTCATTTCCCACCAATTTCAATTTTTTTATTCTCTACTTTTATTTTCGTCACGAATACACTGATCTCGTGACACAACACTTTCTCTACATTTGTACTCATGATGATGCAGGATTAGAGTTGCCAGCTTTAGCTAATACATTTATATTTAAATGGGAATTTCAGAGAAACAACAATTTTTTGTGTAAGTATGCCCCATGCAATATTTGGGACATATTTATGCTTTGCGTTTATATTTATATTACATATAAACATATATTTGTATATGGAGTATATGATAGAATAGTTGTATTTATACTAAAAATGATCTGTGGCTTACATGAAATTCAAATTTAACTGGGCATCCTATATTCTATCTGGCAGTCCTATGCAGGATTCAATTAAATTCATCAAGGTTGATTGAATATCTATGATGAGATGTTATTCTGTATAAAGCACTGGTTCTCAAAGTATGATCCTGAAACCAGCAACCTCAGCATTACCTGGGAACTTGTTATGAATGCAAATTCCTGTGTTTACCTCAGGCAAAACAAATGAATCAGAAACTCTGAGCTTGGGGCCCAGCAATCTGTTTTAACAAGCCCACCAGGTAATTCTGGTGTATACTAAAAATTGAAAACAACTGCTATACGTATGATATCGCTTATATGCGGAATCTTAAAAAATGATACAAATGAACTTCTTTACAAAAGAGAAACAGACTCACAGACTTAGAGAACAGAATTTATGGTTACCGGGGGGAAGGGTGGGGGTGAGGGATAGTTAGGGAGTTTGGGAATTGACATGTACACACTGCTATATTTAAAATAGATAAGCAACAAGGATGTACTGTATAGCACAGGGAATTCTGCTCAATATTCTGTAATAACCTAAATGGGAAAAGAATATGAAAAAGAATAGATGCTTGTATACATATAACTGAATCCCTTTGCTGTACACCTGCAACTAACAACACTGTTAACCAACTATACTCCAATATAAAATTAAAAATTTTTTAATTAAAAAAAAAGAAAACAAGTGATATAGCCAGCTCTGTTAGTGTCCTGCCCAGATCTCACCAGTGCACCCACCAAGCAGCTGCTAAAATCTCACAGTTGTCCCCCTTTCTTGGGGGAATTGCCCTCAGCTGTCAGAGCTGCCTCTCCCGAGCAGTTGTGCCCCAGGTTGGGGGTGGCCCATAACTTCTGAACCACTGATAGAGGTGTGAAAGGCTGACTTCTTGACAAAAGTAGGAACAACTCTGCAGTGTGGTTTATGCTCCAGAATCCTAATCCCATGGATCAGATCAAGGTTTGACTTTAATCTGAGACCGCAGCTTTTCCTGGTTCTTTTCCCTTTTATCATGCTTCTCTCACTCACTGATAGGTGTTTCCTAAAGAGCATTTCCTCAACATATTATTTACAACCAAATCCCTGCTTCTGCAGAATCTGACACAAGACGGACGGGGCTGAGAATATTCATAAAAGACTGTAATGTTAGGCCTAAACACAGCAAATTCAGCGGGTAGACTAAATAACAAGACTAAAATGATCACATGTAACCATGCATACTCTTTGAAGACAAGGAAAAACTGCTGCAATATTTTAAGCATCAGGTTTTAAGAGTTAGGATTTAGGGGCTTCCCTGGTGGCACAGTGGTTGAGAGTCCGCCTGCCGACGCAGGGGACACGGGTTCATGCCCCGGTCCGGGAAGATCCCACATGCCGCGGAGCGGCTGGGCCCATGAGCCATGGTCGCTGAGCCTGCACGTCCGGAGCCTGTGCTCCGCAATGGGTGAGGCCACAACAGTGAGTAAACAAAAAAAAAAAAAAAAAAAAAAAAAAAAAAAAGAGTTAGGATTTAGATAGTAAGAAGGAGAGGAGAGAACTAAAAGAATTAATGGAAAAAAAATCAAAGACAATTAAAAAGAATTGATGGGAAAAGGAGAGAAGAGGATGAATCCAACACATTAAAAAAACAACACTGGGGCTTCCCTGGTGGCGCAGTGGTTGAGAGTCCGCCTGCCGATGCGGAGGACACGGGTTCGTGCCCCGGTCCGGGAAGATCCCACATGCCGCGGAGCGGCTGGGCCCGTGAGCCATGGCCGCTGAGCCTGTGCGTCCGGAGCCTGTGCTCCGCAAACGGGAGAGGCCACAACAGTGAGAGGCCCGCCTACCGAAAAAAAAAAAAAAAAAAAAAAACACTGGCAATATTAATAGCAGCCAACATTCATTGTTTTCTATATGCCTTCATGTAAATCAGGTAACAATTCAACTCAGTTACAATCTGAAAATAGAACTCCTTGAGCGCCGACACCATACCCCAGCACTTTGCATGGGACCTGGCCCACGGTAGATGCTCGATAAATGTCTGTTAATGGAGGAAAGGTGGGTATTCAAGGTGACACCAAGATTTCTAGGTTGGAAGCATAGATGAACAATAACAAGAGAAATAGAAAGCTGGGGAAATCATGAGTTTATTTTTAAATAAAGGGTTTGAGGAGACCGAAATTTGAGAAACTCAAATGAAAATAACTATACATAGCTGAAAACATAGGTGTGGCCCAAAAGAGGTGAAAGGTCAGGGCCAAATATGTATATTAGGGAGTAGGTTTCTATGGTTACAATGTCATTCACATAAGCTCAGTCTTCATAATTTGGCACAAAGCCTAGCCATCTGATCACGGTTTTAAAAATCTAAAAAGAAAATTGCTAAACACAAGTGTCTAGCTGCTCTTTCTTCTGCATGATCTTTTAGAAATTTTATTTAAAGAAAACTTTTTGGTCAAGGACTCACAATTTAACAAAAGATGCTTCTGTGTAGCAAGTTATTGTGGAACAAAGTTATTCTCACCAGGCAGCAACTTTAAGAACATTGGAACCATCAAGATAAGATATCATTGGTATTTAACTTTTACCTTGGGAGAACTTTGCGTTTCAATTAGCTTGTGGGTTTTCACATATTTTTTGGCAACTTAGGTTCCCCAAAAGAGTTCTGAACTGATACTTTATGAACCAGCTGCTCCTGAATCTTTGCACTGAAAAATAAGATCTTCAGTTCACTGCTTGAGATTTTGTTTTAATGCTGCTTTTAAGGCTGAGTTAAAAAACAGACATTTCCTGTGGACTTCCGTGGTGATCCAGTGGGTAAGACTCCATGTCCCAATGCAGAGGGCCTGGGTTCGGTCTCTAGTCGGGGAACTAGGTCCCACATGCCGCAACTAAGAGTTCACATGCCGCAACTAAAGATCCCGTATGCCGCAACTAAACATGCTGCAATGAAGAGCCCACGTGCCGCAACTAAGACCAGGTGCAGCCAAAATAAATAAATAAATAAAATATATTTTTTTTAAAAAACCAGACACTTCCTATAAGAGTCCTCCTCTCCTCTCTGGGTTTTGGTATACATATAATGGTCTGAGAACTTGGAGGCGTGTTTCTTTGATATTATGCATCAATTACATTATGTACTGAAGATATGATGACACACGCCTCCCAAGAACCATCTGTATTATCTATGTAGCTCCATTTTATTTTAAGAAAAGCAATGTTATGTATGTTGAAGAAAATTCAGGCAGCATGGATGCTGGCTCATGAGAGAGAAAATACAAATGTGCAGACAACCAAGAATTTAAGATGACTCTGAGTCAAATATAAACCATATGATGACAAGAAGAGAAAGGACTGAAGTGACAAGAAGAACAGACTAGAGAAAAAGTAAGATACAGAAACTGGGTGATTGATTCATGAACAGCACTTGTAACCTGACCTAGGTCAAGTGTCCAAGCTAAGGTTTTATTCAGGGGATTTGAAGGAGAGTGGTCCATCTGGGCTATCAGGGCAATTGCTGTTTTATCATTGGTCTAGAATCTTAGGCTTATGCCTAAAGTCCAGTCACAAAGACCTATTTTTCTGTAGTTACCATGGGCTTAATAGTTTTCCTGGTTGGCATAAAGATGAAGGAGGCTGAAACTAAGAAGACAAATGTAGTCTTGGCTCAAGCCTTATCTAGGCAATTATCATTTGTTTTCCTGGGTATGGTTTGGAACCTGAGGTTTTTCACGGTGTGGCTGTTCATGCATCCTTCATGGTGGGGCGTAAAGGTCAATTCTGAGGGGGTACTGACATCCAAAAGGAGAATATCTTCATCCTCTGAGGAATGGGGATGGGAAACCAATGACAATAATGGCGAATGTTCTGTTACTTGAGTAGTCCTGACATTTTTGGCCAAAGAAAGTGTGTTAAAAGAAAACTCTCAGACACCTTTCTAGTGAACATCTCCAACACTCTGCTCTTTAAAACTGTGGAGGTCTCAAGTTTTGTGAAGGAAATTGAAAACAGAATGATTAAAATACATTTGTTTTTCAAAGAACAGTTTCTGGAAGTAATCAAAAGTACATCCTGAAGAACAGCAATTCTCTTTCCTTTCTTGTATTAGGTGCTGATAACAAATAATGCATCATTTGGTATCAACTGATGCTTTTCCCCCCACATTTTTAGATATATCATCTTTAATGATGTATTTTTATTATTTGTGCTGCTTTTTATTTATTTATATGTTGTATTGGTTGCTGCTGTATAACAAGGTGAATCAGCTATACATATACATACATCCCCATATCTCCTCCCTCTTGCGTCTCCCTCCCACCCTCCCTATCCACCCCTCTAGGTGGTCACAGAGCACTGAGCTGATCTCCCTGTGCTAGACAGCTGCTTCCCACTGGCTATTGATTTTACGTTTGGTAGTGTATATATGTCCATGCCACTCTCTCATTTGTGCTTCTTTTTAAAATGTGTCATTTTCTTTTATAGTTGGCGGGCATTGTACCAGGCATTTTATTTCACGTATTAGGCTAACTTGCTATAAATAATGAAGAGACTCAGAAACAGAGTGGCTGAAACAAAATAGAAATTAGCGGCTCCCGTGTAACAGTCTGGAGGTAGATGGCTTTGCTCCACAAGGTCATCCAAGTCCTTGGTGTTCTTCTATCTTTGTTTTCCTTGCTCACATGATTGACACTCACTCAATTCTCATGAGAAAAGGAACAAGAAGGTGAAGGGCAAGGAGTTTCCTTTCAAGTATGTGACCTGGAGGTTGCACTTGCCACTTACACGTGCCAGATGGTGGCATGGCCAAACCTAGCTGCAAAGCAGATTGGGATATGTAGTCTTTGGCTGAGTCAAACTCAGGTAGTTCTGTTACTAATAGAAAGAAGGGAAGAATGAATATTGAGGGACAAATAGAAATCACAGATATCATTCATTTTATGTATCCAGAGTAAACAGATACAAACATTTTTCCAGTTTGACTTTCCCCTTTTGATTTTTTTAATGTACCTTAAAAAATCTGAATAATCTTTGAGAACACTCCGATTGGTCATCTATCCATCATTAACATCATCCTCATCATCACAAAAGTAATAGCTACCTCTTACTCATTGTTTACAGTGGGGTGGGCAATCAGTATTAGGGTGGTGTTAAGGGCATTTAAGTATTCAGTGATTCCCCACAAAAGTATTGGGGTTTATAGTCATAGTTGACCCCAAATTTTAAAATTTTACTGCCTACTTTCTATGCAATCTCCTTTTCTGTTAAACAAACCAGTTAATCCAAAAATGTGTCAGCATTCCTCCCTAGTGGATGTCTAAGATCTATACTAATTCCAAGTACTTGATCTGCTAAACCTGGAGCCGGGGGAAGGCTGAAGCTCTAAGACATCTAGTAAGGAACTAAAGCGGGAAGAAAAGTCATCCCAGAGAAACATATGTGAGGTAAACCAGAATTGACACAGTGGCAAGATGAAAGAAAAGGTTTTTAACTTTCTCGTATAAGCATTTCGGAATATCGATTTTGAAGCAAGATTGGAGACATTTATGCTCTGTTCTCCATGTGTCCTATCCATTCCAGATATCAATAAAATGGTAGTCTGGATGGCAGACTGGATGGCAGACTGGCCTATCTTCACATGTCCCCAGGCCTCTGAAGTACCTTAGAGAGTCTTTGCAATGTCACTGGTGATAGTGTATAAGTTCTCACAGTAGTTCTATGATGGGAGTATCATCAACTGATGCTTTTAAATGAACCTCAGAGAGAGAAAGAAGTGCAGCTAATTACTATAAATCATCCCGAGGGACAAAAAAGACCATGTTACTATGGTGTGCAAAAGAATATTCATGGAATATTCGGGGGAATGCACGTATTCATCAGCTTATTTTCTGTGCTCAAATCCATATTCTAGAGGCTGTATTTAATATTGCCCACTTGTCACATAGGCGTGTTTCCTATTAGCAAAACTGTTCATAAGGAGAGACAGTAGATGCATTAGTTACAATCACAAACTTTGAAGTCCAGAGTGCAAATCCTGGTTGTCACTTCCTGGTCGTGTGACCCGGGGGAAGTGTCTGAATATCTCTGAGCCTACATCTTCACATGGCACACAGCGCACATGGTTATAGTCACAGGCAAATAAGGTCATGCACGTACAGAGGTTTGCAGAGTGCTTGGTACATAGTAAGTGCTGCCAATGACAGGTGCTGTGATACAGCTATTACTTCATTCTCATGGAACCAAATGAAAAAAATATCATTTGTTAAAGTCCCACAAAGAGCACCATGACTTTCAAGTACTCTAACACTTGAGCAAGTTTGAGAATGACTTCCCTAGTAAAGCATAGCCTGTGCCTGAATCCACCATACTATGCCTTAGAAGAAAATTGGACTAAAAGTGAGCCTTGGGATGAACAAAAGACATGAAGAGGAGCCTTCAGGGAGGAAAACCACAAGAGGAGAAGTAGCACTAGAGGGAAAAACCCACATGCAAAGGTCAGAGGGTTATGAATCACTTTGCTATATAGCAGAAATTAACACAACACTGTAAATCAACTGTACTTCAAGTAAAGAAAGAAAAAGGGCTTTCCTGGTGGCGCAGTGGTTAAGAATCCGCCTGCCAATGCAGGAGACACGGGTTTGAGCCCTGATCCCAGAAGATCCCACATGCCGCGGAGCAACTAAGCCCGTGCGCCACAACTACTGAGCCTGCGCTCTAGAGCCCGTGAGCCACAACTACTGAAGCCCACGAGCCTAGAGCACGAACTCTGCAACAAGAGAAGCCACCGCAATGAGAAGCCCGCGCACGGCAACGAAGAGTAGCCCCCGCTCCCCGCAACTAGAGAAAAGCCCGCGTGTAGCAACGAAGACCCGATGCAGCCAAAAATAAATAAATAAATAACTTAAAAAAAGAAAAAGAGGGTTATGAAGTACACAATCTTCAGGGAGAGTAAACATTACTACTTTGCACCTGAGTTTCCATGATCGCACTAGGTTTGCAAGAAAGGGGGAAATCACAAGTCAGTGTTTTTCTGGCTCCATTCCCATGTAATCTCTAGGAGCTTCACTCCCCATTCTGTACCCGTACATTCCCATATGTCCTCTCTCTCACCCTTCCCCACCCCCCTCCCCACCCCCTCCCCGCCAAAAAAAAGGAAGAAAGAAGCCACCTCTGTCAAACCAAGACAATATCTCACAAGTTCTCTGGGAACTGGTACTCATGGCCACCATGTATCTCCCATTTCTCTTCTTTTCTTCTGGGACTTGCTCTGGGTACATATACTATCTTGGCCAATGGCCATCAAAAGCAAGACCTCTACTGGTGCCTGCCAAGGGCAAGACTGGTGGCCAGGAGTATCCATGTCCAGGCTGTCAGTGCCCAATAAGGAAGGTGCTATCTTCCAACGCTGCAGAAGCCAGTGCTACAGTCTCCCAGGGTTCCACAAAAGCTAGCACTGAGGATGCTGACATATTACAGTTAAGCTCCTTCCCTTTACATTTGTTCTTCTATTGGAGATCCTTTGACGTTAGATTCGGGCCTGGGTTCAAGGGGGCTGGGCCAGATGGTATCTGTGACAGACATTGTGCTGGGCTCATAATCTAGCCAAGCTCCTAACATGAGCCCAACTACCCTTGAATCAAGTTATGTGTCACCCTTTAACTTTGGATGATTTATTTCCCAAGAGGTTTCTTTTTTTTTTTTCTTTTTTTTGGCTGCACCGTGGGGCATATGGGATCTTAATTCCCCAAGCCGGGGATCCAACCCGTGCTCCCTGCAGTGGAAGCACGGAGTCTTAACCACTGAACCTCCAGGGAAGTCCCTCCCAGAAGGTTTCTTGATGCTCATGTCTTATCAAACCTCCTGATGTGACTAACCAGTCGCACCTGACTTTTAGAGTAACTGCCACTAAAGTTGATGATGGGGGTCTTTACTATGATGGGATGGTCAGAAGAAAGGAAATAGGGACAGGGAGGTGAAATTCATTGAGCGGTTCGGATTATCAGACATCACCGGATACCCACTGTGTGCTTCACAACAACCGTGCAAGGCTGGCATTATTACACTCATCTTCCTGGTCTTATACTGCTTTATTGATGCTCAAAGTAACAGGATCAAGGTCACACAGACAGTAAATGACAGAATTTGAAACCAGGTCTTCCTACTCCAATTGTCCCTACCTGCAGTAATATTCTGCATTTTTATCACAAGGAGTAATTGTATTTCGCCCTAGGGGATTAGGGATAAGTGTATAAAGGGATACAAATGCACACATTAGACTCTATAGCGTTATATCTTTACAACAGACTGTGGCCACTCTGACCTGGGGTCAGCAAATTATGACCTGAAGGCCCACAGCCTGGTTTTGTAGATGAAGTGTTATTGGAACACAGCTGTGCTCATTCATTCACTTACATATAGTCTACAACTGCAGGGATGAGTAGTTGTCACAGAGACTATATTCCTGCAAGCCTAAAATATTTATTTTCTGGCCCTTTAAAAAAAAAGTTAGGGAACCCATGCTGACCCATCAAAATGTCCTATAGGTTCAGGAGATGCCTTCATTAGTAAATGAAATTCCCTGCCACCCCACCCCCACCCCAGCCTTTAGAACCATAAGGAATCTGAAGATCTAGTCTTGTATCTGGGGAGAAATCATCAACCCATATTACCCACAGAGCCGTAGCTCATGCTGAAGAACAGTGCCACAGCACAGCGGTTCTTAAACTGGGGCTGGTATGTATTTGCATAATTAATTTTTCTGGAGAGAAGATCCATAACTTTTATCATATCAAAAGTTAGGAATCATCAATGTAATTCTTGTCAGACAGATATAGGTTTAAGTCCCAACTCAGGCGGTGTGATTTTAGCTAATTAGATAAACCCTTGGAGCTTCTCTTTTCTTATTTGAAAAAATGGTGCATATAGATGATCTCTTAGAACCAGGTCATCCCCTGAATGTGTGAATCTACCTGTAACTTTAGATCACTAAGGGATTCCTAACCTTTGTCCTCTCCCTGTTCCCTTAAACTGAATGTGACCACTACTCGTATTCTTAGATTACATTTGTGACTGGACCATCTCATCAGGTGAAACAAGCTATGATATAACCATACAATGAAATGCTACCTACCTCACAATAGAAAGGAACAATGCAATGTTGTGGATAGCCAGACTCAAAGACTATATACTGTATAATTCTATTTATATGACACTCTGGAAAAAAACAACCTATAGGGGCAGAAATCAGATCAGAGGTTGCCAGAAGCTAGAATGGAGCAAAGGGATTGATACAAAAGGTAAGGGAAGCAGAATTTTGACCCCTGTGACCTTCAACCCTGGTTTTATGCCCATGAATATGTTATAATATGTTACGTGGCAAAAGGAACTTTGTAGATGTAATTAAGGTTATTAGTCAGTTAACCTTAAAATGACAAGATCAACCTGGATTATCTAGGTAGGCCCAATGTAATCACATGAGCTCTTGAAGCAGAAGAGGCAGGCAGAGAGGTATGAGGCCCAAGAAGGATTCAACTTGGCCGTTGCTGGCTTGAGGATGGAGGGGCCAAATGTCAAAAAAGCAGGGAACCTCAGTCCTGCAGCCACACAGAACTGAATTATACCAACCACGTGAATGAGCTTGAAAGCAGATTTTCACTCAGATCTCCAAAAGGGAACTCAACCTGGGCAACACTTTGATTTCAGCCTTGTGAGACCTTGAGCAGAGAACCCAACACACTGTGCCTGGACTTCTGAGATACAGAATTGTGAGATAAGTGGGTGTTGTTTTAAACCACTAAGTTTGTCGTAATTTGTTTTGGCAGCAATAGAAAACTAATACAATAGGGCATGAAGGAAGTCTTTTAGGTAGAGGAAATACCGTATCTTTTGTTTTAGACTTTTTTTCCAGCTTTATTGAGATATAATTGACATATAACGTTGTGTAAGTTTCAAGTGTACAACATGGAGATTTGATAATACGTATAGATTGCGAGATGATTATCACAATAAGGTTAGTTAACTTATCCATCACCTTACATAGTTACCTTTTGTTTTGTGGTGAGAACTTTTAAGATCTACTCTCTTAGCACTTTCAAATACTCTATATCTTGGTTGTGGTGGTAGTTACACGACTGAGTAAGTTTGTCGAAATGCATAGAACTGTACACCTAAAAAGGTTAAAGTTTAATCTATGTAAATTTTACCTCAATAAACCTATAAAAATAAAATAAATTAAAACTCATCAAATTGATTTTAAATGAATATATGGCTAAATTTTTATCGTATGTAAACTATACCCCAATAAAATGGATTTTAAAAGTCAAATTCAAGGGTCATCTATTAGAGAGCTTTGCCCTTACTCTCATCTTCCCCCCACTAGAGATAATCAACCACTTTCTTTCTTACTACAGCTGCAATTTATTATTTACTTCTGTTTTTCTCCTAACACTATATTGTCATTTTGGACTATATCTGTATTACTAGTAGACTCTAAGTACTGGGACAGTGTCCTCAAGTCTGGATCATGAGTGCCCAAAATACAGAAGGTGTTTTACCATCTTTATTTGATTTACATTTTTATACATGAATATTTCTAGAACTTTTAAAACATTTTTTTCAAAAATGTTCTGGCTGGATCTTTTCCTGGAGGTAATAAATTCCTTATGTTTATTACTGCATTAAGCATTTCAATTTTTTAAAATTCAAAATCACTTCCTTAAATTTCAAGGGAGTATTCCCTATTTCTGGTATTTTTGAATACAGTGAAATAGTCCAGGTGTATCTTATTTGTAGACTCTGATAATATATTCCTTTTACATACAGTTTTTCTAGAAAATAATCAAGTTGAAAATGCCCTTTCAACAATATCTATGTCCATCATAGGTAGCGTTGCCAGATAAAATACACAATGCCTCAGTAAATCAGAATTTCAGAAATACAACAAATAATACTTAGTATAAGTATGTTCCATGCAATATTTAACTGGGTGCTACTGGAATGGGCTGCAAGAGGTGCCCAAAAGTTGTACAGTAACAGAAGTAAGAGATTGCCACTTAGGAAAACACATTCAGGCAGATAGGTCTTTGAGAAGAAATATTTGATAAGGAGTAGCCAGAAGGATTCCACAGGAAGGTAAAAGTTTGAGAGTTAGGCAGATGGCTGCTAAGAAAGAAGTTTTAATTCCTTAATTTGAACAAAAATTATTGAGCACCTAATATGTGCCACACTCTGTTCAAGAGGCAGCATTCAAGGTACAGAGAAAAGCTCCTATGCCCAAAAAATTTACATTTCAGCTGGGGAACAGGGATACACAGGGTGTACAAATCAATAAGGAAAGCATACAGTATATCACTTGATTAGTGCTATGGAGAAAAATGAAGCAAGGAAGGAAGATAGGAAACGTGGATGGGAGAAACTTAGAGTACCCAGAGAATGCCTCACTGACAGTGACATTTGAGCAGAGACCTTAAATAGGCGAGGAAAAGGGTCATGCTTCTATCTGGTGTAAAAGTATTCCAGCAAAGAGAACATCTATGTAAAAGCCCAGCTTTGTCTAGGAGAAGCAAGGACGTCAATGTGGCTGAAGCCCAGTGGAACTAGTAGGAGAGGAATAAGGGAGGGAGATGCAGAGCCTTCCTATGGGGCCTTATTGGATAATGTAAGGACCTGGTCTTTTACTGTGAGTATTAGCTGCTGGAGATTTTTGAGCAAAAGAATAACTCATTAAAAGGGTCATTCTGGCTGCAGCGTAGAGTATAGAATGTAAAGGGACAAAGGACAGAAACAATATGACCAGTTTTAAGACCAAATGAGGTGTACGTATAACTGATTCACTTTGCTGTACACATGAAACTAACACAACATTGTAAATCAACTATACTCCAATAAAAATTTTTTAAAAACAAAAAATAAAATACCCTACATAAAAAGACCAAATGAGGAAGGGATTGAAGCTTCCTTCTTTGAATTATAGCTAAAAGTGGTGAAAATAAGTTTTGGGTTTTTTTTTAGAAGATGTTGGGGGTAGGAGTTTATTAATAAATTTATTTATTTTTGCTGTGTTGGGTCTTCGTTTCTGCGTGAGGGCTTTCTCTAGTTATGGCAAGCGGGGGCCACTCTTCATCGAGGTGCGCGGGCCTCTCACTATCGCGGCCTCTCTTGTTGCGGAGCGCAGGCTCAGTAGTTGTGGCTCACGGGCCTAGTTGCTCCACGGCATGTGGGATCCTCCCAGACCAGGGCTCGAACCCGTGTCCCCTGCATTAGCAGGCAGATTCTCAACCACTGCGCCACCAGGGAAGCCTGAAAGTAAGTTTTTATTAAACAGTAAAATGACACCGAGGTGCTATTCTTTAAGTAAGAGATAGTTTTGTGTAGCAGAGTCCTCTAGCTCAGCTAGGTGCTTTGTTAGAGACCTGAAGAAGTAGGATTGATACGTTGCCTTACAAGGGTATTGCAAGCTAATAGTCTATAAATTATATAATTTGTCTGGGTCCACATTTTACTTCAACTTCTGTCTATCCCAAGCCTCCTTCAGGACAGGCTGATAAGGTTACTGTGAAAATGGTCTAACTAAGGTAGATGTTGTAGAGAGCCATAGAAACTGCATTGTAGAGAACAGGACTTGGCCTGGCCTAATGGAGATGCTTATGTAAGTGATTATTTGCCTCTGCTCTTGGCAACTAACTAAAGCCAACCTTGGCTTCTGAGCATGTTCAACGTTGCATGCCTTTCTATTTGAGAAACAAATACAACATAAAACTAAAAGCAGTTTTCTATTTACCAATGCATTTTCATTGTTTAGTTATGTTCTACATTGAAGAAACACACATATGACATTACGAATTTACACAATAGGTAAATCAAGTGCTGAATGATTTATAGCACCACAGTTCCCCTAGGTGATTCCGATGTACACAATTTGGTTGAGACACATGGAACCTAAAGAGTAAGTCAATTGGCCTGGAGGGGGATTCAAACCAGAACCTTTATGAACCGGCTTTCAAACTCATTAAATAAGACTGTTCACCTGCCCTTTGGCAGAATATAAGGACATCCTGACATTCCCCATACTGTAATGAGAAGCTCCTTCTAAGTGAGGATGTATTGGACTAAGGAAGTTTCAACTGAAAGAACATAGAGAAAATGGAAGAGCAAAACTTCAGCCCCAAGGCCGAGGCCATTTGGAGGAGAATCTGTTTAGCTCGCATGCTCTGGCAAGACACCGGTAACAAAGACTGCCAGCCACATGGCTCTCTGATGATGCTTACCCTTACCCAGTTTCATTAAGAAGAGTTGTCATGTGCTTCCCTGGTGGTGCAGTGGTTGAGAGTCCGCCTGCCGATGCAGGGGACACGGGTTCGTGCCCCGGTCCTGGAAGATCCCACATGCCGCGGAGTGGCTGGGCCAGTGAGCCATGGCCGCTGAGCCTGCGCGTCCGGAGCCTGTGCTCCGCAACGGGAGAGGCCACAACAGTGAGAGGCCCACATACAGCAAAAAAAAAAAAAAAAAGAAGAGTTGTCATTTTATATACAGTTTTCCCTTGGTATCCAGGGGGGATTGGTTCCACAACCCCCACGGATACCAAAATCCATGGATGCTGAAGTTCCTTATATAAAATGGCATAGTATTTGCATATAACCTAGGCACATCCTCCCGTATACTTTAAATCATCTCTAGATTATTTATAATACCTAATATAATGTCAGTGCTATGTATATAGCTGTAAATACAATGTACATTCTCTGTAAGTAGTTGCATGTGTCTGGCAAATTCAAGTTTTGCTTTTTGGAACTTGCTGGCATTTTTTTTGCATATTTTTGATCCGTGGTTGGTTGAATCTGAGGATGAAGAACCCATGGATACGGAGGACCCGACTATATATGTAGCCTTATCCCTATCCCCCCACCTGCCTTGCTTTCTGTAATCCTCTTCATCATTTGAGTTGCTTTTCTCTGCATCTACTCCAACACTCTTATTCCTGTCTTGTACACAAACCAAGACTACAAAAAACATAAATAAATAAACGGCCCAGGTGCAGACACCCCAAGGATTTATAGAAAAGTAGGATGACTACTTACTGGGTTTTTTTCTCCTATTTTTCTTAACAATATTCAACTTTTTTCTGATTATTTTAGCCAAAGCAACATTTGGGCAGCTGTCTTCAGGGAACAAGCTATAAAGACTTTTGGCTCCCTTTCCTAGGATGCAACAGGTCAGAACTCATCATGTTAAAACATGCTTGAAGAGATGGAGAAGTGAGGAGATTGGAAAGGTGGAAATATAGATGTAATTTGAAAATCCAATTTGAATGGAGATAAGTTGTTGGGAACGTTAATTTGGGTGGCTTTCTGGAGAAGACACTTCATATTTGTATAGTGCTTTATAGTTTAAAGGGTCTTTCGCATATATGTGCCCTTAACCCTCACAATAACTCTGATGAGAAAGGTGAATGGACTTTTCCAATACTACATAGTAATTGTGCAATGAAGCTGCTATTAGAACCAAAGTCTGGCTCCTTATTTCATGCTAAAAATAGAATTACCATATGATCCAACAATCCCACAATATTGACATCACAAAACAAATGGTATGTTTAGAAATTTTTTTATTTGAAAAAAATATCTAAAAGTTTATAAGGTAAATTTGTAAAGAATTTTATGAGGTTGAAGGTAATTAATCATGTTTCAGGCTCTAAAACATTAGTAGTCAAAGACAGTACAAGGGACCCAAGGAGAATTTTATCTAAGATCATCAACTGTCGAAAGCAGCTACAGCTGGAGGACTTCTAGAATTCTACTTCATTCTTGGTGAAAGATATTTTCATTTCATGCTGGAAGCTGTTCTTTCTCCATCACTCAGATTACTTTATGAGCCATTTGCTTTGCAAGTTAAGTATTTTTTTTTCTCTTTTAATGGAATGAAATGATACACGGTGAAGGTTCATTATCAAATTGGAATGCAGAAACAACCTTGGCTCATAATTTAAATGTGCCACTGTAGAAACTGTAAAGAAGAAAAAATATATACTATATAAAATGAAGTTTGTTACCCATTGAAAAACTCTGCAGAGACCAAGGCTTTCAACTTTAGTGAAATATTCAAATCATGAAAAACATGCAAATGAAGCAAGACATTTCATATTTCTTGAAATTTGAACTGTTCAAAAGGCTTTGAACTCTCAATCTCCCTATCTATAGATGTCTATGAATATGAAATCACTTAGCAAACTAATAAATATAAACCAAACTTTACTACTGGATATGAGTAGGTGAATGGAACAAATGAACTGGTATCAGCGAGTAGAAAAAGAGGCTGATTCTAAAGAAGGAAATAAAAGACAATTGTGTAGCACATCACCAATTCTAAGGTTCGTATTCTATATAGAACAATGCATACATCACTTTTAGTTCTTTTGAAAACAATATATTCAAAGAAAGTGCCTATAACATCTGAATGTGTTAAAGAAAACATAGCAGGGAAATAAAAATAACATTGTTGGTAAGGCGTGTAACCTGACAGCTTGGCTATCTACTTGGTTGAGTATAAAGCTTTATGTGTCCTCCAAACGGGGCCCAAATATGTAGCATAAGAACAAAACTGCTGGTACTTTTTTTAAAAATGCTACTTTAAGGCCTTTGTAATTATTTGTAGTCTGCCCTGTGAATGCCTTGAAAGTCTAAATCATAAGACCATAAAAAAAACCTTGTTTGCTTGTTCCTAATCATCTGATTTGGGAAAGTACAAAATTCTGGGGATTTTATTTGATTTTTTTTCATATTACTAGCACACTGTGGATGGATCTTTAATGCCAATTGATAAGTAATCAATTATCTGAAATGAGCCAGGCAAAAAGCTCGCTCTCGCCTGCATTTATAAAGCATTTTTCTCTGCTCGTCGATGCTCAAGGTGCAGCAGTGAAGCGGTGTCTTAAAATTGTTGATGATAATAAATTTGATGTTAAACTCACTATGTCTTAGATAATAAATATTAGAAGCGGGACAAGAGTAAGCATCTATTAATCACCTGATTGGAGATGTAAGTTGGTGCAGCCACTGTGGAAAACAGTACGGAGGGTCCTCAGAAAACTAAAAATAGAATTACCGTATGATCCAACAATCCCACTCCTGGGCATGTATCCACACAAAACTATAATTCAAAAAGATACATTCACCCCTTTGTTCATAGCAGCACTATTCACAATAGCCAAGACATGGAAACAACGTAAATGTCCATCAATAGATGAATGAAGAAGATGTATATATAATGGAATATTACTCAGCCATAAAAAATGAAATAATGCCATTTGCAGCAACATGGGTGAATCTAGAGATTATCATACTAAGTAAGCCAGACAGAGAAAGACAAATAGCATATGATATCACTTATATGTGGAACCTAAAATATGACACAAATGAACCCATCTATGAAACGGAAACAGAATCATGGACACAGAGAACAGACTGGTGGCTGCCAAGGGAGAGAGGTTTGGGGGAGAGATGCGCAGGCTCAGCAGCCATGGCTCATGGGCCCAGCCTCTCTGCGGCATGTGGGATCTTCCCGGACCAGGGCACAAACCCGTGTCCCCTGCATCAGCAGGCGGACTCTCAACCACTGTGCCACCAGGGAAGCCCAAGAATGTATATATATTAACCACCTGATTTCATAAGAGAGGAACTCAAGCCTAGAGAGGTGAAACGATGTGCCTGATATTACAAAAGTAAATGCTGGCACAGTGGGAATACAACTAGGTCTCCAGTTTTCCATTGTAGTGTACTTGTGACTTCAAGAGACTGTCTCAAGTTTTAATTGGTTACCACCAAAAGTCTATAATGATTTCTGTTTTATAGAACTTTCTTATTTTAAAGTGATAACAAGAGTAACGATTCACTGACCACCTGGTAGATGCCCCCTCTCTGTGCTAGCCACCTTATATTATTTGGAAGAATTGACGTCATTGACAATACTGTGTCTTCCGAACAATGAACACGGTATATCTCTCCATCTTTCATTTCAGACAATATTTAACTTCTTTTGCCAGCTAAGTAAAATCACTTCTATCTGATAACACTGTTTTCTTGGCCTCAACTATTCCAGTTTTTCGGAACAGTTGCTAGGCCATTCTGCTCTCATTTTTAAGATGAGATGATAATTCAGGAAAGTACAATGCGTTCATTCAGAGGAGGCCTGTCATTTGGCTCTAAGTTAACATAGAAATGCCAGCAAGACGCTTATATGACACTCACTATGAAAGCTTTTCAGGAAAAAAGTATTCTAAGCTAATATTTAATTTTTAACAGCTTTATTAGGATATAATTTGACATTCCATAAACTGAATATAATTAAATTGTACAATTGTTAAGTTCTGACACGTGCGTATACACATGAACTCATCACCATAATCAACATAGTGGACAAATATACCACCCCCGAAAAGTTCCCTTGGTGCCCCTTTGTAATCCTTTCTTCACACTCAATCCCTACGTTCCACGTTCCCAGGCAACCACTGATCTGCTTTTGTTCACTGCAGACTCATTTGCATATTCTAATATTTTATATAAACATGGAATCATACAGTCTGAACTCTTTTTTTAGCTAGCTCATTTCACTCAGCATAATTACTTTGAGTTTCATTCAAGTTTTTGCATGTATCAAAAGTTAATTTCTTTTTAGTACTGAGTAGTATTCCACTGTATAGATATATCACTTTGTTTATCCCTTCATTTATTGAAGGATATTTGGGATGTTTCCTGTTTGGGGCTGTTCTACAAATAAAAATACTATGAACATTTGTGTAAAAGAATTTGCATGGACATATGCTTTAATTTTTCTTAAATAATTGCTTAGGAGTTGAATAGGTATATCATATGTTAAGTATATGTTTAACATTTTAAGAAGCTGCCAGCTACAAGCAGTATATGAGTGTTGTGGTCAGTCATTCTGATACAGGCATACCTCAGAGATATTGAGGGTTCAGTTCCAGACTACATCAATAAAGTGAATATCATAATAAGTCACATGAATATTTTGGTTTCCCAGTGCATATAAAAGTTATGTTTACTCTATACTATAGTTTACTAAGTCTTTAACAGCATTATGTCTTAAAATATGTATATATACAAAACTCAAAATAATTTATTGCAAAAAAATGCTAACCATCATCTGAGCCTTCAGTGAGTCCTAATATTTTTGCTGGGGGAGGGTCTTGCCTCACGTTGATGGCTGCCGACTGATCAGGATGGTAGTGCTGAAGATTGGGGTGGCTGTGGAAATTTCTTTAAAAAAAAAAGGATTAAATGAAGTTTGCTGAATTGACTCTTTATTGAAGTACAGTTGATTTACAATGTGTTTCTGCTGTATAGCAAAGTGATTCTGTTATACATATATATACATTCTTTTTTTAATATTCTTTTCCATTATGGTTTATCATAGGATACTGAATATAGTTCTCTGTGCTATACAGTAGGACCTTGTTGTTTTGATTGACTCTTTCACTTGAATGCTTAGAGGCCACTGTAGGGCTGTTCATTGGCCTAGTTTCAATACTGTTGTGTTTGAGGGAATGAGGAGGCCCAAGAAGAGGGAGAGAGATGGGGGAACATTTGGTCGGTGGAGCAGTTAGAACACACAAAACCTTTATCGATTAAGTTCACCATCTTATATGGGCACTGTTTGTGGCACCCCCCAAAAATTACAGTAATAACATCAAAGATCACTGATCACAGATCACCATAGCAAATATAATAATAATAAGTAAGTTTGAAATATTTTAAGACTTACCAAAATGAGACACAGAGACATGACGTGAGCAAATACTATTGGAAAAATGGCGTCAGTAGACTTGCTAGATGCAGGGTTACCGCAAACCTTCAATTTGTAAAAAGAGCAATATCTACAAAGTGCTATAAAATGAAGCACAATAAAGTGAGGTATGCCCATCAATGTGTGGTGGTACCTTATTTTGCTTTTAATTTTCATTTCTTTGATGACTAATGATGAGTATATTTTCATGTGTCTATTTGCCATTCACATATTTTCTTTGGTGAAGTGTCTACTCAAATCTTACCCACATTTAAATTGGGTTGTTTGCTATTCTGCATGCAAGTCTTTACCACCTACATACAAAATGTTCACCCAGTCAGTGGCTTGTCTTTACATTCTTTTAACGGTGTCTTTCAAAGAGCAGAATTTAAAATTTTTGATGAAGCCCATTTTATCAACTTTTGGCTTTTATGGATTGTACTTCTGGTGTCATATCTAAGAAATCTTTGCCTAATCCAAGGATGCAAAAAATTTCTCTTATATTTTCTTCTAGAGGTTTTATATATTGAGGTTCTACATTTAGGTCTATGACCCACTGTGGGTAAATTTTCTTTTATAATGAAGGTGTGGACCTGCATTAATGCTTTTGTGTATAGATGTTTGTTCCAGCAAAATTGGTGGAAAAGACTATTCTTTCTCCATTGAATTGCATTTGAGCCATTGTTGAAAATCAGCAGTCTATATATGTGGGGGCTTATTTCTGAACTCTATTCTGTTCCACTGATCTACATGTTTATAAAGATCAACTAGTGTAAAGACATTAGTACCATAACGTTTTGATTACTGGAGATTTATAGTGAGTTTTGAAAACAGATACTCTTACTCCTCCAACTTTGTACTTTTTTTTCAAAGTTGTTTTAGCTAGTCTAGATCCTTTGTATTTCCAGATGAATTTGAGTATATATGGATCTATACAACAATTTGGAGAAAATTGACAAAATGACAAAAATGAGTCTTCTGATCAATGAACACCATATATCTATTTATAGTTTTTTAAAATAAATTTATTTATTTATTTTGGCTGCGTTGGGTTCCCATTGCTGCACGTGGGCTTTCTTTTAGTTGCAGGGAGCGGGGGCTACTCTTCATTGCCGTGCACAGGCTTCTCATTGTGGTGGCTTCTCTTGTTGCAGAGCACGGGCTCTAGGTGCACGGGCTTCAGTAGTTGTGGCACGTGGGCTCTAGAGTGCAGGCTTAGTAGTTGTGGCGCACGGCTTAGTTGCCCCGTGGCATGCGGGATCTTCCCGGACCAGGGCTCGAACCCATGTCCCCTGCATTGGTAGGCGGATTCTTAACCACTGGACCACCAGGGAAGTCCTCTATTTATAATTTCTTTAACTTCTCTCAGTAGTGTTTTGTAGTTTTCAGTATACTAGTCTTTTACAGCTTTTTTTAGATTTACACCTATGTATTTCACGTCTTTTTATGCTCTTGTCAATGGTATTGTTTTATTTAAATACAATTTCCAATTGCCAGTTTCTAGTATATAGAAAAAACATCAATGTTTCTATTTTTATATTGTATCCTGAAACCTTGTTAACTCGTTTTTTTATATCTAGTAGCTTTTTTGTAGATTTAAGATCCTCTATATAGATGATCATGTGGTGCGTGAATAAAGACAGTCTTACTTCTTTCCTCCCAATCCAAATGCCTTTTATTTCTTGCCTTATTACACTTACTAGAACATCCAGTACAATGCTGAATAGAAGTGGAAAGAGCAAACCTCCTCTTGTTCCTGATCTTAAGAGTAAAGCATTCAGTTCTTTACCATTAAGTGTGATGTTATCTGCGGAGTTTTCATAGATGAGAACGTTTTCAAATTGAGAAAGGTTTCTATTTCTAGTATTTTGAGAGTTTTACAAGAAATGAACCTTTTCGTTGTTGAGTTGTAAGAGGTCTTTAAAATTTCTGAATACTGGACCCTTATCAGAAATGTGATTGCAAACATTCCCTCCCATTCTGTGGCTTGTCTTTTCACTCTCTTAATAATGCTCTTTGATGCATGAAAGATTTTAGCTTTGATGAAGTCCAATTTATATACTTTTTCTTTTGTTTCTTGTGCTTTTGGTGTCATATTTAAGAAGGCATTGCCAAATCCAAAATCATGAAGATGTGGCTTATTTGTTTTCTTCTAAAAGTCCTTAATTTTATCTTTTATGTATAGATCTTTGATCCATTTTTAGTTGATTTTTTAATATATGTGAGGTAAGTGTACAATTTCATTCTTTTACATGTGGATATCTAGTTGCCCCAGCACCATTTGTTCAAAGGACTATTCTTTCTCCATTGAATGTTCTTGGGGAAAAATAAATTGATCATAAATGTGAGGTTTTATTTCTGGACCCTGTATTCTCTGCCATTGATCTATATGTCTACCCTTATGTCTTTTGATTAATGTAGCTTTGTAATAAGTTTTAAAATCTGGAAGTGTGAGTCCTTCAACATTGTTCTTTTTCAAGATTGTTTTGGCTATTTAGAACCTCTTGCAAATTCATATGAATTTGAAAATTGGTTTTTACATATCCGGGAAAAGGCCATTGAGATTTTGGTAGGGATTGCATGGAATCTGTAGATCATTTTGGAGTGAACTGCCATCTTAACAATATTGTGTTCCAAACTATGAACATAGGCTGTCTTTTCACTTATTTAGAGCTTCTTCAATGTCTTTCAGAAATGTTTTATAGTTTTCTATGTAGAAGTCTTTCACCTCCTTGGTTAAATTTATTCCTAAGTATTTTATTCATTTTGATGCTATTATAAATGGAATTGTTTTCTTAATTTCCTTTTTGGATTGTTTATTGCTAGTGTATAGAAATACAACTAATTTTGGCATGTTGATCTTATATCCTGTAAGTTTGCTGAATTCATTTATTAGCTGTAATTTTTTGTGGATTCTTTCAGGATTTTCTACATATATGATCACTTCATCTGCAAACAGAGATATCTTTACTTTTAAGGAACCTCCATACTGTTCTCCATAGTGGCTGAACCAATTCACATTCCCACCAGCAATGCATGAGTGTTCCCTTTTCTCCACACCCTCTCCAGCATTTATTGTTTCTAGATTTTTTGATGATGGCCATTCTGACTGGTGTGAGATGATATCTCATTGTAGTTTTGATTTGCATTTCTCTAATGATTAATGATGTTGTCTTTACTTCTTTCTTTCTAACTTAGATGCCTTTTATTTCCTTTTGTTGCCCAATTGTTCTGGTTAGAACTTCCAGTATGTTAAAATATGAGGTTTTTATGTTTAAGAATGTACATTAAGTTAAACTAAGCTAATAAGCCTTTCATTGCAAGGCTCTGTCAAGACATTCTTTATTAAAAAGAATGTTTTACAATCAGCATATTAATATATAATCTATGTATATATATGTGTGTGTGTGTGTGTGTGTGTGTGTGTGTGTGTACCTGCTTGAAAAGTTCTCAGAGTACCTGTGTTAAGGATTGTGGACCTGATTTAATTTGCTTGGCACATTTTTTTAAATGATAGTGGAACTATATACTTAGGGCTAGCCTATAACTAATTTATCATGTATTTTATGTTATTAGAACCTTAGTTACTGTAGTTTTATAGTACATACTTATTTAAATGCCAGTATTATTGTCAAATATATATATATTTCATAGTGTGGGAAATTTTAAAATTACCCTTAAAATATCTTTTTATCTGCATGTAGGCATCTATTTAAATTTAGTTATTATAAGTGAAGCTCCCTTGGACAAAAGACATACTGTATAATGTATATGGTATAAAGTCACATACAGAAAAATATATTTTAATCAACCTTGAAGCTTGATCTGAAGTTGTGCTTTTGCATCTTGAGGACATGATACCTTTTTAAGCCTGTGGAGTGTTTTGGGGGCTGAACAAAAGCTTTAATAATCATCATAAACAGAAGCATACCAACATTTTTCCATTAAGAGATTCCTGACGAGGGCAGACAGTGTATGTAAAATTGCCTAAATAGAGTTCTAACTCGTTAGAGGCAGCTCAGGTACTTATCACTGTGTGCCCTTCTGCAAAACACTTAACCTCTCTAAATCTCAAGATTTTTCATCAGTAAAATAAAGTAATATTACCTACATAACTCAATAATTCATGAGGTTTCAAGTAAGTATAGTATACATACAAACATACTGTATGTTTTAACAAAACATATAAACAAAAGACAGGAGTATGTAAATCACTTTTTTTTTTTTTTTTTGCGGTATGCGGGCCTCTCACTGTTGTGGTCTCTCCCGTTGCGAAGCACAGGCTCAGTGGCCATGGCTCACGGGCCCAGCCACTCCACGGCATGTGGGATCTTCCCGGACCGGTGCACGAACCCGTGTCCCCTAGCATCGGCAGGTGGACTCTCAACCACTGCGCCACCAGGGAAGCCCTATCACATTTTAAAATTAAAAGATTAAAGATTTATAAGAAATGTTTGAAAAGCAATAATTAAAAAATTTGAATATGATGTTTAAGGTTATTTCATCATGAAGGTTATCTGTCATAATATAGTTAAAAATTGGATAAGCTGTCTCAGGGTTTCATAAGAAGGTTTTCTTATGATACAGTAAATTAACAACTGAAAGTCTGTAATATTTCTTTCTTACAAGTTTTTGTTTGCATAATTTGATGCCCCTCTCAAAATTGTTATAAACTTAGGGAACAGACCATGTTACTAAGATTCATTTGTACTATTTGTCATACTTAGAATCTGTCTTCAGAAATAGCCTGAGGTGGAGGGAACCAATCTTTTTTTTGAGATAAGGAGTAAGTAAGTAATCCTGGAAGCTGACATCAAGGTATTCAAATGTGAAGAGAGTGCATTTTTCCTTGTAATTTGTTAAGAACTAAATGCAGAACCATCAACTTTTCAGACGTTTTTTAACCTTCCGATAGAAGTGTGAATTGAATGTTCATTGAAATGATCAGAACAGGTAAACCATCTGAGTTTTAGTCGGGGAGGTGAGATGCTTTAATTAAAGAAAAATTCCAAATGAGGTCTACTTTCTGGCTCACTACATATGCATTTCGGGCGCTCTCCAAATTCTCATTTAAAATATTTTTACTTTTTTGACTCGGCTCCTAGCCTCCTCCCTTCCCCGCCCCATCCCCACCTCATTCTGGTTGAGACTTCATACCAAAAAGAGTAGAGTTAAGGCACTTAAAGTTGAGACACATATCTGGATGGTTCAACCCAGATCAACCGTGAAGAGCAACTGGGACAGCACAGAAAGGGAACCAAAAGGGGGCTTTCTGTTCCCTTTTTTTTGCAGAGGGATGCAGGGCTTTAAAATAATTCATTTATGAAATGAATAGTCTTCTTCACTGAAGATTTTTCCAGTCATTCATCTTGTATGCTGTGGAGACATGCAGGAATGGGGAAAGTTGAAAAGCCGGAGACTAAAAGCAAACAGGCCTCCTAAAAATTAACCAGCCCACTGGAATATTATATAATCAAGCAACGCCTCTAAGGTTAGAGTTGCCAGGTATTGTGTGGGTCATAGTTATACTAAAGAATTATTTTGTTACCTCAGATTCAAATTTAACTGGGCACCCTATAATTTTATTTGCTAAATCTGGCAACCCTATTAAGGTGCTACTTATCACATCTGCGGCATTTAAAATTCAGTCAGGTTTTCTAATTTAGCATTCTTTAAAGAACAATCAAAATATCAAATCATTACGTTGTACACCTGAAACCAATATGATATTCTATGTCAATTCTATCTCAATAAAAATGTCGTCCAAAAAAGTTATTCCTCAGCATACTTGAGTTGATAATGACTGTACAGAATATCAACTATTTATTCAGTGCTTTTGATAATTCTCTGCATTTTCATAGGACATTGTAGTTTTGGAGAAGCTTGGTTTAATACCCCAGTCAATGGTATTCAATAAATATTTGCTAAATTACTGAAAAAAAAACAGTCAAAGAGTTCTTACACTGCTATGTGGGGGGAAAAAGTGTTTTTTCCTTAACTGTAAAAAAAAAACCTGTGAAATCTGACTGTTCCATTACTTTTCTAAAGGTTTAGGATGGTAGTAATTTCATCTACAGAATTTAGACTCTAAGTTCCTACGCAGTGTCAACATCAATGTAAGAGTAAGTTTTGGGTTTATAAGTTTTCTGACCATCCATGGATCCTCTGCCTTCTCAGTCAGGACCCTATATCAATACCGCCCTATCTGTTTCAATGAGCTGGGGGAAGGGGGAAAACCCAGGAACACCCCTTTGCTATTAGTCCTGGCTCAGTGCGTACAATGTGGCCTCTGTGTCTGCTTCATGCTTGCTGAGCAACAGAGGGTTAAAATCTTTTTCGATATCGCCACTCAAATTGCTGTTTACCATCTAAAGTACAGGGTACAGAGTGAGGAGAAAGGCCACAAGGGTCATTATGCTTTGGTGGCAAAAGACCTATCATTATTTTCATTCTATTCAGTGCCAACAAACCATTTATTAAAGGACAAAACTGGAAATTCTCCACTTTGCTCTTTATGAAGACTGTTTTATCTTATTTCCACAACCTGAGGAAAAGAAAGACAGCTTTACAGATGGAGCACCGCAATTGTCAGGGTCTTCTGGTGCCCACAGGGTGCCCTCATCCAATGACACTATGCTCATTGTTGAGACAATTGAATATCATTTTTTTCCTTATATTAAGTTGAAATATTTTAAGTCTTGCTGAATCTGGTTTCATGAGACTGTCATATCATTTGGTCAGTCACTGAGGGAAGCTAATCACATGAGGTTTTCAGCCTGGAGGAACCTCTGCCTTCTCTGAAGATACATTCTCTTTCATTTGTACAGTGTTTATCCCTTTATGCAGTGTATTGTAGTTTTTTTGTGGCTTATCTCCCCTATTCAATGATAAACTGTGAGATCTCAGCAGGGCCCATGTTTACTCATCTTAATGCCCTCATCCAGAACTTTACATTGCATATTGTAAATTCTTGAAAAATATTTGTTGAATGAATGAATGTGTGGACTGTTTTTATTTTGTACTAACTACAGCTATAGAATGATCATACCCAGATGTGTGGGACTTCCAGGCAAACATCTCAGAAAGGAGTTTCTTCCCTTTTATTAACTCAAAATAAAAGACTTTGCAGTTCTGTTATCCGAAACTACTTGGATGCAGAAAGAAAGAGGAGAAAGATTTTGGCATTTTTCTCACTGACAGTCTAAAATGTAAGTAACGCTCAGCAACTAGACTCCTGGGCCCCTGTGGGTAAGTAGAGAGGTTTAGCTGAAGTTAGTATTGACTGTGAGTACAGTGTAGTCTAGAGTCTTAAAACAGGCCTCTTATCCTCTGAAAGCTAAGCGGTAAAAACTCCAGCCTGGTTGGGATCGCATCCATAATTAGTTGGGTTTTAGGTCAGCATGTTTTTGCATATCTGTAGGAAGACTTGAATGTGGCCAGAAGAGGATGAAAAACACTGAAGGGCTAGAAAAGTTATTCTGGCATAAGGGGAAGGGAGATTTTTTTTTAAGTCTTTGATACAATAGCAGGATAAATCACGCAAAATAAGAAAGTGGCCACGAAAAAAGTGGGCGGCTAGTTTTCTCTGAGTAGAAAATCAGGGAAATATATTCAATATTCAGGAGGCTAAGGAGAGAATTTTTCACCTAGAGAGAAGTGGTCCTAGATTCCAGAACACAAGAACTTGGATTCCTTAGAAATAAACGTGGGAGGGAGGGAGAAAACATAAAAGAGAAAGAGTAGAGATGGACCGAGCTAAAACTGGGGAGGAAGAATTGTGGATCCCATAGGATCAGGGCTAAAGGAATGAGTTTAGGTACTCTATTAGAAAATCAGATAAGAATTGTTGAAAGTTGATTAATCAATTAAACAAGGATACCAGGTACTTACTATGTACCAGTCATTGTACCAGTTTCTTTTGCCAGGATATCTGATTTAATCCTCAAATAACTATTCAAGTAGACATTTTAATCTCCATTTTCCAGATTTAAAAAACGGTAGCTCGGGCTTCCCTGGTGGCGCAGTGGTTGGGAGTCCGCCTGCCGATGCGGGGGACACGGGTTCGTGCCCCAGTCTGGGAAGATCCCACATGCCGCGGAGCGGCTGGGCCCGTGAGCCATGGCCACTGAGCCTGTGCTCCGCAACGGGACTGAAGCTCATATACAATCATATTCAAGATCTCACAGATAGTAAGAAATTGAGAGGGAATTCTGGAAACCTCAGGGGTAATTCAGGTGATTCCTGAAAGGCAGAAGCCCATGCTCTTTCCACTATACTTAATGAATAGAGTTTGCATCGGGAGGGTTCAAATAACTATGTATATCTATATTGACTGCTATATAGTCTATTTGTTACCCCCTGAGATTTTAATAACACTGGAATATATTTAATTTTGCAATAAATAAAAGTAAATAAAGTCCTTCAGAGGAGAGAAGTCAAAAGGGAAATTAGATTGTTCAGAAAGCAAATGTCCCATTTCCTGAGGTTGCAACAACAGAAAAGTTCATACTTGGGCTCCTTTCAGCTCCCCTCAACCAATGCAGCCCTCAATCCTCTAATTTACGGGACAGTTTAACTTAGTCACCTCTTACGGGGTGCCCTCACCTCATACCCTGGCCCAATCCTGATTCTAAATGGGGTTGCGGGGTGGTGTGAAGCCTGATAAAAGAACTTGGTGGCTATTATTCACATCATTCGATGAGACTGTGACCGCTGAAAGAGCCACTGAAGGCTTTGTTCCTTCTCTGATGTAGGTCTGCCAATAACTTGCACTCCTACTATAGCCCTTCAAATGTTGTCCTGCCTTCTCTCTCCCCTCACATCCCTGCCCCCAACTTCAAGTCCTTCCAGGGACTGGATTTCTTGACCTTGAACTCTAATGACTCTAATGAATCACTGGTACCCAGTGCCACATCTTCCAGATGCTGACCACCACCAGCACTTCCTTTTTGAGTCTATCATAAACAATAAAACCTATGAACTTTACAAAGCATTGTTACATTTGTTTATTTCACCCGGTCCTCACAATCCTGTATGCTTGGGTACGTGCATTTCTTATCTTCATTTTAAGGATAAGAAACCTGAAGAGTTTTGACTTGCCCTGGGACACAAGGATATTAGGTAGCAGAGCTCCTTTTGCTGATTTCCTGGCCAGTGCTCTTTCATCTCTGCCCTGTTGCATTCTGACTATCCTTTCTGCCCATTGGCCGATATACTGATTTCAGATCTATTTTTGACTTCAAGTTCTCAAATGCTTGCTTTTTGTTTTTTGCCTCTGGGGGTCCACTTCTCATTTTCCTCTCTAGCCCAGAGATTCTCAAAATTTGCAGTGAACCAGAATCATCGGGGATGCTTGTTAGAATGTGGCTTCTGAGGCCTCAACCCCAAGGGATGTGATTTAGTATGTTTGAAGGGAGGATGCAGGAATCTCCATTTTAACAATTACTCTAAGTGATTATGATGGAAGGGAGTCCAAAGACCACCCTTTGAGAAATGCTGTTTTAACTATTCTGAAATAAGGCTACAATCAGATAATCCTCAAAGTGAAAACTGCTGGGGGATTCTTCAGTTTGAGTGTTGTGTTGCCTTGAGTTACAGAGCTCTTACACAATGTGAGGTGAATAATGTGGAACGTTCAATCAACACAGTTGTTCACTGCAGTAAAATGTCAACATTTCAAGTCTTTTCTTCAAAAGACTTCTTAAGAATCACTCTCTCTATACACGGTCCTGTTTAAAAGGAATTACAGCTGCTCCTACTTTTGTAACTAACACTTCCAAATCTGTCTATAAAATATTCAAGATGAACAAAGTGCAGCTATAGCTATATTTGCAGTCGTGTAGAACAAATCCATTGCCTTCAAAATTATAAATCTGACTAATTAAAACTAACCGAAAACTCTACTCAATAAGAATGGAATTTTTAAGCACATAAGCAATGGAAGAAACTACACAGAAATGGAAAAACTTGAAGCTCAAAAGCCATTACGAAATAAGAAAACTTAGAAGACAAGCCACAAACTGGGAAAAATATTTGCAACGAACATTAGAAAGGGATGATCGATTTAAAATACTAAAAAGCTCACAAAAATCAAAATGGAAAATGGGTAAAGCACAAGAAAAGAGATAAATACACGTGAGGAAAGTTCAAGAACCTAATGGATATATTTTTTTAGATGCTCAATATTTTAAAATACCGCTTTTGTCAATCAAATTAAGAACTTTTAAATGATTATTTGGGAGAGTTCAGTGAAAAGGACAGGCATGCTCAAACACTGCTGGTGGCTGGATAAATTGGTACAAACTTTTTAAAGATACTTTAAAAATTCTTATCATGAATGCTTTTTGAAAAAAAAGCACACACTTAGACCCAGTAAGTTCCTTTGTAGGATTCCACTCTAATGAAACAATCAGAAATTCAAAGATTACAGAATTATTTTTAAGATGGAAAAATTGGACTCACACTCAATGTCCAACCATAAAAGCATGTTATTTTTAATAAACAGCCCGTGGTATATTCATGTGACAAAATGTTATATAACAATTTAAACTGGTGTTTTCAAATACTTAATGGTTCTTGAAAATGTTTCAGATGTAAGGACACTTTGAAAAGCCAAGATATAGCATTGTATATATAATATGATCCCAATTTTCTTTTAAAATATTTTATATGCACATTAAAAAGCTGTAAATAACTACATCAAAATGCTAACAGCTGTTATATCTGGGTGTTGAGATTTTTATTCTCCTCTTAGTACTTTTCTGTACTATCAATTCTCTACAATGACCATACGTTACTTTTATAATCAGAAAATGCAACAAATGGTATTTCAAAAGTCCCTCTGAAAGCATAACATAAAGAAGGAAAAGTTGTCAACTTAATTAATTTATAGTTTGCAAGTGACAGAGAACATTCACCACTTGTTTCTGTAGCAGGCACTGGAATCCATTTATGGAATGCCAGTGACCTTATATTCTGAAGACAACTGCTTATCTGTCTCCTTAATTGAAGGAGGGGGATATGGACTCAAGGCAACAGTCTCTGGGAACAGATGTCTGAAGGAAAATAAAACAATTATCAGGATAAAGCAAAAGGAAATTTTTACTAACAATCCTTGTCTAACTATATTCTAATTTAGGAATCTTAGACCAAAACACTTCTCCTTGTACAATCCGGTACCCGAATTGACCAATGTAACACCATTAACACTTCTGAGTTTTTTGTTGTTCTTTTTTTTTTTAACAGAAAAGACTTTCCTTCAAGATATTTAAATTGTAATCATAAGAGAAATGTCGTATTCCTTCCTTGACAGTTGAATGGTTGGGCAGGGTTAGTTTTGGTAAGTAAAAGACTGAAAAGGAAGATGACACAGGCTGGGATACTTGACCCGACCCATCAAAGACCAACTTTGCAGGAGAAAATACCAAAGAATCTTAGGCATCCATATTAATTTTGTTTGTATCATGCTTGATAGACTGATGGGACAGAGATAATTCTGGTACACTACTTGCTAGCTGAATACCCACCCAGAGCCCAAATTTCTTCATATTAAAATCAGCATGGAAAATGGTCCCTTCTTGGTTACTGGGCAAATGAAAACTAAGTGGGGGTCACTTCAGGTAATCTGGAAGGGAGTTAGAGCCAAGATTTTTCTCCCAGCTCCACAGGACGTCACTACTTGAGCATTCCCAAACTCAAAGTGGGGAATTAGACTTGGTGAGTTTAATTCTCCATGTTTAAAAGGGAGTTTAATTCTTCATGTTTAAAAGGATAGGTTCAGAACTGAGGGATTTCAGAGGTTCATGCACTAGATCTAATTTATCGAACCTCTGTCCAGGGCTAGACATGCCAATTAACACACTGAGTAGTCACTGTATACCGTGTAATTTGAAAGATGTCTTAAGGATTATGCATCCAAATCTCCCCTCCCCTAACCCCTTGAAACTGGCTGTCCTGATATACTACCATTCGCCAGGACATTTACTGATTGGGAGGGATGGCAAGGAGTTAGCTAATAACACATTAACAGTGATGAGTTTATCTAATTCAAA
>NW_020172813.1:26243-61519 GCF_003031525.2 Neophocaena asiaeorientalis asiaeorientalis | reverse complement strand
GGGATCCTGTGAAGTGGGGGAAGAGAGTTACTCAAATAATGGAAAAGAATGGGTGAAAGAGCTCTAAAGATGGATTTTGCCTACATTAATTCAACAGACATTTATTGAGCCAGATACTGTGTCAGCGCTGCAAATACAAAGCAAGGGGCCTTCCCTTAGATTTCATGGTCTAATGGGGATGTGGGGAATATGTGAATTCAGAAGTTTAGTCCAATCTTACATTCTAGTGAAAAGCTTTGGCAGACAACTCAGCCTCTTCTTCATCTTTCATCAAACATTTATTTGCTCTATTATGTACCTGGGACTTAGAAACTAGGGACACAAAGCCCAATAAGGTGGAATCACTGCCCTCAAGGAGCTCCCTATACCTGGTTGGAGACATAGACAACAATGACAGCACCATGCTCTGGGAGCTAAGTATGAGATGTTGTGAGAGTGCAGAGATAGAACCATTAGCTCTGCCTTGGAGGGGCTGGAGAAGTCATCTCCAAAGATGTCATTTGATATAGGACTTGAAGGATGGTTAGGGACCTGCTAGGTTAAAAAGGAACATGAAAGCAGACCTCACAGAGGAACAGAGGGTAAATGATAGATGTACTACGTACCAATACTTTATTTATGTTATATTTGATCCTTCATTCAATAACAACTAACTGAGCACATGCTATATACCTGGCACTATGCTCAAGTGTTAATCCTCTGAATTTTCTTATGAGTATACCAAGGCAGACAGAGACTAAATAACTTTCTCAAAGCCACACAAATAGCAAGGGACAGATTCAAACCAAGTTCTGACTCTCCTTAAATACACGTTTTCTATTCCACTGTCAAAAGTGGATTATATAGGTATACAGGCATATTTGGGAAATGATGAAATAGCTGGTTTAGCTAGAATATGAGGGAATGCGTGGGTGGGGTGAGAAGTGGCAGCAGACAATCTGTGGAATGTTTCACTAATTTGCATGTAAACGTTTATATATCTGATCATTTGCATTCAATTTTAGAAAAGGAGAAATAATTCCTTTTTGTGCCTTTTCAAGAAGATCCTGGAACAGGTATGATAATAACTTTTTAAAGTTTTTAGAAACTTATGACCCCGCGATGTTGAGAGGAAAGTAAACCAAGAAAGAATTAAAATTGATTCTCAATGCAACCATTTTTTACTTACAATTACATTAAAACACCATGAATATTTATCACCCAGCTTTCCAGACAATATTCCCGAACCCAACCGAGGAGCAGGGAACAGCTGTCTGAAGCAAATATGAGGATACCAAATAAAAACGACAACCTTCATGTTGCATCATAACTATATTGTATTTATATAATTTCATGTTTTCATTTTCCAAAAACCATTGCCAAATTCTGCATACACCTTGAAAATTCATTACTTATAAAATTAAATCTCATTAAATGATCTATAAATGTATTAAGAAGTGTTACAAAAGAAAGTGTTTTGCAATAAAGATTAAGTTGTTGTGTGGTGCAAGCCACCAGTTTCATAGGATTTCTATTAAGCCTTCAGGGCAGTAATTGAAATGACCTATCTTAGTGATCATGGGAAAGAATTGTCCCCTGTACTGAGATTTAAGATGTTGGTTTTAAGATTGTAGATGTTAATGTTTAAGCAAATATTTAGCTTCCATGAAGCATCAAAGCATTATAATTAATTTAATGGCTTTTAATAGGAATAACTGAAAACACAGAAATTAGCTCTGAGCATGGCACTTTCATTTTAAAATTTTAAGTAATTGAAAAAAAACCTACTAATGGTTATGCATTTTTTTGGATTTCGATAATACTTTATCCTTTCATACACAGTTTTGTAATTTATATATCAATTTCCCTTTTAGAAACTGAATTTTTTAAACATCTTTATTGGAGTATGATTGCTTTACAATGTTGTGTTAGTTTCTGCTGTATAACAAAGTGAATCAGCTATATGTATACATATATCCTCATATCCCCTCCCTCTTCAGCCTCCCTCCCACCCTCCCTATCCCACCCTTCTAGGTGGTCACAAAGCACCGTACTTCTAATTATTTATAAAGCTCTATGAGGGACTTCCCTGGTGGCGCAGTGGTTAAGAATCTGCCTGCCAATACAGGGGACACGGGTCCGATTCCTGGTCCGGAAAGTCCGGAAGATCCCACATGTCACGGAACAACTAAGCCCGCGAGCCACAACTACTGAGCCTGCGTGCCACAACTACGGAAACCCGCACGCCTAGAGCCTGTGGTCCACAACAAGAGAAGCCACCGCAATGAGAAGCCCACACACTGCAACAAAGAGTAGCCCCCTTCGCCACAACTAGAGAAAGCCTGCACACAAAAACAAAGACCCAACGCAGCCATAAATAAATAAATAAATATATTTTAAAAACCCCAAAACTCTATGAGACATTTGGAAAAAATTATACTACTACCGATAAGCATTCAATTAGTCCACTTTTCTGGCCTGCACTTTGGAGGCTGAGCTGTTCCAAACCTTCAGAGGATTTTCTTTCCTCCACACACACACAAAAAAAATACTAATGGAAGTATTGGTTCATTTTTGAGAAATTTATATTTACTTCAAAATGGAAAGTAAGATTGAGAAAAGACCTTAATGTTCTGAATCATTTCTGGTAAAAAGAATGATATCTATTACTATTTTAAATATTTCAAGTTAAATTTTAAAGACGAAAGACTCCTGGACGACTGCTTCTAGTCTGGCACATCCATCCGTTCTGTGCATCTGGGGAGCTCTAACGCATAATCATATGTCACTGGGAGGTAGGAGAGGCTGGTATTCATATCTGGGTTTAAAGGAAGTACTGCCAACCCTTTGCAATCTGTTAACCTATGCCTCTCTCCTTGGTGGGTTTTCTGCTCTTGAAATTTACACTGATCCAGAATGATTAAGTCATGTACTTGACAGAGCAGTACCTGCTTCAGACAAGGTAACAAAGAAACTGGAAAGGATAAATAAGCCTAGAATCTGTTTCTCAGATTTGAAGAGAAAGGGCTTGCCCTCCTTTAACAGAAGAGAAGGACTTTTGTATACTCAACAATAAGGAAAGGGGGAAATGAGAATTAAAGAGGCAAACTAGGTGAAGTCTTTCCATTGTGGCGCAGAATGACCTGTCAAGTGACCTCTTTGCAGACATTGAATTGTTCCTCCTGTTGTGAATAATTTACTCCAGCTTCCCCAGGAATAATGTACTGACTTTCATGCCTCTTAGAATCAGACTTATTAATTAGAGAGCCGACTTAAAAAAGTAGTCGGAACAAGGGATCTTTGCATCGTGTGACCTGTAGGGGGCACTGTCTCAAAACCAGCAAATCATCTCTATGTTGAGCTGCTATTCAGGTTTTCCTTGTCTTCACTTGCTTCCCCTTGCCTCCTTGTCAAGCCCTCATCTTGGACTGGGTCCTTAAAACTTGAATTTTGCATTTCTTTTGGTTGACAGGGTTCCTGATCTTGGTCAGTCCCGGCCCTACTTTTGCTCTGTAAGTGCAAGGTTTTGGAGACCCACTTACACCCTACCTGCTATTTGGGTACGCTCAGGTAGCACCTTATTGTTGACTTCCCTTCTCCAGGAAACTGACAGCTGGAAGGGACTCTATCCTGCTACATGGCCTGAGTTAAGGCAGGGTCACTGGAACACATCATTATCTAGCATATTTGCAAATCCACACTTAAAATTGAATTACATAGAAAGAAGATTATAATCCTGAAAATGCCATCTGGTAAGGTAACTATAAAAGGACTTTGAAAGAACCAAAAGATTACGGCAAGTCATTTTGCTCCTGTGGGCCTCTGTTTTACTAATCAGTAAAGTGAGGGGGATGGTCTATAATGTTCCTTCTAACACAAAAATTCTATGATTTTCATTCTCAAATTATTTTATTTTTTTGAATTTTATTTATTTTTTTATACAGCAAGTTCTTATTAGTTATCCATTTTATACATATTAGTGTATATATGTCAATCCCAATCTCTATTTTAGTTTTTAAATGTGATGCTTCAGGAGACCCTATATTAAACAAATTAAAGAAAATGTCGGCCATATGCTATGGGTGTTTTGTTATCAACACATTTATTTTGAAATATATTTCATTTGTTTAAAACTACCTCCCTCCGACACATGATTTATGTGACTCATAATTCAGAGTTCATCAGGTAGGACCAGTTGGGCTATAATAGTATATTTTCCGGAAAATTTGATAAATTAGGCCTCTGTCTATATCCTGCCTAGAGGATAAACTGAATATCTGTTGTTTTCTGTTTGTAACAAATAACTGGTTAGACTAAGCTTTTCACTGAAACTATCCTATATTTTAATATCCTGTAGAATATAGCCTGAAAATAAAACTCTCTTTATTTCCAGTCTTCAGAGTCCTAAAATATCTATGTTATTAATCCTGGACATCACCTAAAATATTGCTTAAGAGGAAGATAGAATTATATTTTTCCTGCTGCCATTGGCATGAATTTCTATTTCACGGATCCACTGACTCTTCAAAGGTGACAGTGTCATTTGGTGGAAAGAAAGCACGATGTGTAGAATTATAAAAATAAATACATGCTACTATACACCGTCAACATTAGATTAGGCATAAGTGTAATAAACATGCCTGCTTATCAATGAGATTTACCACTAGTGGGCTAACCAATTTTCCATGGAATTGAGAAGAAAGGTAAAATCATCAGCTGCATTCCCATGCTTTATTTATTTATTTATTTGCGGTACGCGGGCCTCTCACTGTTGTGGCCTCTCCCGTTGCGGAGCACAGGCTCCGGACGCACAGGCTCAGCGGCCATGGCTCACGGGCCTAGCCACTCCGTGGCATGTGGGATCTTCCCAGACCAGGGCACGAACCCGCGTCCCCTGCATCGGCAGGCGGACTCTCAACCACTGCACCACCAGGGAAGCCCCCATGCTTTATTTTTTGGGATAAAGTATAGTGAACGTTTCCTGTAATATCCTATGGTTCTATTCACAGGCTGTAGAGTCAGATATGAGATGGAATATCTCCTCCCCACTCCTGTACCTTCCAGCTTCTACATTACAAGCCAAATGATCCTGGGCAAAAGTTACTAATTAATTCTATAAGCCTTATTTTCTCATTTGAATATGGGGATAATAACACTTCCATTCATGGAATAGTTATTAGCCTTAAATGAGATAATATACATAAAGTTCCTAGTACAAGTCCTGCCACATAGCAGGAGCTCAATAAGAGGTAGTTGTACTTGTCATTCCCCCCACCCCCGTGGAATTCCGCAATTGTGATTACATTCAAATTTGAACAGTGATAAAGAAATGAGAGTAGAATACAGCTATCCATCAGTTGCTTGGTATTAAAGATTGTGAAGACCTAAGATTGTAATGTGCAAAGGAGCTAATTTCTATCTTAATCTGTTTCTTATCTTCAGTCATGAACCAATTCTAACGTAAATATGCCCCTTTAAGAACACAACTCCACCCGGATACCAAGTCCATATTGGGGCAAGCACAGGAACCCAGACGGAGTTAGCAAACTAAGCTGCTCCAGGCCCAACCTGTTGCTGCTTGTTTTTGTAAATAAAGCTTTATTGGCACATCACCAAGGTCATTTGTTTACTTATTGTCTGTGGCTGCTTCTGTACTCTTAACAGCCAAGTTGAGTAGTTGTACCAGAGACTATATGGCCTGTGTGCCAAAAATATTTACTATCTGGCCCTTTGTAGACAATGTTTTTGACTCCTGACTTAGAATATTCCTACGAGTCTGATCTCATTTCACATGGTGTACTTTCCTGAAGACTCCCAAATATTTTAAAAAAATTTAAAGTTTAGTTAAGCTTAGTTACTTCTAGGCCTACTCCATTCCATCCACTAGATGAGATGTATCTTACTATAATGGTGCCAGTGTGTGAAAGGGAATCCTCTCTGAATGGACAGGTTTACACTCTATTTACACCCTTGTTCAGGTGACCCTATGACATTGACGAAGAAACAAACCAGTGGATGCATTCTTGGTTCTGAATTATCAAAGAGATGTTTGTTGGTTCAAAATGAAACTTCTTGTCCTCAGCCCTTCTGTGACATTTTATAAGGAAACTCTTGGCTATTTAGACCAAATGTCCAATTATCTTTCTGACTGCAATTAGTTATGAAAACATTGGCATGATATAATCCCTAAACCAGTATAGTCACATGATTACTTAAACCTTTCTAAAAGTATCAGAGAAGAAATATATCTTTTTTTTTTTTTTTTTTTTTTTGCTAACCAGCTTCTCTTTCTGGCTTATTTGATTTGTTGAAATCAAATGTTTTTGCAGTGTTGAAATCTCTTTTGTGGTAAATTGAAGCACTTTGTCCTTCTTGCAATGACAGTGGCAAACAAGGGATCATGCTGAACAAGAGGTAGATGACTTTATTTCCCAAGGCCCTTTTGATTTCTGAGTTTAGTTTGTCTCTTGCAATACAGATCCTTTCTATACTTGTTTCCTGCCGTCACATGCCATATCTTCACTAGTGTGGTTTTCCTGTGCTTAAGCAGCCTAATTGTGTCAATCTCTTTTTTAATACCAGCTTTATTGAGATATAATTCACAACACCATACAATTCACCTGCTTAAATGGTACAATTCAATGGTTTTTAGTGTATTTACAGAGTTGTGCAACCATCAGTTTATTTTAGAACATTTTCATGGCCCCAAAAGGGAACCCCATCAGCAGTAACTCCCCATTTTCCTTCACATCCACCCCTCCCCACCCCAGCTCCCAGCAACAATGAATCTACTTTCTGTCTCTATGGATATTCCCTTTTTGTACATTTCAGATAAATAGAATCATACAATATGTGGTCTTTTGTAACTGGCTCCTTTCACTTAGCATAATATTTTCAAAGTTCATCTATGTTATAACTCTGTCAATCTCTTTTTAAAGTCACATTTTGTTTGTTTAGTAGACACAGACTCAAATATTTATGGTATTTAACCAATGACCTATGTGGTGAAAGCTCCTTTTTCAGTCTCTTGATCCATCCATCTGCCTTCAAATACTAATAGCATTTAAAAATCATATTACATTCTCTCTCTCTCTCTCTCTCTCTCTCTCTCTCACACACACACACACACACACACATACACACATGCTCTTATGCACACAGACACTTTTAAATTCACTAAAATCTGGCCTAACATATTTGAGAATCAAACAATCAAGAATAATAGGCTATAGATACTCAACATCACTAATCATTAGAGAAATGCAAATAAAAACTACAATGAGATATCATCTCACACCAGTCAGAATGGCCATCATCAAAAAATCTACAAACAATAAATGCTGGAGAGGGTGTGGAGAAAAGGGAACCCTCTTGCACTGTTGGTGGGAATGTAAATTGATACAGCCACTATGGAAAACAATATGGAGGTGCCTCAAAAAGCTAAAAATAGAACTAACATACAATCCAGCAATTCCACTTCTGGGTATTTATCCAAAGAAAACAAAAACACTAATTTGGAAAGATATATGCATTCCTATGTTTACTGCAGCATTATTTACAACAGCCAAGATATGGAAGCAACCCAAGTACCCATTAATAGAGGGATGGATAAAGAAGATGTGATGTACATACATACAGTGGAATATTACTCAGCCATAAAAAAGAGTGAAATCTTGCCATCTGTGGCAACATGGATGGACCTGGAGGGTATTAGGCTAAGAGAAATAAGCCAGATAGAGAAAAACAAATACCGTATGACTTCACTTATATGTGGAATCTAAAAAGCAGAACAAATGAACAAACAGAACAAAACAGAAACAGACTCAGAGATACAGAGAACAAACTGGTGGTTGCCAGAATGGAGGAGGCATGGGGGAATGAGTGAAATAGGTGAAGGGGAATAAAAGGTACAAACTTCCAGCTATAAAATAAAGTGTCACAGGGATGTAATGTACACGTACGGAATATAGTCAATAACATTATAACAACTTGTATAGTGATTGATGGTAAGTGGACTTATTGTGATGATCATCTCATATAAAAGTATCAAATCAACATGTACACGTGAAACTAATATAATATTGTATGTTAATTATAACTCAGTTTTTAAAAGATGAATTAGGCCCTATGATCTGCCTTTGAGCTTCTGAAAGGGACCCTGAAGACCAGCTGTGCAAGCCTCTTTTTTAAAAAAATATTTATTTATTTATTTTAGCTGTGCCGGGTCTTAGTTGAGGCACGCGGGATCTTTTAGTTCTGGCATACAGGATCTTCTAGTTGCCGCATGCAGCCTTCTTAGTTGCGGCATGTAAACTCCTAGCTGTGGCATACATGCAAGATCCAGTTCCCCTACCAGGGATCAAACCGGGTCCCCTGCGTTGGGAGCGCAGAGTCCTACCCACTGGACCACCAGGGATGTCCCTGCAAGCCTCTTTCTATAGATAGGAAAACTACCAACTCTGGGTTACTTTGTGAATGATCCTATATGGCTTAAATTGTTGGTGTGATAGATCAGAAAGAAATGCAGTTTGAATAGAGCTTTGCCTCTGAGGCTCCTTTCTTAGAGCAAAATGTTAGCCTCTGAAAAGGACTTTTAGATTTTGGGTAACACGAAAGTAGCTTAGTTACATCAAGATGGCTATCATAGCAGTATTCATTAAAATGGAGTTCTACTTTGTTGAGCTTGTTAAACAGGAATCTCAACCAGCATCCAAATAGGGCAAGTTTTATCTGTTGGAAACTACCAAGGCACTGAGACACAGTGCCATTACCTGGGCACCCTGTGGCTTTGAAACTGTGACCACTGTACTTCCATTAAAGTGACATTTCTTGACCACAAACTCTTACTGAATTCTGACATCAGTGTTAGTAAATAAAGTAAAGCTTCTATGTAAGCTTTTTTGAAAAGAAAAAAACAGGAAAGTGTAAATAGCATATGCATAGGATTCTTAATATTTTGACTTATTCTAAATTCTAACACTTGGAAAATAAACTAAAATAGAATACTAAGTTAAGTAATTGAGACAAATATATCCATACTCAAAAACTTAGCTTGCACAGTCCCTTCATACAGACATTCTAAGTCTGTAAATTTAAGTTTTAAAGCAGGTGGAAGCTCTTCAGTGGCGACTTAACAGACGCCATAAAATGTAGAAAACTGAAGTACTGTATTAGTGTATCTAGAAATTTTGTGTAAAGAATTCCAGAAACCATACCAAACCTTGGGCCAATTACTGAAAGCCGGAAATCTCACTGTGGATCCTCTCGTAAATGTGTGTGGCGGTACACTTCACAGTCCACACAACACGAACATGTTGAAATCAGTATTTTTGTGCTGACCCAAACCTGACCCAATACAAAATCTCTCATACCAGAAATTTAATATTTCCGATAGCCAGATTGCTCTCTCATTTCTTTTTCACCTTTCTGTGCCTTTCATATGTTCTTCCAGTTGGTTAATCATTAATTAATATTTAATGAGCCTTTTTCCCAGTGCCAATTCCTTCTCTGCTAGTGTAGCCTTTAGGCAGTATATGAACTCCCCTCTTCTGCCCATTCAAGAAGCGCCGGCACTCACTATAGGTTAATTTCTCTAAGGAAATTCATAATAGCAGATGAAGTGAGGGTTCCTTGACAAGATCATTCGATTTTCAGGCCACTCTTTTTTTTTGGCCGCGCCCTGAGGCATGCGGGATCTTAGTTCCCTGACCAGGAATGGAACACGTACCTCCTGCATTGGGAGTCTTAACCACTGGACTGCCAGGGAAGTCCCAGGCCACTCTTAATTTAGCAACTTTCGTAGTGAATATAAAATGAGAAGTAAGTGAACCAATTTTTAATTCTTAAAAAACTTTCCAAGCACACATTTCCTGAACAAAATTGTTGTGACTGAAACAGGAAAGGGCTTAGCCTTTCTCTTCTACAGCTGTGCCACAAGCCAGTCTCTTGACCTGACCCTGGAGAATCCGTCAAACTCTGGTCCTTGGAGCTGATTTTGGACCTGGAGTGAGCCAAAGGATTGGAATGCACAATAAGGAGGGGAAACCTCCGCGTGTATTAATGAAAGAGGTCAATTATGACACAGAGGCCAAGAAGAAGAAAGGGTCCTCTGGGAAGCAGGAGCATGTCTCCAAGTTTTCTCTGGTGAAAGGAGACTGATGAAAATTGACATCCATTTCCAGTCAAACGAGTGGGAACCACGTTATTTCCAACTTCCCTTCCCACCTCCACCTCTCATTCCTTTCCGCATGGACAAACAGACCAGACAGGTGATTTGGGTCAACAATTTACTTGGGCACGAAGCCAAAAACATGAGAACCTCGTCCTGTCCATATATCTGCTCCCTAGACCTCGTTGGAAAGGGAAGATTGCTGAGGTTTTCCCTCTGCGTTGTTCCGCACGCAGGCTGATTGGAGCAGAAGAAACTAAGTACTAGTATTACTAGTCCCTTCCCATGCCGAGATTCTCTTTACGACTCGGTGTTGAAACTGTACTCTCCAGAGACTTAAATAGGGGCTTGGTGACGTTCAAACTCTCGCTCCAACATTCCCATCTCTTCGTTTATTCCATACGATTTTTTGGAACGTGGTTCCCGAGCCAGGCTCTGAGGACTTCTAATCTCTTCATAGCCAGGGAGGAGAAGAAACAAGAGCGGAGGACCAATCTCCGCTCCCAGCCGCAGAGTTACAGTCCCCATCCGTCCAGGGCGCCCATCCCGGTGCCTATTCTCCCAACTCCCCACCCAGTTGATGTGACAGGCTCGTGGCCCAATCCTCTTCCTGGTTCCCAGCTGACTGCTAGCACCACCGGAGCCAATGGCGGCGGCCGAGGGGCGGAGGGGGCTGGCAGGAGGGGTGGGAGCGCTGGCTTTAGAACCACAGCCGCAAAAATTCCGAGCGGCAGAAGTTGTCTGAGTGCGTCGGTTGGAGGCTGTCTGGCCAGATCCGGTACTCTGCGACTTTATGTAAGTGCTCTGCAGGCGCGGGAGGGCACTAGGGGAGCGGGATCCCTGGGCGTGGGCATGAGTGGGTCCAGGAGAGAGCATCTCCGGGAACCTCGGCAGGAACGTGCCTGGCACGGGAGGCGGGGGACTGAGAGGGAGGCTGCAGAAATTTCTGTCCTAGACCTTGGGCGCCAAAGCGGTCGTTCGCATCAAGGACGGGTGGGAGTGACCGAGTGTGTTCCCCACGACCACCGCCCGCCGCAAACACGTTTTCTGCTTTTCACTGGAGAGATGGTGCTTTCTCACTAGTTGCTCTTAACTTGTAGCCAAACTTGGGCTGGAGTCCTTGACGCCAGCCCTTGCCCTTCTCCCCTTCCGTGGCGGCGGCCCCGAAGTGGAAACCAAGCGCCTAACTTCCCTCTGTCGTCCTTCTTCAGCTACTGCCACCCTCCTCCCCCGCTCCTCCGCCGGCTCCGGACTCAGGAAATCCCGGAGCCGGTCGCCGGCGACGCCTCCAGCCCCCGCTCGCCCTCCTCGGGTGACCTCACGGGCTCACCCCGGCCCCCGGGCTCCACGGGGTGCGGTGGCCCAGGGAAGGAACGAGGCTCTGGTTGCCTGCCTGCCGCCTGCTTCCCTTACCATTAGCGAGCGAATCGCTATCGCACCGCGTCTCCCTATGAGTAAGCACTTTTTTCCTTTCTGTAGCAGGACATCTCCGGGCCATTAGGGCAGTACGTTTCCGTTCTCCTCTCCTCAGATCCCGAGCCGCCCGTCTGCTCCCTTCTCAGCTCCTCTGGCTCTGCAGCCTCGAGCGCGTGGTCGGGGCAGCGGCCGCCCCGCACCTCCCGGGGCTCCTCTGGAGGCAGAGCCGAAGGGGCGGGGGGCGAGGGCAACATCCCCTCCTCCCACAGAGCTGCACTTGCCGGTGTTTACATTTCCCGACTCGCAGTACTTAGCGGTCTAATGAGAGGCCGGGGGACGCCGACCACCCCCGCCCGGGCTTCTCGCCAGTCCCAGAGTTGCCGCCGCCGCTGCTGCTACTTGCTCTAATGTGCTGGCGGCTCCGACGGCCAGGCTCCAGGGCAGAAGATCCCAACCTGGGAGGTGGAGTGGGCTTAATGCTTTCTGACATTTCCTGTACGCGACGCAAATTCTTGCTCCACACCCTATCTGCACAACATGCCGGGTGGTACTCAAGGTTGAGTTTAGAACTAACTGGGTTGGAGAGCCTCGCCGTTTAGGATCAGATAGACGGGATGCTCGGGGTGCCCGACCTGTTACCAGGGATGGGGGGTGGGGAAGAGAGCCTGGCTGACTGCACAGGAGGTAGAAAACCTAGGTGAAATTAAAAACTACTGAGACGTAAGCGCACACTCCACTTTACAGGATGTCACAGTGTATTTGGGAGCTTAAACTTGATCCTGAAGATCCAATTTACAGTGAATTCCAACATAGTGGCCGAAGCCCCACATATGTCAATTGGCATCACGTGCCCCAAGTCTCTGATGCCCCTAGGGTAATGGTCACATGACTTCTTTTGACTTTAAAACTGGAATGTAATGGCTGAAGTTCATTTTCCCAAAACTACCGTGACAAAAAAGGGGAGGGGGCGGTGTGAACTAGCCTCTACTCGAGGGAGTTCTACTTGGATTTGGATGAGGGGAACAGAAAGGGTATTTGGTGCTCAGATTTTATCCAAAATAAAAAACAGAAGCTGTTTTTAAAATAAGTGCTTGAAATATGTTTGTGCTGGGATATATATCTCCCCTGTGGCCCTTCAATCTAGTTATGGCTTTTCTAAATTTAAAAAATATCTTACTAATTATTTTCTAGAAAAATCGCCCATTTATTCATGCCCTATTTCATTCCTAAATGATAGATTTGAAGCCATATCCCATAAGATAGTGTTTTTTAAAAAATTAGGCTTTGTCCATGTCCCTGGGTCTGGCCTATATTCCAGTTGAACTGTTCTCTATATTAGGCATCTGCTTGAAGGTGGTGGATAATCTCTTGGCTAAAATTAACCATCAGTTATTGTGGTTTGGAATTAATTGGATCAGAAATCAGGCAGGAAAACAGTGGACACTAAATTTAACAAATCGAGCTAGTTGGGTTTTTACCTGTCAGTACTTTAGTAGGATAATGAGAGGCCACAGAAACAACTCCCATAATGACCAATACCCACCCAAGTGGCCCAAGTTAAGGTTGCTGTTGGAAAAACATGGCAGTTTTTGCTATTCAGATTATATACTGCAGAGTGTAGAAATGGGCAGAGGAATCTCTGAGGTTGAGAGTTTAAAAGCTTTACTTATTTACAAAAATGGATCCAGTTGATACGTATTCAGTCTTGAAAACAACTAGGGCAGCTAAAAATGAAACTGGGAATATTTAAGAGATTTTGGCTTTGTATGCTTCAGCCAAAAATCCTTGTCTACTTACTGCAGCAACCTCTGAATGACTTGAGCACTACATTTTCATGCTGTGCATGGGTTTCTGAGCCTAAAAACTAGAACAACTTTAAAGCACATAGTTCTGACCACAAGGCTAGCCTTGCGGCACAGATTAGCTGGAAGTGGACTCAAACTGCACCTGAGTTAATTGGAGTTAACTACACTGGGAGATAGACCCCCCCTAGTGGAAGAGAGGTGATAATATAATTTTAGATGGAACTCCTAACAAATATTTAACCTTAAAAAAAGAAGAGCACAACTATCCAACGAGGTTAAAGTGGTAGGGGGATAAATTATTTTTGACTCTCAACCACTGCGCCACCAGGGAAGCCCCAACAAGTTCTTTTTAAAATAGTATTAACTCATGTCAAAACAAGGTCCTCACTAGGCTCTCCAACCAGTCTTTCATTGTCTCGGTGTGTCCACTCATTTACAACTACTGACTTCATTTTTTAGTCATATGATCTAATGAACCCAGGCTCTCATTAAAATTAGAGGATTATGAGTCTAATTCTTAATTTCTACAATTAGATCTAGAAAGTTATCAGACTCTTTACCTGGGGTGGGAGAGCCAAATAAATTATGCTCTGCCTTGATTTAACACAGACAATCAACACTGAGGTCCAAGGTCTCTAGTCTAGTCTGATGCCATCATTTAGAGTCAATTGCTAAAAATGTCTAGGCTCAATGCATTTTGGGTAGAAGGATTAATTATGACTAGTGAGTAATATTTGGGTTGAGATTAAGTCTCTTCTACCAATGGTTACAAGCACATTAGACTTGACTGTGACTGTTTATACTGGCAGAATGTCAATATCCAGGGCACTATTAGGAACCCCATGAAATTTTGCTCCTAGGCAAACAGCGTGACTGTTACAGAAAAGAAGGGGGTAGTAACTTGGCGGTGGTGCCTGAGCACTAAGGAGATTCTGTATGGTGAAACTGATGACAAAAGGAAGAAAATTCACTTGCCATTTTTCCATATTCTGTTTTAAGCATTTCTACTTGCCTTTCCAAGAAATTTACTGACATAATATTCTTAGCACATAAGATAAATTCATGAATTTGCTATTGCTGTAATCTAGGTGGAATGGATATGCCAAACTGTTTGTTTTTGCTGTTTAGTACAGATTCCAAAAGTAGCTGGTATAAAATTGAAAACGAACATCTATCAATACATGAAAACTTGGGTAACTGTTTTTGGAATCATTTTGTACTTGCTCATATGCTCTTTTGGTGAAAAGTAATCCAGAGGGGGAAAGTTTAATCTGTGAAAATAATAAAACTCAGTTTAGAAGAAAACAGCTAGATCATGTTTTGAGTCTGTAGTTATTCTAGAGAGTGACACACCATATGATGTATGTTCATTGTGTTGGAGGTTTCAAAAGTTTTTTGGATACATTATACTGTTGGAAGGTCTTTTAGATACCAGTGGTCACGACTAGCTGTTTTTAGTGATGAGAGCTTTGGTTAAAATTATGGCCTAGAAACATAAAAAACTGTCTGATCACGAAATGTCAGTCTCAGGAGAAGATCTGATAATACTTGGGCCAATGGTAGTTATGGAGGTGAGACAGTTTCCAAAAATTCAATATGCTTAATAACATTGAATTTGCTCTAAGCACTTGAAAGATAAATATTGGTGAGTATAAACTGTTTTAGGGATGAAAAAGCATTGCTGTTAAATGAAAATTACAATGCTAAGGGGGACGTATGTTAGACTTGCTTCAGAAGAACTAGATTCTAGACATGGCTCTGCCACTGACTCATAGTTTGACCTTGAGAAAGTCACTTAAGATTATTATATTGATAATTAACATTGAGTACATACATGTGCCAGACACCACGCATTTTCTCAATTATAAAATGAGGGCATGGCTCAAGGATTTTGGTTTGCTGGGATTTTTTTTTCTTTTGTAAGATATATCTTTTATATAGATATAGTCTGGCTTATTTCAGTTATATTTATCAGTTGATTTTTTTTCCAATTTTAATGCAACTATATTGAACCAAGCTAAATACCTTGTAGGCAAATTGGTGACTCTCCAGTCACCAGTGGCTTATTCCGTGACTAATGTTATTTCTTTAAAATATAGAGGTACCATTTATATCATTCCTTATCAAGGATTTCTGGCACATTAAACTTACTGATTTTATATTATGACAAAGCTTAATTTCTCTTAACGGTCTAGAAATTTGTTTGATGATAAGGAGGTAGTGTTGTTTATTGGAAAAGGCATTGAGTGACTCCAGCATCTTTTAGGCTTCTACAGTTTGCACAGACAGGCCATCTTCAGTAAATCATGGAAGTTCTCTGTTTTCATATCTGGATTTTACTTTATTTGTAAGCCATCTGTTTTCAATCTGTCTATTTCACAGGCATGCTGAAAGGATAAATGAGCTATGTAAGCCTTGGTTCTTCAGCAGACAGGTGCTATATAAATTCAAAGTATTGTAGTAGTATATCATAGAAACGCTAAAGCTTTAATAAGAGTTTACAGAAATGGTAGAATTCTCATCACTTAAGCCTTGCCACATTTTTACTTGTCTGTAAATGTTCTCCAGCCATCCACTTTTACAAGCTAAGAAGAAATAAAGCCAGACATAATGTAATGAAAAATAAGAGAAATGGTTGATAACAAGAGAATAAAAACCTATATGTGTAATACTTTCTTATAATTTTTTTCCCTCAAATATTGTGCCAGGTAGCCTGTAAAAGCCATTAACGTGGTGGTGGTTTTTTTTTTTAACCTTTCCCAAGTAACTACTGAGCAGTATTTTGGCGTTCATTGGTAATGGTTACAAAATACTTTGGCTTATCATACTTCATTCTTAGTTTTGTGATTGCCCGTAATAGGAGGTTTTGTGTAAAATTACGCATGAAAAATCAAATGTTTCTCCTTATAATTGCACATGCAGATATGGAAAAGTGCATAATGGAGGAGATAAACTTATGTTTAAGTGGTGTGCCATCATTAACACAGAAAAGGTGAGAAGTTAATGCAGGTCTTCATTTGAAAAACAAACATGTTGGGCTAGATGACTTGTGAGGGGTCATTTTCTTTTCTTTTTTGGCTGCATCGGGTCTTCGTTGCTGTGCGTGGGCTTTTTCTAGTTGCGGCGAGCAGGGGTTACTCTTTGTTGCAGTGCAGGCTTCAGTAGTTGTGGCACACAGGCTCAGTAGTGGTGGCTCACAGGCTGTAGAGTGCAGGCTCAGTAGTTGTGGCACACGGGCTCAGTTGCTCCGTGGCATGTGGGATCTTCCCGGACCAGGGCTCGAACCTGTGTCCCCTGCATTGGCAGGCGGATTCTTAACCACTGCGCCACCAGGGAAGCCCCTTAGGGGTTATTTTCAACCCCCACCCTCAAAACTATTAACTTGGAATTAATTTTCACTGTGTATTGTCATCTTGCCAATTACATGATAGTTCTTTAACTCTGTCATTCTTTGTGTTATTATGCATTTTTATTTTGTTAAAATTATGTTTGCTAACATTTGTTAAGATAGCATTTGTGAAGTGATAGCACTTCATGAAAATGGAATAAGCACAAAGCCTTGAGTTAAAGGACTTTTGAAATAACCTGATATCCTATGACTAGTTCTGAAGAGAAGTTTCTCTTTGTTAAAAGAAATCATTTTCTTTTATAAAATCTGACCTCTTCTTTCTACCATCTCTGTTTTAAAAGATCAAATAGCAAATCATTTTTTTGTAATCTTGTAACCCATATATTGAAAATACAACTCTGATTCTCTTAAGCTGTTTTAAATTTATATGTATACATAATACTTGTTTACATAAAAAGTATATATATAAAATTTTTACTTTCTATAAAATAGAATTTGAGAGGGCAGCATAATAGCTTTGAATATTCATATTATTGCATTCTACATTATATGCTCTAATTACATAGTGTTGCTCTCAGATTGACATTCTGCTATTGACACTGAATAATACATTGTCCTTTATAGACGAATGTAATTTTTAAGCTTTTTTTCCTGTATTTCTTTACTTGCTTGCATATTCCCATTTTTGCCATTTCTTATTGTTGTTTTTGACATCTTGGTGCTTGTATATCAGGTGGGGGAGAATTACCATTTAAGATTGTTTTCTCAGAGGTGAAAATGATAAGACATGATTCCTAGGGTATATCCTATTGCTATAATAGTCAATAGGTATATTTAGTTAATCTGCTGGAAAAGTGTCTTAAGTAGTGTGTACTTAGGATTTTTTTAATCAGTTTACTTTGGATTAAAAAAATACAAGACCACCTTAAAAATATGAGAAGACTCCAGCCGTCGCCGCCGCCGGGGGGAGGAGAGCCATGATCCAAAGGAACCAGAACAGTTGAGAAAACTGTTTATTGGTGGTCTGAGCTTTGAAACTACAGATGATAGCTTAAGAGAACATTTTGAGAAATGGGGCACACTTACAGATTGTGTGGTGATGAGAGACCCCCAAACAAAACGTTCCAGGGGCTTTGGTTTTGTTACTTACTCTTGTGTTGAAGAGGTGGATGCAGCAATGTGTGCTCGACCACACAAGGTTGATGGGCGTGTAGTGGAACCAAAGAGAGCTGTTTCTAGAGAGGATTCTGTAAAGCCTGGTGCCCATCTAACAGTGAAGAAAATTTTTGTTGGTGGTATTAAAGAAGCTACAGAAGAATATAATTTGAGAGACTACTTTGAAAAGTATGGCAAGATTGAAACCATAGAGGTTATGGAAGACAGGCAGAGTGGAAAAAAGGGAGGATTTGCTTTTGTAACTTTTGATGATCATGATACAGTTGATAAAATTGTTTTTCAGAAATACCACACTCTTAATGGGCATAATTGTGAAGTGAAAAAGGCCCTTTCTAAACAAGAAATGCAATCTGCTGGATCACAAAGAGGTCATGGAGGTGGATCTGGCAACTTTATGAGTCGTGGAGGAAACTTTGGAGGTGGTGGAGGTAACTTGGGCTGTGGTGGAAACTTTGGTGGAAGAGGAGGCTATGGTGGTGGAGGTGGTGGCAGCAGAGGTAGTTATGGAGGAGGTGATGGTGGATATAATGGATTTGGAGGCAACGGTGGTAACTATGGCGGTGGTCCTGGTTACAGTAGTAGAGGAGGCTATGGTGGTGGTGGACCAGGATATGGAAACCAAGGTGGTGGATATGGTGGCGGTGGTGGAGGATATGATGGTTACAATGAAGGAGGAAATTTTGGAGGTAACTATGGTGGTGGTGGAAGCTATAATGATTTTGGAAATTATAGTGGACAACAGCATTCAAATTATGGACCCATGAAGGGGGGCAGTTTTGGTGGAAGAAGCTCGGGAAGTCCCTATGGTGGTGGTTATGGATCTGGTGGTGGAAGTGGTGGATATGGTAGCAGAAGGTTCTAAAAACTCAGAAGAAAAGGGCTACAGTTCTTAGCAGGAGAGAGAGCGAGGAGTTGTCAGGAAAGCTGCAGGTTACTTTGAGACAGTCATCCCAAATGCATTAGAGGAAGTGTAAAAATCTGCCACAGAAGGAACGATGATCCATAGTCAGAAAAGTTCCTGCAGCTTAAACAGGAAACCCTTCTTGTTCAGGACTGTCATAGCCACAGTTTGCAAAAAGTGCAGCTATTGATTAATGCAATGTAGTGTCAATTAGATGTACATTCCTGAGGTCTTTTATCTGTTGTAGCTTTGTCTTTTTCTTTTTATTACATCAGGTATATTGCCCTGTAAATTGTGGTAGTGGTACCAGGAATAAAAAATTAAGGAACTTTTAACTTTTCAAAAAAAAATATATGAGAAGAAAACAAAAGGGTTTATAAAGAAGAAAAATAAAAATTACTCATAATTGTACCACCTGTTCATATTTTTCATCTGTTTCCTGTGTAGAACGTTAGATATTTTAAAAATTGGGATCATACTGTATATACTGTTTGTATCCAATTCTTTTAACTTATATTATGAACATGTTTTCATGTAATCAGATATTTTTGAAAATATTTAAAATTACTGCATGATATTCTATATAATGGATGTTTCATAATTTATTTCGCTAATTCCAGGTTGTTGGAAGTTTTTGTTCTTTCCATATCTTATAGATAATGCTTCAGTGAACACCCTGGGGCAAAAACCATTTCATGACTCTGATTATTTCTTTGAGATAAATATTTAGAAGAGAAATTGCAAAGATTTTTGTTTTAAAGATGAATTCCTTTGACAATCTCTGAAATTTAAACATTGGTGTAAGCAAAAAGAGCCTTGATTTCAAACAGCGGCTCTCAAAAAAAAAAAATCCGTTCTTTATATAGTGTTTCATATGGAGCTGGTTTAGGTAAAGTATATGTCTTGGAAATATTTTGGTTTCCTCTGATCTAGTTAGCAGGTGCAAAGGAGGATGAAGTAGAATCCTGTGGGGTGTACAATCATAGGAAGTTCTATTTTTTGAAACTGAACTGTTAATTGGGGAAGGGAGACAGGTTTGTATTTAATTAGCCTTTAGATTTCAGATTGCTGTAAAACTCAGTTCAAGTGCAGAAAGCTTACTTGTGACCATAAACTTTCAGTATCATGAAGAGATTTTTAATCCTGAAGTTGGTTAAATGGCTGTATATATATAAAGATATATATTTATATATTCTTTTTCAGCTTCTTTGCCATTATAGGTTATTACAAGATATTGAGTGTAGTTCCCTGTGCTATACAGTGGGTCCTTGTTGGTTATCTATTTTATATATAGAGTGTATGTATGTTAATCCCAAGCTTCTAATTTAACCCCCCCTTCCCCTTTGGTAACCATAAGCTTGTTTTCTATATCTGTGGAGTTACCATATTACCCAGCAATCCCACTCCTGGGCATATATCCAGAAAAGACGAAAACCCTAATTTGAAAAGATACATGCACCTCAATGTTCATAACAGCTCTATATACAATAGCCAAGGCATGGAAGCTACCTAAATGTCCATGACAGATGAATGGATAAAGAAGATGTGGTACATATACACAAGGGAATATTACTCAGCCATAAAAAAGCATGAAATAATGCCATTTGCAGCAATATGGATGGACCTAGAGGTTATCATACTGAGTGAAGTAAGTCAGACAAAGACAAATATCATATATCACTTATATGTGCAATCTAAAAAAGTGATACGAATGAATTTATTTACAAAACAGAAATAGACTCACAGACATAGAAATGGCTGTGTTTGTTGATAGGCTTCTTTATCTCAGGCTGTCAGCCTCTTGAAGTACAGCCACTCCTCGGAGATACTTCAGTTGGTTCCAGACTATCACAATAGAGCGAGTCACATCAATTTTTTTGGCTTCCCAGTGCTTATAAAAGTTATGTTTACACTATACTGTAGTCTATTAAGTGTGTGATAGCATTACATCTAAAAAAATGTACATAATTTAAAATACTTTATTGTTTAAAAAATGCCAATTTTCATCTGAGCCTTCAGTGTGTCCTAGTAACGTCGAAGATCACTGATCACCAATCATTATAACAAATATAATGATAATGAAAAAGTTTCCAATGTGGTGAGAATTACCAAAATGTGACACAGACACAAAGTGAGAAAATGCTATTGGAAAATGGTGCCAGTAGACTCACTTGATGCAGCGTTAGCGCGAACCTTCAATTTGTAGAAATTGCAATATCTGGAAAGTGCAATAAAATGATGTGTACCTATACGTTGACAACGCTCAATAAACTCAAAGTTTTATGTTTCATTCAGGTTGCTTAAATAACGAAACGGAGATCCAATAGTGGTAAAACTGGTGCCACCAGTTAATTTGTGCCTAGTTTCAGTATATGGTGAATCCCCAAATTACAACACTTGACTTAACAAATATTTTGTATATTTAAATGGCTCATTGTACACTGCATATCTCTCCCTAAACTTATCCCATGCTGCTTCACAGACCTTTCCTGGATGTCTGTCTCCTTACCCCAGTTCACTGGTGGCACTAAGGACCGTGTTGGTCCGGGCATCCCATGATGACCCGGAAGTGATGTGGAAAGTTTTGTCTGACTGGACAACTCGTTCTTACCACCTCCTTTTTTTGTTCTCAGAGGGATCATGTACCTGCTATATTTCATAGTCAGAATGGATTTTAGCATAAAAAATGGGTTCCCATGGTTTTGCTATTTTATATCTCTGTGACATTGGGGAAGTTCCTTAATTCCTCTAAACCTCAATTTCACTATCTATAAAATGGGGATAATATCACTTGTTTTCAGTCTTGTCTTTAAAATTAAAGGAGAACATTTATAAAGAAACTGGCGTATATTAGGTGCTCAATCAGTGTTCCCATTTACAGGTCAATTAATGTTGCCTTAGGTGATCTTTATCAGGTCTCTGTAGCTACCTCTTCATTTTCCTCTAATTTAAACGTTTTTTTCCTTAAGTATCACCATTGAAGATAAATAAGATAGTTTATTTTTTCTGTTTTATTTAATGGTATTATGAAAATATGACTTTCCAATGCTTTTCATTACGAATGTGGAGGATTTTAACAATGTTCCAGGTTGAAGAAGCCTCTTGGCTTATCTAAGAAACCCCTTTACCATTAATTTATCCTTTCATGAGGATATGCCATCCAACAGTCTAAATTCACCCTCAAAGGAAAATTGGAAACGTGACTCTTTTAATACGTTACAGACACCATTATAAAGTCACTGCCACTAACAAATTTAGCTTAGAGCAGGGTGAAAGGTAATAGGTAATGTTGATGCCTGTTTTTGGGGGGAGGAAAAAAAAGCTTCAAGTTCTTCAGTGTTTCTACAATAGTAGAAATAGTATAAACATGAATGTTTAGAAGTTTACCTTTGAAAAAATAGGAGAAAAGAGAAAATAAGTTAGTGAAAACTTAAAATGCTGGGGAAGGCAGAGTTATAAATTAAATCAGTATCTTTCCAAGATGACATGTAGCCTTTAGACATGGATGAATCCAAAACATATTAATTTTAAATTTACGGTGCCCATTATTTCCTCTAGTGGAAGTTTTCAAAAGCAAAAACCAGGAAATGATGAAGGACATTGACACATTCAACAAATATTTTGAGCAGTTTGTGGGTCTCCAGTTTAAAGCTACAGTTGAATCAGTTTTGCAAGTGGTTATGAATAATTAAAATTTTATATTTTGTCTTATGATGATTAAAAACAAATATAGCCAAATTACCATGCAGTATAGATAACCAAAAAGTAATACTGATAGATTTACATGTTTAAAGATATAAGCCAACCCATACACTTGGTATCTTATCCTAAATCAAAGTTTTCCAGCATTAGTTGGGCCCCCAGCCCCGCGAAAAATAAAAGCAAACTAGAATATATTTATAGGTGCAAGCAGAAGGTGGCAAACTTCCCTAACCAGAGAAGGTTTGTGTAAAGATGAAGGGAGGATTGATTGCTGTGTCAAGTACCTTGAAATGTGTAAAGATTATATAAAAGGCGGCCTATAAGGCATTTATAAAGAGATGTAATTAAAATGTGCCCAGAGTTCTCAAGTATATATTGAGATAGTACGAACTATAGATGGAGTAATAGCCAAAGATAGTAACATGGACAATGCCTTAATTAGTCTATTTGTGGAATGGCTTCATCATTCAACTAAAATAAGTTTAATGAAGACTGTTAGGTGCTAGGGCTACAAAGATGGTAAGATACTCCTGCAGTCTGGAAGAAAAAAACGTAATATTGGATTTCATGAAACCTAAAAATATTCTTACATGTAGAAAAGGAACTTAAATATGGCCTTTTTTCTCAACATAAAATAATTTCTAAATTTAAACCTTGTGTGAACAAAGACATTCATGTATAACCCAATATAATCAAATCTAAACTAAGAACAAATCAAATTTAAACATTGTTATTTCTTTGCAATAATTATTGCATCCTAAAAAAAGCGCCGACCATGAGTTAATTTTACTTAAATAGAACATTGCTCAGCCTATAAATGAAGGTCAGCAGACACCAGTGTCTTGGAATAAAATAGCCCTTTGGCAAGAAAATGAGCCACACCCCATTTAGTTTTTACAAAAATAAAATTCTTTCCAGCTTTACTAAATTGTAGATGTTGTGCACAGCGTGTACTTCTGCAGTAGTTGGTTCTGCAGCTGTGGAAATATCCATGCATGTAGAAGCCCTAAAAAACATTGATTCGCCATTACTTGCACATGCAGCTCTCATACTTTCTGTAGTACAGCATTCTGTTAAGTTTTATCTGACTCAAGGATAATAGCGAGTAACTACAGGTATAGCTGACACCTTAATTTTCTGCCTTGAACTTCTTGATTGTCCCAGACTTTAAAATGAGCTGGAAAACCCAGGATTCCAAATCTGGTCATCATTTCATTTGGTGGGAGGGGATCAAATGAATGCAGTATATCTGGATGTACTGTCTGCTGTACATGGTTTTCTTCAAAGATGGTACTAAATTCCTGCCATGTACCATGGAAAACACTGTTCTTCTAGGGAGAAAAGAAAATAAACCCATTCTCCTGGTTCTTTCACAGTACACCTGGCACACAGCAGGTCTCCATAAATATAATACATTTGAAAGAGGGTATAAATGGCCATGGATGGCCCTTGCTGATAAAGATTAAATTGTGAAAACCTAATCAGCAAATGGGTAACTTATGAATCATATTGAATAAAATACATATTGATGTGAACCTGTCAGAAAACTAAGCAAATGGCTTGCTTGGTTTTCTTCCTCCTTTACTTGTCTTAAGTGAATGGTCAGGAGTGAATGTTACATATGGATGGCACTTTCATTGTGAGAACTGCTTAACTTTAGAATCAACGAGGATATTGGGACATACTAATATTTTTTCACTTTTTAAAGCAGTGTTACTGAGAGAGAATTCACATTGTTTACCAACCATGTAAATTGTACAGTTCAACGGATTTTAGTATATTCACAGATATGCACAACCATCAGCAAGTTTTGAATATTTTCATTGTCTTGGAAGGATGAAGGAGGCTTAAAACTCCAGAGTTTTAAGCTATGCCTCTCCCCAGCCCACCACCTCCCCATCCCTAAGCAATCACTAATCTACTTTCTGTCTCTATAGATTTCCCAGTTCTGGACTTTCATGTATAAATGGAACATACGGTCTTTTGTGACTGACTTCTTTCACTTAAGCATATTGTTTTCAAGGTTCATTCACATTACAGCATGTATCAGTACTTCATTCCTTTTTATGGCTGAATAATAGTCCATTGTATGGATATGCCACATTTTGTTTATCCATTCATCCATTGATAGACATTTGGGTTGTTTCCACTTTTTGGCTGTTATGAATAATGGGATATGTTAATATTAAATGTCTAACCATGGGTCAGCTAATGAGTTAGAAGTGGTACTGACAAGATAACATTTCATTTATCACTGGTCTGCTGTTAATGTAGATCCTTGCTTTGACTCTGAACAATATTGATTTCTACATCTAAGTGTAGCTAATTTTTTCCTGTTTCTTTTTTAATTTATTTATTTTTTAAAATTTTAATTATTATTATTATGTATTTTGGGCTGTGTTGGGTCTCCGTTGCTGTGCGTGGGCTTTCTCTAGTTGCGGCTAGGGGGGGCTACTCATTGTTATGGTGCACGGGCTTCTCATTGCGGTGGCTTCTCTTGTTGTGGACCACAGGCTCTGGGCATGCGGGCTTCAGTAGTTGCAGCACGCGGGCTCAGTAGTTGTGGCTTGCGGGCTCTAGAGCGCAGGCTCAGTAGTTGTGGCTCATGGGCTTAGTTGCTCCATGGCATGTGGGATCTTCCCGGACCAGGGCTCGAACCTGTGTGTCCCCTGCATTGGCAGGTGGATTCTTAACAGCTGCACCACCAGGGAAGCCCCGTTTCCTGTTTCTTGATGCTCAGTAGCTTATTATCATCAACTTGTTCCCAACACTACCTTATTCCTTAGTAATATTTCTGCTTGAATAATGGAAAGCCTGTAAAAGTTCTATAATCACCTTTTAAAAAAATTGTATAACAGATTTATACAAAATTCCTTGTTTATACACATTTATTGAATACCTAGTATAAGGAACAAAAGTAAGCAGTATTAAGTATTGCAGAAGTAAATGACAAATGCTTTGAAACACAATGGTTTTCAGTCAACCTAAAGCATTATCGAGCACATCTAATATTTATTTTTTAAATTTATGCTTCAAGGGCTTCCCTGGTGGCGCAGTGGTTGAGAGTCCGCCTGATGATGCAGGGGACGTGGGTTTGTGCCCCAGTCCGGGAGGATCCCACATGCCGCAGAGCGGCTGGGCCCGTGAGCCATGGCCACTGAGCCTGCGCTCCGCAACGGGAGAGGCCACAACAGTGAGAGGCCCGCGTACCGCAAAAACAAACAAACAAACAAAAATTTACGCTTCAAATATGAAATACATACACAGAAAAAAATTCAAAAGCTATAAAGGGACATAAAGAAAATAAACCTCCTGCCCCTGACTCCGATCCCCCATTTCCCTTCCCAGGATGTGACCATTAGTACTAGTTTCTTGTCTATCCATCCAGAAATAATATTGAGTACATTTGACACTTGACATTTTCAGAAGAGCTTGGTGTTTTACATTTAGAAAGTTCAGCAGTTTGAGGGAGTCTTTACCTTTTGACTCTTCAGGGATGAACACGAGAAGGAGGGATTATCCAAGGATGATAACAAGAATCAGTTACAGATCAGAGTTTTTCTTTCAAGAACCCTCCAGGTCAATATAGCTAATGACACCTAGAACCGATCTCTGCCATTATCTTCTGTATTCAACCCACAGAGAAGTTCTTGGACCTAGTTGCCTTATTCTGGGCAGGCCAACTAGGAAAGGATAGGCCTCCCTGAGAGAGGAGGGCTGCAGTTCAGTAAAGAAAAGATACAATTTCCCTGAGACACATTTAGAACTTCCTATTTAATTACTTAATTCATTTAACAGGCCTTTATTAATCATCAACAGTGTGCTAGACACTGTTATCACTAAGATAAATAACATAATGTGCCATCGTTTGAAGAGCTCAGAGACTAATCCAGCCACTGATTTTTGCAGATGAGGCGACAGAGGTCTAATGCAGTGGTGGACAGTGGTGGGGCATGGGGTCTCCTGATACCTAATCCATCACTATTCTTGCCATAAATTTAAATACCACATCCAGAGTCCAGCGTGGTTCACTAGGAATGCCTCTTCCACCCTGAATCAGTTTATACAATCTGGAGTTTTCTTTCAGATGTTAACAAAATGGCAAATGCCATGTCTTTAAAGTTGACATAAACTCTCTGAAACTCACTTCACCTATAACTTAAGCAACATTATTTAACTCGACCAACTCTTCCATAGCTAATGAAAATTCATTAGTAATAGCTTTGAAGTGGTAAATTATTTTCTAGGTTGTATCTTCAACCAGAGTACTCTTATGCTTACAAAGCTGCAGTCCTAATCATTGATCTTAAAGAGTTTCCTACATTGTATTGCATTCAAAGTATTTTTTTTTTTTTTTGTAGTACGTGGGCCTCTCACGGTTGTGGCCTCTCCTGTTGCGGAGCACAGGCTCCGGATGCGCAGGCTCAGCGGCTATGGCTCACGGGCCCAGCCGCTCCGCGGTATGTGGGATCTTCCCGGACCGGGGCACGAACCCGTGTCCCCTGCATCGGCAGGTGGACTCTCAACCACTGCGCCACCAGGGAAGCCCCAAAGCAAAGGATATTGAAAACTCTAATGCCAATATATTGGATATACATTGTAGGATTTATCATTCTTTTTTTTTTTTTTTGCCACACCGCGTGGCTTGCAGGATCTTAGTTCCCCGACCAGGGATTGAACCCGTGCCCCCTGCAATGGAAGCGCAGAGTCCTAACCACTGGGCCTCCAGGGAGTTCCCGGATTTATCACTCTTGGTTTCTTCCAAACTGGATTTTCTCTCTCAGAGAGCATTTCCCCCTTTGTACTACTCCTCACCAAGAAAAAAAATTCCATTTTATTCATTGATTCATTCACTTATTCAAATATTTACTGAGTGCCTCTATAGGTCAGGTTATTTTCTAGGCACTGGGGATTATACCTGTGACTGGAACAAATGAAAATTACTATCTTTATGAAGCTTACATCCTACTAGGGGAAGATACAAAAGGAACAATGATATAGTATATTCGATGGTAATGTATTATGGAGAAAATTAAAGTTGAGGGTATAGGGAGTGGGAAGAGGGCATTGCCATTTCAAATCATGTGGTCACAGGAGGCCTCACTGAAAGGAAGATATTTGATGCAAGACATGAAGGAGATCAAGGAGTGACTATCTGGGGACAAGTGTCACTTAAGTAAATGTTTCTAATAACAGATACCAAAATTGTCATGCATTGGTGGGTTCTTGCCCTGAAATTCTCCTTTATATCAGCTTGTTATTTTGGTATTGAACAGAAGAAATATCGTTTACCCAGATCAAATACTCTAGTGGAGTCATGAATTGACCATATATGCTAAGACTATAGTGTCAGTAGTTATGTCTATAGTATTTTGGAAAAATTCGTGGGAATAATGTTTAAAATAGGATATGAAATTATTGCATATAAGTTTTCTTCTCTTTTCCTATCCACTTAATTATACTATATTCTGTGTCTAATTCTGAGTTGGATTTTTTAATTGAACTTTTTACTTTGCAGAAATTGTAGACATGTACTTGTAAGAGGAAATAACACAGAGAGATCCTGTGTGCCCTTTACTCAGTTTTCCCCAGTAGTAACCTCTTCAAGACCATAGTACAATACCCAAGCCAAGATGTCGACATTAATACAGTCAAGATGCTGAACAGTTCCATCACCACTAGAATCCCTTTTGTTACCCTTTTGTAACAGCACACACTTCCTTCCACCCTCCCCTGCACCTGCCCCATCTCTACCCCTGGAAACGACTAATCTGTTTCCATTTCTATAATTTTGTCATTTCAAAAATATTATGTAAATGAAATCAGAGTATGCAGTATGTTGGCTTTTTCAATTCAGCATAATTCTCTAGAGATTCATCCAAGTTGTGTATATCAATACCTTCCTCCTTTTTATTGCTGAGTAGTATTCCATGGTGTAAATGTACCATAGTGTTTTTAACCATTCACACATTGAAGGACATCTGGGCCATTTCTAGTTTTGGCTGCTACAAATAAAGCTGCTACAAATATTTGTGTCCAGGTTTTTCTGTGATTGTAAATTTTCATTTCTCTGGGATTAATGCCCAAAGAATGCAATCTCTGGGTCATATGAGAGCTGCATGTTTAATTTTATAAGAAACTATCAAAATGTTTTTCTGTAGTGACTTGTACCATTTAATCTCCTACCAGCAATGTACGAGTGACCCAGTTTTTCTACATCCTTGCTAGCACTTAGTATTGTCACATTTTTATTTTAGCTATTCTGATAGGTGTGTAGTGATATCCCATTTTTGTTTCATTTTGCATTTCCCAGTGGTTAATGATGCTGAGCATCTTTTTATGTGTTTGTTTCCCATCTGTATATCCTATTTGGTGAAACATCTGTTCGTGTCTTTTGCCTATTTTCCAATTGGATTGTTTTTTAATGTTGAGTTTTGAGAGGTCTTTATATATTCTAGATAACAATCCTTTGTCAGATATGTGGTATACAGCTATTTTCTCCTAGTCTGTAGCTTGTCTCTCCATCCTCCAAGCAAGGTCTTTCACAGAACAAAAGTATTATTTTGACAAGGCCAAGTTGATCAATGTTTCCTTTTATGGATTGTCTTTTTGATGTTATGTCCAAGGCCCCTTCACAGAACATGGTTCCTGATGAATTTTTTGAAAAATTTTTTCTAAAGTTTTATGGTGTTATGTTTCACATTTAAGTCTGTGGCCCATTTTGAGTTAATTTTGGTGTAAATCTTTACACAAAATTACACAAAATGAGGTCTAGGTCAGAGTTCTTATTTTTTTCCCCTATGGTTGTCCAGTTGCTGTAGCACCATTCCTCCACTGATGAGATTTTGCACCCTTGCCAAAAGTCAGTTGAGCTTATTTGTGTAGGTCTATTTCTGAGTTCTCTGGCCTGTTCCATTGTTCTGCATGTGTTGCTCTGTAACCACACTATCTTGATTGCTGTAGCTACAAGGAATGGCTTGACACCAGGCAGAGTGAGTCCACCCAGTCTATTTTTCAATAAAGTTTACCTGTTCTAAGACCTGTTTCTTTCCACATAAATTTTTAGAATAAGCTGGTCTATGACCACAAAAAACTGTGCTGTCAATAGGAGTTACATTAATAAATTAGAATTTTGAGGTTGCATATGTAATGTTAATTAAGTTAAAAATGGTAATTCCATTAAGGAAGACAATTTAATTTCTTCTATAGTCTCATGCTAGGTCTTATTTTCTAAAGTGGTGCCTACTTTTATGATTTTTAAATCACTGAACAAATATTAATTGGTCATTTCTCTTCAGATATAACTTGGATATCTTTTTTTTAATTGCCAATATTGAAACTTTTTCAAAGGAATGACACATTCTTGATTTAGGTATATAACTTTCAAGTTCTAAATCACTGATATGTTTCTGAATTTTAAAATTATTTGAAGAGTTCTTTCCGGAATTTTTAAAGACTCCCGCCCCCAACTTAGATTTCTCTTTGCAAGACTCCTAAACCTACTGCCTTAAGTATGGTTTACCTCTTCTTTTGTTTCAAACAAATGCATTAACCCACATAGCAAAACAGAATATGCCACTAAATCATTGGGATTTAGGGTATTGGAGTTTAGGATGTGTTTGTTAGTCATGAATAGTAAATCAAAACATTTTAAATGAAAACTTTTGTGCATTCTCATGCTTTGATCTTTGATTCTGAAAAATAAAATCTTAAAAATTACAAAAAGAGGGCTTCCCTGGTGGCGCAGTGGTTGAGAGTCCGCCTGCAGATGCAGGGGACACGGGTTCGTGCCCCGGTCCAGGAAGATCCCACATGCCACGGAGCGGCTGGGCCCGTGAGCCATGGTCGCTGAGCCTGCACGTCCGGAGCCTGTGCTCCACAAGGGGAGAGTTTTAAACCTACTATTAGGGATTAAAAAAAGAGGACTGTTAAACTGATTAGGGCTGAAGAAGAAAGGAACAGAAAATGTCACCTTGTTTGGGTGCGGGAAAAGTGAATGAGATCATGCTTTCATTTCTGTCTTGCTTTCTCAAGATAAAGCTTTTCCACCCTTCTTTCTGCTTCATGATTCAGGGTGGAAGCACCAAAAAAACTTGACTCTCTTTCCCATCCTGTTTTAAATTGGCTTTTATTGTTTTAATAAATATGTCACTGGCAGCCTATAACATTATGAATATGGCATTAGATGGTTACACTCAGAAAGCAGGAATTTGAAAATCACAGTCCAGATATACTACCTTAAACACAATTAACAGAATTACTTCTCAGTAAGGAAAACTTACCTAAGTTATAGCATGTGGCTCATATAGTTTTAGTATAATTATTACAGTAAAATTTACCACCACTAAGCATTGTGTACAGAGTTCTGAAAGGACAAAAGTGCGATCCAAGAATAGTAAGCCAAGATGTCATTCAAAAATAAAGGTACTAGGCAGTTCCCATGAATATAAAAGAACTCGTAGAAAAGAGAAATACTCGAAAGTGAAATTCAGCCAATTAAAAAATAGGGCAAAATTAAGATTTTAAGAATAGAGGAGTCTTGGTAAAAGGATGTATGATGATCATTGAATCCATTTAAATACAGAATTAATACTGAAAAAAAATTTACTACCACTAATATCAGTGATTTGTTTCTTCCCCATCTACTCCTAACTTTGTTTAGGTTAATAGTCACAGCTACAGCAAAACCTATCCTGTGATGGAAAAAAAGTGTAATTTAAGGAGGAATGCAGTATAATGGTACTCATCAAACAGATATTCCAACTTCTTTCTTCACATATCGCTTATCTGCATTTTTGTATTTGGTCTAATGAGAGACCTTTAAAAGCTCATTCTCTAAAGCAGTGAATTCTCAGAGCCAGTGAGCCTACCATAGTCTACCCCATCAAAAGAACCCTGCTAATGGCTTAGCCAATTTCTGAGGTAAGAGTACCAGGGAGAGGGATAAACTGGGAGAAGGAAGAAGTTGCTCTTGCATGGATGACTTTTTGCCAACAATATGATTTTTAGCAAGCAAAGGCCACAAAAGTTGTTTGATTTGTGGCAGAATTAATTATGAGACTTTTTAGCTGTACCAGGTTAACAGATTGCCAAATAAAATACTGAGCAAGCAAAACTGGTCAGTTATAATTCAGTGTCTAGAAATCTGAGCCAGCATTAGTGTTATGTTTATGGATTCAACTCCATCCTCAAAGAAATGCAGTCGGGGTATCAGCAAAAATAAAATAAGAGTTATGGGGTATCTCCCAGACATTTGAATAGAAAGGGCACATAACACTGTGTGAGACCACAGTATTTTTGCAGCCAATCTTAAGGATAAATCTACATTGTATTCAGGATGCTGTGTTGGGCCAAAACTTAACAATGACCATTATGTGTAGAAAATAGCAACCATTGTTGTTGCCTTAAACTCTCTCTGGAGATTAAAAAACATTTTTAATTAACCTAATAAAACCCCAATGGCAACATAACCAAAGAAATTAACATAACCAGAGAAGAATGTGTAGAAGCAGAAAACCTAGTGCAATTGTTGAGTTATCCTGGCAAAGGAACCCTGAACTATGTGAAGCTAGTGACTGTTTACTGTTTTGTCTAAAAAAGCAACTCCAAAAGTATACACATACACACAAACACACACACATTTGGATTTTTCAGCTAGATCTTTAAGCGGGCTGTTTCATGACAAGCTCCCAAAGAAATGGAATTAATTTGTGGTGTGTTTTTGTTTTTTTTAATTTATTTACTTATTTTTGGCCACGTTGGGTCTTCGTTGCTGCACGTGGGCATTCTCTAGTTGCGGCGAGCGGGGGCTACTCTTTGTCGTGGTGCACGGGCTTCTCATTGTGGTGGCTTCTCTTGTTGGGGAGCATGGGCTCTAGGCGCGTGGGCTTCAGTAGTTGTGGCTGGCGGGCTCAGTAGTTGTGGCTCGCGGGCTCTAGAGCGAGGGCTCAGTAGTTGTGGCGCACGGGCTTAGTTGCTCTGTGGCAGGTGGGATCTTCCCAGACCAGGGCTCGAACCCGTGTCCCCTGCATTGGCAGGCAGATTCTTAACCACTGCGCCACCAGGGAAGTCCCTGTGGTGTGTTTTTAAAGTGTTTATATATATATGTGCTTGCAAGAATTACACGGAGGAATTAGACCGACAGAGTACTTGGTGATTCTTGATGTGAATATTGGCAACCTTAAAGATGTTTTATTAGACAACAAGGCAACAGTTTTCCTCTGTCTTCACAATAATAGCAGAAGTCAGAAAACATTCCACATGCAAATATATCTGAACCTCTTCATGAATGCATTTAACACTTTGAAGTGATGGCAACATCTGGTAACAAGTAGAAACCAGCATCTTATAAACTGTGGTTTCATGTTACCACTTCATCTGAATTAGTCATTTAAGGGAGTTTTATAAGTCTTCCTAAAAACTGACAAGGTTAATCTTGGACTAGGGCAGACAGGCAGGAAATGCTGAAGCGGCTGTTTCTTTTGAAGGTTTTGTGATTCCTTGTGAGGTCAAAAAGTAGTCGTTTTAAAGTTAAGAAAGCTAAAGCATTGAGATCTTGACAGCTTAAGTGCGATTTTTCTTTTTTGTGTGTGTGGCAATTTTGAAGGAAAACTTGAAAAAATTCAGAGTTCTTTATACCTTCCATTCCACTTTCCTCTGAAATGCCTTTATTTTCGAAAAGTGGAGAATTAGAAAATCATTCAGCTGCCAAATATGATCATGGATTCGGTGCCACCAGAAAGATGTAACCTACCGTTTCTTTGGCTGGATTACTTCTTAGGAATCACCCTATTTTGTAGGGTTACCCAATGGGACAAGAGTAGATGTCTTTTATGTTTATTTATGTGATTTGCATTAAAAGTGCTAAAAGTTTATTCTTTATTATGTAATACACCACTATAGCACATGACAGTGAGTTTAATTCCTTTAGCATGCAATGTTATTATCACAAATTTATTTAACAGATACTTTTTTTCATTTGAAAGTAAATATTTGTTCCTGAATTTTTTTCTTCCATTTTGTTGAGACATAATTGACGTACAGCATTAAGGTGTACAGTATAATGATTTGACTTACATACATCATGAAATGATTATCACAGTAAGTTTAGTGAATATCCATCATCTCATATAGATACAAAATAAAAGAGAAAGAAAAAATTTTTCTTCCTTGTGATGAGGACTCTTAGGATTTGCTCTCTTAACTTTCATATATAACATACAGCAGTGTTAATTTCTCATATTGTACATTACACCCCAGTACTTATTTATCTTACAGCTGGAAGTTTGTACCTTTTGATTGCTTTCATCCAATCCCCCCGCCCCCACCCTCCTTAACAGATACTTATTGCGTGCCTACTGTGTGCCAGGCACTGTTCTAGATGCTTGAGATAGATTGGTGAAAAGACAAATCACTGCCCTCATAGAGCTTAATAAATATTAAAGATGAAAACAGTGGAGCAATTTTAAATCCTTTAATCTATCACTCAGCTTTTAAAGATCTACATTGAATGAGTTTTGAGAACTCTTGCACATTTTACCTGAAGTTTGAATAGGGAAAAATTGATAATTTGTTTGGAATACATGGCAATAAGCTGGAAGATGATAGTTAAAGTAAATGTTTGACTTTTTTGATTCTCACTTTTATTTTTCATTTATCAGTGTTATAATTAGACCCCTTGAGTAACTAAGGAATGTTATTGAGCTGGAAGATGATAGTTAAAGTAAATGTTTGATTTTTTTGATTCTCACTTTTATTTTTCATTTATCAGTGTTATAATTAGACCCCTTGAGTAACTAAGGAATGTTATTGAGCTGGAAGATGATAGTTAAAGTAAATGTTTGATTTTTTTGATTCTCACTTTTATTTTTCATTTATCAGTGTTATAATTAGACCCCTTGAGTAACTAAGGAATGTTATTGATTTAACTTGTGGATTTATTCTTTAGGATGGTCTTAATTTATATGGGGGGAGGGGCAGGCGGTGTGAATGGACATAGTAGCCCTGAAAATTAAAATATGGAATCTGTAACTGCTGTCTTCTTTCATTGGAAGAATTATAGAATACTTAATGTATTTAATGTTCACCATGGGAAGTGAATGTATTGCTCAGTTATTTTTGCCTATGTGAGTAGTACAAGAGCTGACTCAAAGGAGATGACATGATGGTTCCTGTCCTGAAGTAAAATAAGATGATGGGGTTGTGGTGGAAAAATGATGTGGTCATGCCCATATTTGCTCACATCTCTTGTTGGTTTCCTTTTATAGAGGAAAACCAAAGAGAGTCTCATTTCTTATTTTTTAAGTTTCCTTTTTGTATTTTCTTTTCATGCCAGTTTTCTTTTTTTTCCCCTTAAAAATTGCATTATCCTGATTTGCAGTTCAGTTGGCTCAAGCTGTGCTTTGTAATAGTATAAGTACCCCTTAGAATGGTCATAGTGGAGGCATTATACCCATTTTAGGGAATCAATTACATATATGGACACAGACACTCTGAGCTCCTTGAATGTAAAAGGCATATTTCATAAATCTTTCTATTTCCTTATGCCATCTAAGTACAGTGCCTTTTACAGAGTGGATGTTCATTCAGTGTTCGTGGTAATGAATGAATATGAGTCAGGAATTTTATTTTTGCTTTCCAAAATACAAAATACTTTTTTATAAGCTCATGGAATTTTTAAAAGCTTACTTTTATGGAAAATTTCAAACATACAAAGTAAAATAGCATTTGGGGGCTTCCCTGGTGGCACAGTGGTTGAGAGTCCGCCTGCCGATGCAGGGG
>NW_020172813.1:0-26166 GCF_003031525.2 Neophocaena asiaeorientalis asiaeorientalis | reverse complement strand
AGCATAAGGAACCCCCCCACAGTTTCAACAGTTTATCAATATTTGATGTTCTTATATTTCATCTTTTCTCTCCCCTTTTTTGTTGTTTGGGATTTGCTTTCAAATAACCTGCATATTATTTTACACATAAATACTATAGTTCACTTCATTTTTAATATTTAAAAATAGTAATAATTCTGCATTTCATACAGAGTCTAACTTTCAAAGCCTTTCTTTTCTAGTATCAGAGAAGGAAACTCTTACTGATTATCAGAAGAAAAATCTGATTTGCTACATACGAACTGGATATTTTTAAGTAGTTTTATAACATATTGTCTTTCTTAATCTTTTAAAAAATATATTAAAAGTTTCTAAAAACTACACTATCGTGATAAATTCCCATCTCATGGACATGAACCTGATTCTGCAAAATATTCTTTGGAGTAAATAAGCTATAGATTGGTCCCCTCAGAATTGATATTAATCAATGAATTTTTCTTTTCACAGTTCAACAGAACAGAACTCGCGTTAAAACCTATTCTGGTAATTGCATTCTCAGTTTTGAAATTTCTTGTTAAAAACCTATGGACCTTATGTTTTTTGTCTCTCTAAAATTAGATGACTCCATCATAAATATTACCATATAAAGCACCAGTTCTCAATAGAAAAGTATGCCACATAGTCCCTTGGAGATCAAAATTACTTGCATAATAACACTAAGATGTTCTTTGCTTTTTCACTATACTGACAGAAGCAATGGTGGGTAAAACTGCTAGTGCCTTAGCCCCACACTGTATTAGTAGTCTTTGTATTCAACACCATACCCTTCCTGTTAGAAAAATACCTGTAACATGCAGTTCATTAATGAATGTCCTTGATTAAGCAGGAAAAATTAATTTTATTAAATCTCAACTCTTGGGTATACATCTTTTCAATATTCTGTGTGATGAAATGGGAAGTACATAAAAAACATTTCTGCTGCATATGGATTTACAGTGATTGTCTTGAGGAAAAGCACTTGTGCAGTTTTTTGATTTGCAAGCTAAACTAGCTGCACTTTTAGAAAATAGAAAACCATTTTTACTCAAAAGAGCGAATGACGCATTAACTGATAATTCAGACCTGAATATTTGGCAGATATGTTATCAAAAGTGAATCAAGTGTGCTAGTCACTGCAAGGAAAACGGCTGAGAGTATTTGTTGCCAATGATAAAGTTAGAGATTTCAAGCAAAAATTCAAATTCTTGAAAACTTGGCGTCAGCCACCATACATCAATACTTAGACTTTTCTAATGAGGTTGGTGGTGTTTTTAATGGAAGTGATTTGTTAGATATTGTAAAATGAAGTGTGACAACAGATCTGTACTAGTCAAACAATATTGTTCCATATGATCAGTGCATGATGTTCTGAAATCAAGCATGGGTAAAAGGTCCATTTAAAGTGCAAGATAGGGGCTTCCCTGGTGGCGCAGTGGTGGAGAGTCCGCCTGCCGATTCAGGGGACATGGGTTCGTGGCCCGGTCCGGGAGGATCCCACATGCCGCGGAGCGGCTGGGCCCATGAGCCATGGCCGCTGAGCCTGCGCGTCCGGAGCCTGTGCTCCGCAACGGGAGAGGCCACAACAGTGAGAGGCCCGCGTACGGCAAAAAAAAAAAAAAAAAAGTACAAAAAAATAAAGTGCAAGATAGACCAATGGATTTTAACGTTAACAGAGTATAAAAACGTCATTGATCTGATATCAGATTCCACACTGCAACAACTATTTAAGAAACTAGCACTTACCCAGTTTGGGCGTGGTATTATAAAGAAGAATATCCATAATTATCCGAAAAGGCTCCTAAAATACTTCCTTTTTCCAAACAACGTATCTGTGGGAGGCCCTGTTTTCTTCGTATGCTTGAATCAAAACAACATATTGCAACAGACAATGCAGAAGCAGATATGAAAATCCAGCTGTCACTGTATTTAGTTAAACAAAGATGTAAACAATATACTCTTCTATTTTTTTTCTGCAAAAACCTTTGTTTCCATTTGGCCCACGGCTTAGGTGAGGGCCCCAGGGTGGTCAAAAAGCTGCCTAGTGGCTGCAGAGAGGGGCTCAGGCAGAAGCCCTGACACCAGAGGGATGCAGAGGGGCCCCTCAAAGACCGGTGGGCTGCAGAGGCCCTTGTCGTACTTGAGGGTGAGCCTTTGGAAGGGCTACTTACCAGCCAGCCTGTGGAGGTTAGTCGGGTGGTCGCCATCTGCTTGATGAGTTTCAGCTGCTCCTCCAGGAAGCGGCTCTCCAGGAAGTCACGGGTGGGTGTCTGCGCGGCCAGAGCCCAGGGGTGCAGGTCCACAAGGGCCTGGCTCAGGTTCTTCTCCAGGGCCGTGGCAGCTTCCTTATTGTCCAGAGTTTTACCCCATTCATCTTGGGACGGCTTCTGCGCTCCTGGAAGAGGGCACAGCCACTGTGCTGGTTTTGCATCTTCAAGAGATGCTGGGTGCCCTTGCCCTTCTCAGTGGTGGACTCAGCAAAGAACTGGCCCACGTCCTCCAGAGCCACATCATCGCGGTAGAAATAGAAGCCCAGAGAGAGGTAGGTGTAGGAGGACCCAGATGCAGGTTGACCCCAGTGGTTGACGGCTGCCTCCACCTGGGTGGAATAATTCTGGCAAATCTGGGAGCTCATGGTTGATCAGCAGTAAGGAGCTAAGCTCCAAAAAAACCGGTGTTGGCTGGTTCCGGAGGCCGAGGACGGCATAGTGGTTGGTTCCTAAGGATGTGACTGGAAAAGAGGTTCCAGGGTGATTGGAGGCTGGAAAAGGGGGTGTCCCTGGGGGTCTGTTCCATTCAAACAGTGTTGAAGCAAGAGACGTCCGCAGGAGCGAGGCATGCCCTGCCTCTTCCCACTACATTTTTTTAAAATATAGTTTCCATTTTAAAATGTTATTTATATTAGCATGCGGTGGGTTTAATTTTTTTTAAATAAATATCTTTAAAATTTCTTAGTTGTAACTTCTAATATGATAAAGACACTGATCTAACCCACATATCAAAAAGCTCTTTGGGGTCCTCAGGTCCTGAGGCCAAAAAGTTTAGGAGCTGCTCGGTTAGTTGGGTTTTTTGTTTCTTTTCCTTCCCTATCCTTTTTTTGAATGAGAGACTCTCAGGATAGGAAGGTGTAGAGCATACGAGTTATTTCTTTGTATGATTTTATTAACTATGAACAGAACACAATGTCCCCCCCAGTTTCATTGAAATATAATTGACATAACATTGTATTAGTTTGAGGTGTACAACGAGTTGATTTAATATATGTATATATTGTGAAATGATTACTACAATAAGTCTAGTTAACATCCACCACCCCACAGTTACTTTTTTATTCTTGTGATGAGAACTTTTAAGATTTACTCTCTTAGCAACTTTGAAATATGCAGTTCAGTGTTGTTAACTGTATATAGTCACCACAGATGTCTTCCAAATCACTTCCTTATCCCATGTATAGTTCAACTGATAATTTTTGGAGGATCCATGCTTTAAATCCTTCTATTTATTTCAGCCTTTTTTTTTTTGCGGTACGCGGGCCTCTCACTGTTGTGGCCTCTCCTGTTGCGGAGCACAGGCTCCGGACGCACAGGCTCAACGGCCCATGGCTCACGGGCCCAGCTGCTCCGCGGCATGTGGAATCTTCCCGGACCGGGGCACGAACCTGCATCCCCTGCATCGGCAGGTGGACTCTCAACCACTGCGCCACCAGGGAAGCCCTATTTCAGACTTTTGTTTTAGGGCATTAGGACAAGGTATATAATTTAATATATAACAAGAAGTCCTGTTTTAAAAGGTTGATTACTTTGTTATGCAAAATCAGAGCTCACAAATATTTACTGTTGGGGAGACAGCCCTTGGAATATTGAAATTAAGATGTTCTTGTGGCTTATTTACCCCCCGCCCAATCATCACGTAAACCAGATCTACTTGATTGTTAAAACTGACACAGCCACGCAACAGGAAGTTTGTGTACCTAATACTGTTCCTGGCATAAATTTCCTAAACTTTCCAATATAGCCCAAAATTACAGTAGCAATATCCTCCGTGTTAATTTGGTACCTGTTTTATGTTAGATCCCTTCGCTTTGATGTTTCACTCACTGTGAGTGTTATTTGTTTGTTTACTTTATAAGTCATGAAGATGGGTAAAATCCTGTTCCATTAAAGGACGATAGATCACTGTTACTGAGGTGTGGCATTAAGCACAGTGGGAGAGGCCTCCATTGTACGTGTCACACATGGAAAGAATATAACCCGTACTGGGTGTGGTGGGGAGAGGATGATGTTTGAATGAAAGTTGGAAGAGACTTTAAAAATACTGTGTCTAGGTCTTGTGTCCTAACTGCAGATTGCACCGATAAGTCTATGAACTGCTCATGCAGCTTTGGGTGTGCCTCTTTCCTTCCTTTCCACCCTGAAGGGTGTATGTGTCCACAGGTGCGTGTGTGAACTTTTAACTTTATGGATTTGTTTGTAACATTTGAGAGAGAGTGAGAGCTTGTGCACTTTACATGTACAGATAAAACATAGGTTGGTTTCTGTTGACTTTCCCCAGCATTCATCATGATGAATTTGGAAATGTAAAAGTTGTTTTCATTCTGTGGCCTGCTTATAAAAAGGTGCAATGGATTGCATAACCCTTGCCACCATCTTCTGTTCCCAAAGCAATTTTCATTACCCATAGTAAAAACAGAGATGCTGTTCACACACATACTCACACACATGCACATACACAAACGCCAATACCCCCCCTTGGCCCCGCACACCTGCACATACGTCATATGATGAGACATTTAGAAGGTTACAGCATGGGCTGCAGGCCAAAACTGGCTAAACTACTGATGTGATACAATAGTCTTTCAGGAAATGTCCTGGTATTTACTAAGTAGAAGATGTCCATTTTTAAAGGGAGTATCCATTCCTAGAACTTTCACCACAATATTTTGCAGTTGAAGTGAATTCTATCATGTTATGGTGAATAGACTTTAAAATCAACAACTGGGTGTTGACAGATTTCACTGTGATCAAAGATTAGCCTTAGAGTTCAGAAAGCTAGAAAGCATATACATTCCAGATGACCAAGAAAGGGAAAGACAAGGAAGCTGTTTCTGGGTAGCGTGATCATTGAGGAAGTTATTTTTTTTTAATTTTTGGCTGCATTGGGTCTTCATTGCGGCGAGCGGGGGCTACCCTTTGTTGCGGTGTATGGGCTTCTCAATGCCGTGGCTTCTCTTGTTGCGGAGCATAGGCTTTAGGCACGCAGGCTTCAGTAGTTGTGGCACGCGGGCTCAGTAGTTGTGGCTCGCGGGCTCTAGAGTGCAGGATCCGTAGTTGTGGCACACGGGCTTAGTTGCTCCATGGCATGTGAGATCTTCCCGGAGCAGGGCCCAAACCCATGTCCCCTGCATTGGCAGGCGGATTCTTAACCACTGCACCACCAGGGAAGCCCGAGGAAGTTAATTTAATAGCACTTGGGACAGACCCATATAAGTGTTGTGAAGTGACAAGTGTGGCTAAAGAAAAGTAAGGCTGGGGAAACCCAACATTGCTGGCCTGTCACTGATACTGTCTTCTTACCGGAGGCAATTGCCTGTGCCCCAGTTTTTCCTGGAAATGCATGATAATACATACACGTATACCCTTTCTTCCATTTAGCCCAAGGTGCTCGAGCATTCCTTACTACCCCACATATTCCCTGACTGGCTACAGGCAGCTAGTGCTATGCTTGTTTCAAAGATGGTGAAACTGAGACTCAGGAAAGTTGAAGAGACTTCATATAGTGAGTCAGCAATGAAAACAGGTGGAAAAACACGTCCTCTGACTCCTGACTCTCTATTCCTTCTGTTCGGGATTGCGTTGCCTTTTGATAGTTCATGCAGCTTTTGTGGTTGATGAAATGAAGTGCTTCCATTAAGAAGACAAAATGTAATCCAGTGTCTGCTAATGGTGGTTAGTGATGAGGACAGGAGAACACTCTGCCTCCTGATGTGGGCTGTCCTGATGCTTTTTACAAGTGACTGCAATGTGAGTCGCCTCCTTATTCTGAGATTTCAATGTTAGCATAAAACGCTTCACTTTGTTTTATATTATTTATAAAGGACTGAAGGATCTATTATCTCACTTTCATACTTATTAGATAGGTAGAGCAGATTAGGTAGGTAGAGCAGATGGTATCATGCATATTATATCCCAGACAGATTATAACGATGGCCGCCACTTACTGAGCACCTTGCTGGAGCCAGAGCCCCTTATGCATTTATCTCACTTAATCATCATCGCAACCCTCTGAAGTTCGTGGAATTAGTTCCACTTTTATAGATAGGAACCTGGGGCTCAGAGAAGCTAAGTGATGTGTTCATGGTCACGCAGAGTTGAAGTCAGTCTGATTCCTAAGACCCTGATGCTCCCATTGCATTCCATTTCCTTTCAAATGATTGACTTGCCCTATGTCAGTGTTAGAAATGGTCTCCTGAACCTAGCACAGTACTCCTATTGATTTATTGTTCTCTCCCATAAAGGGTGAGAACTCATAGCTAACCAGTTGCTTCATTTAACAATTAACTGATTAGAATTGCTAGACCAGTTAAAAAAACAAATTTCAATAATAAGCATATAGCAGTTATCACATACCTAGTGCTTACAATTTACCAGGGTATGATCTAAAATTTGAACGCACATTAAATCATTTAAGCATCACAACAATGTACAGAATAGTTATCATTATGTGATGTAGTTACTATTATCATCCCTGGATGAGAAAACAGGCACAAGAGCTTAAGCAGTTTGTCCAAAGACAACCTAGAAAATTGTGGAGACAGGATCTGAACCCAGTCTGGCTCCAGAACTCTAAACTACTCAGCAGTACTGCCTCTCAATAGAAAATTCAGTTCATCAAGTATTGGTTTCGTTCCTGTATGCTAGGCTGGTAGAAAATATAGTTCCTACACTTAACAGCTTACGTATTCAACAGAAAACAAGATATAGATACTCGCAGTTAATGCTCTGATACCTAGCATATGGAGTGTAAGTGTTGTATAAAGACGTAAGTATGGATCGAGATGAATAATAGAACGTAAGTGGTCTGGGACGGTTCATTTGCCTTTCTAAGTAATGCACTTTCCTATGGACGAGTGATTTGGCCTCTGGGGAGAAGCTGGTTCCATGTGTTCTAAAATAAGCAGGTTACTTGGCTAATGTTCAGACTTTAAATAGGTATGTGGGTTGTAGCTATTCGACCTGAACCAACTTTAAATTCCCTTGTGTTCTTGCATGATTTCAGTGGAGCTGGAATGAAAAAATTCACTTTTCTCTAAATGTTGTGAAGTTCGAATTTGTTAATACTTGGCAAAATACTGTGAGGCTGACAGGAAGGGGATTCGTAAGTATTGTATCATTGCTTTGTCAGGGTGCTCTCTCTCTCTAGCAGGAAGTGTTATGACTTGCTCTCTAAAGTTGCAATTGTGAGAAGAATGTTGGGTTTCCAGATTGGCGTTCTGGGCGTGGGAGGTTCCTTCTGTTTAGTGCTGCGAGAAAGAAACAACAGGTTTGCTCTCATCCCGGAAGGGTAACAATTTTAATATTATTTCGTTAGGCTCTAACTTTTATATTATGGAATATTTAAGCAGAAATTTACTTTAAACATCTCGAAATTCTTATTATGTGTTTGGGTAGTTACACATTTGGAGACGCTTTCTAAATCTTATGTATGCAAGTAGAAGCAAATTTGTTTTAAGAGAAAAATTTGAAGTTTAGAATCTGACTTGTTCTCTCTCTATATATTGTCTTTTCTTTATTTGGGGAATATTTCAGGGACTTTGTACTTTTTAAAAATTGGTTTTGTAATCCTAATTATATAGCTGTATCTATCAAGTCAGATGCCAAAGGTTTAAATGACAGAAGCTCTTACTTTATATCTGGGGGGTGGGGCGAAGGGGAATGGAATTTCAAATACTTTTGATCCCTGTTAAATGGTTTTTCAAAATTCTGTGAAATAGAAGTTGAGGGTAGCTGTCATGACAGAATATGGCAAACAGACTGATATTCTACTCTTACAAAATAACTTATGACAAACAGTTGTACTGGTGTTTATTCATACTTTCCAAAATACATGAAAATCACTGGTGATGAGATTTTGGTGGTGTTAATATAATATGGTAGTGATAGTGATTTCTGATGCTTACAAACTCACCAGAGTTTTCTATCACATAGTGATCATATGTTTTATTTCTCCTATTTCAATATAGCTGGTTGTATAAATCTCGACTCCGAATCAAGGGTAACCTCTCAAATTAGTTGTACTTAACTACACCCGTATGAGGTAAAAAGTGAAGTATGAAACAAAAGAGTCTAGTTTTCTCAATTAACAACTACCATATTTGAGAACATATAAGCAGGGTATGCTACACTGCAGGAGGCCATTTTAGTGACTAATAGATAAACTTCCAGCTTAGCTCAAAGTCTAAGCTGAAATTTTATCTCTAGTGATTTCTGAGTTGTACATCATAATATTTTGTCTTGAGTTAACTGGTCTGATCTGCCTTGTGAGAGATATATACCTGAAGGTTGCCCTTGGCTTCCGTGTTATTTTTCACAGGAAAGGAGAATGGAAATACTCCTCAAGTGTGAAGGTTAATTAATTTCATTAGCAGCAGATATGTATTTTTCATAAATTATTCAGATACTTTTGGAAAATGTCAGAGTTTACTTAGGAAATAAAGGGATTGGACCTTTTAAAAGAAGAATGTGCTATTTCGATCCAAGGAGTTTATACTTCTTAGCTTTGTAAAGATGGGAAAGTAGAGGTATAACTTTGTTGTGTCTTTGGGTTTCATATAGTATTCTTCATAATAGGAAAGGGGGCTTTTAGAATACGGTTAAGATGTATATTAAATATCTACAAAACTCTTGTCTAGCAAGAATTTAAAGAATGTCTTCAATCTGACTTAATTGATGTGAATGTTTCTATGGGAAAAATTATTAACTTATTTTAAAATAGCCATTGCTTAAAGATCTTATCTTTATTAAGACAAAAAGAGGAAAGTAAACTTTTACTTAAAATGGAAGTATTTGATATTCCTCCAGGAAATGACACAGGATTGGGCACCCTTTGGGGTTTAAGTGACTCACAGATATTGGTATAGTGTGGAAATCCTGATAAATCTGATAAATGTAGAATCTGGATGATGGGATTATGGGTGTTTGCTGTACATTTTCTCTTTTGTATACATTGAAAATTTTCATAATAAAATTTTTAAGTACAGCTTTAGTTTGCAGCAATTTACATTTATTTCTAAATGATACATTTATCTATAAATTGCAGGTTTGTCAAAACATGATGTGTGCGTGATGTATATTATTGTAAAGGTGAAATGTGCTGCTTGATTGCCAAAATTGTTGCCAAGTAAAAGCTGTTTCTGAAAGAAAAAAAAACCTTTGTTTGACTTTCAGCTAAATTCAAAGAACAGGTTGCAAACATCTTGAAGAGTTTTGTAGTATCTTGAAGTATTAAAGACCAGTAGATAGTTAAAGCATGCTAACAGGCCAAGTGCCTGTGAAGAATGTGGGAACATTATTATGTCTTGGCTATTTTGTTCCCAGCTTTCTCTATAGAGTATGCATGTTGAAAACCACGCGTGACAACTACTTAGCCTGCAGTATGTTTAAGTCTGTTCACTTTCCCTACTTTCGAACATCAGTTCATTCCACAAATATTTAGTAGGGGCTTATTGTGAGCCAAGATATAAAGTCAAACGAGGTACCAGCCCTGCTTTCAGGGAGCTCACAGCCTAGAGGAGGAGATAGAGAAGTAGATGGTGGGACATGCTGGGGGGTGGGGAGCTCCCGGAATTGGGGAAGGGGCGTCACTGGTTAGCAACCAGAACCCTATGCTGCATCTCCTTTAAAACAACACAGACAGAACATTTGAGGTGGCTTAATTGGGTGTAGGTATTAGGGAAGTAGGAAGAGGGCTAGTTTAACTCTGTGCGCATTACTTGGCAAATAACAGCCGCCTCTGCTCCCTTGCCCTCCTTAATAAACCTTCACCCTCTCTCATGCATCCATGGGCATTGTTGGAGCAGCATACACGCAGGAGATAGCAATCCCTTCTTCACATTAAATATAGTGAGCTAATGTTTCAGTCTCCTTAATGTTTTGGGGTACATCCAAAGCAAAATTGCACTTATAGGCAGGCAGCTACTTGAGGTTGGATAAAAGGGAGAGTTAGCCTTCAGTCACTGATAGAACCTTCCAGAGTTCATTGTTCAATTGATTTGGAATTTGAAACGTATTTTGTCATGTAAATAGTAAGTAAGGTTTTTTAGGTCATTTCACAAATGTCCCTGAAATGGTGTGCTATGTTACCAAAATGATATGTTTTTGTGTCCCTATTATTTTAATCTAAATGAATTGTAGAAGCATAGTTGCTAAATGTATCCAGATGTGCGTTCCATCAGCCAGCTGCTTTATTCTCTAGTCCCGAATCCTGTACAGCCTAACAGCATATATAACAGTGCCTCATGGGAAAACACTGTCTGTTCTGTTGGGGGTTATCTATCAATGTCCTCTGTGTAGTTTTACCAATTTGCGGCTGAAATGTCAAGTAGAATTACCAGAGGGTCTAGGCCTGAAAAACAACCTCTTTAAGTAAAGTATGTTCTACATGTTGAATGTTGCTTTCATCACAGAAGTCTGCTCTCCACGTTGACTATAACGAGCAATTTTTAATAATGCTGAGGTGCTGGAATAATAAACAGTAAAATCCTTCACCACTTCTTCTGTCTGCTTTTACCTTTCCTAAAGTTTCAGGACGAGAAACCTGTGACACAGGTGAGACCAGTTAGAGTTTGACTCACTTGTGACTTTCAGAGCAACAGATCATTAAATTGAGAAAGAGGCATATAACCTCTTAAATTATTACAGTTGCTCCTTTACCAAGATTCCATTAAAGTTTTCTAAAAGTAAGCAAACAAAACTCCAAGCCGCTTGCCCCTGGAGAAAAATCAGCTGTAAGGTAAAAAACTAATCACTAAAAACACTAGGAGTACCACAGTGATGGCTTATGTATGAAAAGAGAAATCCTAAACTCAAAATCAATTCGTCACATTGATACTTGAGTGTTTGCTTACATTTGTACTAAGTTATTAGCACTGATACAAGGGGAATGGTTGTTTACAGTAGTTAGCATGTAAGTGGCTGAAATTAAGGGATATTAAATACAGGGAAGCAGAAACATGTCATATATAGGAATGAATGTGCCACAAGAGAAGGTCAGCATTCATGTCCTTCTTTTTAAAAAGTATGGCCTGTTTTATTGTCAGTACTCACTCAACACCAGTATTTTGAAGAAAGAAATTTTAGAACTCTATAATATATAGTATCTACTGAACCCGTTGCCAATATTCTATATATTTTACACGGTTACAGTTTTGGTGATTTCAGTTCAAGGATTAAGTGAATCCCTCCTTTAAGTAATAAAAACGAATTAGCTGAAAGGAACTGCATTTTCTGGCAACCGTTCATTTTTCTCAATATGATGGTCACATTTGTTAGGAGGTTTTTTTTGTTTTTGTTTTGTTTTTTGGCTGTGCCATGCAGCATGCGGGATCTTAGTTCCCTGATTAGGGATCGAACCGGTGCCCCCTACAGTGGAAGCACAGAGTCCTAACCACTGGACTGCCAGGGAATTCCTGGTTAGGAGTTTTTAAATTATCTTCCATAGGGTATAATAGGCATGAGCCTTCTTTCCACAAAGCAGTGTGTAGCCTCTTTGTTTTTATTTTTATGGTATGAGTAGTTAATTACCTTCTCTCTCACATACTCTTTTTTTTTTTTTTTAATTTTACATTTGCTGCACAGCTCTGTGTCTTGGGCAAAGTCACTCAACTACCCTAGGCTCTTGTTTCTTCCCTAATATAATTTCAGTAATCATTGAATATTGGGCATGTTGCAGATTATCACCACCCTCAAAACATTGCAGTCAACTGGAATATTTTTTGAGCCATACCTCTGTACCCAGCATCCAACAATGGATTATCATTGTGGGAGTATCCGAGAGGAAGATGAAGTTTAGACTCTGTTCTTGAGAAACAAACAATCTTGAAATAAGACTTGCAGAGCAAGTAATTAGACAAGTATTTGCGTGCTCTTGGTGAAAGAATGGTTGTCTTTGATTGGGGAAGATTATTCTCTTGGACCAAGTTTGAGGATCAGTGTGGAGGAGGCAGATGAACTGAATCTAGTAGGATGATGGATGTCCCAGCCAGACTGTACTCACATCCACTTATATAACTATAGGAGGAAGTCTATAATTAAACTGCTAAATTTTGTGGCAGGATTCTAGATCCTGTGGGAGTTGAAGAGAAAGGTCAGCAGGGGTGTGGAGTCACTGGGAGATGTGGTTTGGGAGCGGATGAGGCTTCTGCTGAGACTTGAAGGATGAGTAGGATTTGGATAAGAAGATAAGAGGAATAAAGAGGAGGGCATTATAAGTGTGAAAGGTAGATACAGAGAGAGGGAGTTCTTACTAGCAGGGAGGGCAGGAGGTAGTGGCGGCAGGATAAAAGATGCTGATGTAGGAGTTAATAGGACGGGTATCGTTCAGGAGGATGGTTGTGATCAAAAAGCTAATTTTGAGTGTTGTTGAAAGGTTAAACTGGTTAGATGTGACTAGTAGGAACACTAGAGGACCAGGAATACCAGGCAAAGTTTAGACCAGCTGTTTAGGCATAAGAAATTATAGCTTCCTGAAATGGGACTGACATGATCAAAATGGTTGTGGGTACTAGATGTGGACCTTTTTTGATTCAAGATATTTACTGATAATGCATTGTGTCTCTGCGTAGAGTGCTGTGGTGAATACAGAGATGAGTAAGCTGTGTTTCTACTTTAATAAGTTTATAGTCTGTGGGGAGATAAATTCATTCACTGAGCCGTGGTTGAGGAAGCTATGCAGTACAGCATAATGATTGAGAATGCTGACTTTGGTGTCGGGTGGAGTTGGGTTTGAGACCTGGCTCTACCTCTCTCTAGCCATGTGACTTTGGGCAAGTTACTCAACTTCTCTAATCCTGTTTGCTTTTCTGTAAAATGGAAATAACAATATTACGTGGTTCATAGAGTTTTGCTGAGAAATAACTTACATAATGTATATAAAGCATTTAACACAGTCCATATAAACAATTAGTCCTCCAAGAATGTTAGCTGCTATAGTATAAACTTACAATGATATGTTATTATTTTAATTATTTATATTACCTACTCTGTAGGCACAGTGAGAGGGGCTGGGAATATGAAGGTGAATGGGAAACGGTCCCTTCCATCCCATCAAAGAGCTTATGTATAGTAGTATTAAATGCTATCCTTGTGGTGACTATATTTTCCCATTCAAAAATTAGTACATATGGTCTGACAGTAAGATATTTAAAATTGGAGCTGTCTGAAAGGATCCAGCACTGGCTGTAACAGAAGAAAGCATGCAGTTCTGTGAGAGTCCTGGGAACAGAGAATTTTTCTCTCAGGTGGGGACACTCCAAAGAGTCTTTCTCAAAGATGCTTTTGAAAAGTACATAGGAGACAGGTGAACAGCATTCCACTAGAGAGAAGCACAGAGGAGAAGGAACAGAGGTGGGAAAATACATGGCCTGTTTGGGGAATAGGGTGTGAAGAGAGTGTAATTCCAGGGTGTGCAGTGTGTGTAATCGGAAGAAACATTGGAAAGATAGGTATCAATACAGAAGAGTGTAGGGCTTAGGATGTTGTGCTTGAAAGTTGGGACTTGGGCTTCCCTGGTGGCGCAGTGGTTGAGAGTCCACCTGCCGATGCAGGGGACATGGGTTCGTGCCCTGGTCCGGGAAGATCCCACATGCCGCGGAGCGGCTGGGCCCGTGAGCCATGGCCGCTGAGCCTGCGCGTCCGGAACCTGTGCTCTGCAACGGGAAGAGGCGACAACAGTGAGAGGCCCACATACCGCAAAAAGAAAAAAAAAAAAAAAAGTTAGGACTTGCTTTTGTAGGAAACATACCTTAGATCTGCTCTTCAGGAAGTTAGCAGCGTAGAGATTACATTGGAGGGAGACAGGACCATAGATAGATCAGCTAAAAGGCCTTTGGAAAAGGCCAGACATGAGGTGATAAAGGGGTATGATGGAAGAATCCAGAGAGCTTAGTGATTTACTTCAATCTCCAGTGGTTTCTTGTGGCCAAACTTCTCAAATTTGTAAACCTGGAGACTGAGGAAAGTAGGGAAGTTGAAAAGGAGACCTGATTTGACAGGAGAGATATTTGAAAAGGGAGAAATAATGTGGCAGTAAGTTCAAATGTAGACACTTAGACTCTCCTGACTGGAATTTTCCTCACTGACCTTGCTTCTCCCTTGACCAGAGGGTCAAGTCCAGATTTTAAGTGTGGCCTTTCTAAATTAGACCCTGACCTTCTGCTCCAATTGTGTCTCTCTCAAACCCTAGGCACAGTGTTCCAACCACACTATCTTTCTACAGCTCTAGAGTATCATCTTCCTCTAGAATATCATCTTCTCTCTGCCTGGAATGCCTTTACCAGTGATATCTGTCTGGGGAAGCCCTACTTATGTTTTAAGATAAAGTTCAAAAGTCACCTTCTCTGGAAAACTTTTCCTGAAGCCCACCACTGTCACCCCACCACTCAGTGAATAGGCTGATGGCATTAATATTATGTCTTTGTTTTTCCATCTTTCTCCCCGCTGGACAATAAGGTCTTTGAGAGGAGACTTTGGGTCCTAAATCTCTATATCTGCAGCACCCAGCACAGTGCCTGGTACATATTAAGCCTTCAATTAAGGCTTGAATATACATGAATAAGTGGGTGAATATGATAGACATTCAAGTTGAAACCTTCTCGTCATTTGGAAACGCGGCACTAGAGCTTGGTAATCATAGTGAGAGTGGGTGAGCTTTAGCTGAGAATGTTGCATGCCCATCTGACTACTGGAGAGTAGTGCTGTTGACTTACCTACTAGTGAGGAGGCAGGGTGGTAGTTTCTGTTGGTACAGGTAGGTATGTGAAGTGTGGCTGCTCCAAAGCGCTGCCTGTTTTGGACAGAGGAAGGTGACAAATACACAAATACAAATAATGTATTCTTCCATGTTTTGTCCACCCTCTCTTCATGATTTGAGCTTACCAGCTTAAGTGTGTGTGGCCAAATCTCTGATTTTAAGTCATCAGCCTCACTTTACCAATTCTGTTTACCTGGCATACAAGTGGCTGGATAATGTCTATGGTGAATATGCCCTGCTTTTATCTTTTAGTTCCTCTCAACTTCAAGAAAAAAATATAAAATTCGTAATCAACTCTTGATTATCTATGGTTAAGTTTCCCATTGTGTGCCCTGCTTCCTGACCCGAGTGGTTCTGAATGACACAGATTAGTAAGTAGATTATTTAGTCAGCAGCATTCCTAAAGTGAATCACCTTAGGGGATGAAAACAGGCACCACCACCCCTTTCCTCATCTCCATCAAATACCTTTTAGAATTTGAGTAATAGTTTCAGGTAGGTAGTTGTAGGTACACCCTTCTCAGCAAAGATTTGTGTTGAGGGTTTAAGTATAGTTAAAGGAGCCAGTGGAGTGGTTTCATAATTGCTGTATTGTTAGTCAAACTCTGTAATTAGGGATGACTTCATAGGCATAAGATTCCTCTATGGGTGACGCCCTGAATTCAGACCCAGTTGTACACCATATCCTTTTATGACAAAACAAACAAACAAGGTTTTGTTTGCTTTCCTTTCATTCCCTTATTTGAAAATCTGTTTTCCTGTGTCTCAGATGTTTAGGGAGAGGGTTTGCTTTTCTCCTGATGCTTTCCCTTTATAGCGAAAGCAGGCATAGGAGCTAGGGAGGAAACAGAATTGGGGACAGATCAAAGTGCTCTGCAGATGAGAGAATTGAGAAAAATGCAGAGACCCTGGAAGCTTTTACTTTTGATGGTATTTCATTTGGCTAAATTTAAATGGAGGGAAAATATATTTCTTTTCTTTCTTTCTTTCTTTCTTTAATATCGGCGCCTGCTCTCTCCATGTAAATAAAGTTCACTTTTGTGGGAAGACAGACTGGGGAAAAGGACACATTTCAACATATTTCAAAAGTCAGACTTTCTTTTTACCTACCAATCACATACTGTGAAATTGAGGTTAAACTTTGATTCAGCAATAATATTTACTTTTTACCTCTTCACCTTTTATTTTGCATTGCTTATGAAAAAAATGTGCAGTGTAGGAGGAATGTGACAATATTGACAAGCGGTTAGCTATTTTTTTAAGTGGTCCTGATATAAAGTAAAAATTGTATTTAAAAAAAAAAATCTCCTGGCCGTTCTTCAAGTTGTGTTTAGAAACTGGTCTTATGCAGGAGCCAAACTGAGTCATGGGTAAAAAATGGCTGACAGATTTTTGTTATTCCCATCCTTCTTAAATTACTTCGACTTAAAGGCTTATAATTTTTATATATGAAGGAGATCTATTATACTCTGTAGTCAATAATTATAGGGCAAATGACATAACTTTTCGTACATTCCATTTAAAAGGTTCTTAGTAGAACTCATGCCTTATATTTATATAGCCTCTCACAATTACTTAGGCATTGATTTGTTCACCGTTTTCTTTCATTAAGGATTTGAAGTTGCTGTATAATACTTTATAGTTTACAGTATGCTTTCACATGCCATCTTTAATCTTCACAAGGACCCTGGGGAAGTAGTTATTATCGCTGTTTTCAAAAGAGGAAACTGAGCCTTAGCAGGATTAAATAAACTCGCTCATAGACACACTGCTAGGAAGTAGCAGAGCCGGGGCATTAATTGATGTCTTCTGATTCCACATCTCACAATCTTCCTATCATAACATACTGCATTCTTGGGTGGGGAACAACAGTTTGCCGCAAGTGTTCACAATTGAATCAACGTGTCTATAGGGCAATAATGATGTCATCACCTATTTTGCTTCCTAAACCCCAGTCTGGGATGTTTTACTTGCTTTGAGAGAAAAAATTCAATGAATGCCCGATGAAGAGGGATAGAGTTTTCAGTAAATTTGCAAGTTTTCTAAAAATCTGATGTTCCTGTCTTCCCTAAATTATTTAAATGTGATATTTTCTCCCAAGATAATATTTCATTGCTTGATTTCCTTAAAGATTCCATCAAGTACCTTTGAGTAGTCTTAAGGACAAACTTTTTTTATTCATAGTGGGGAAAAAAAAGTCTGCATTAAATAGCTAATTTAAATATTGTGATTTTTGTCAACTGAAGTGTATATTGTAAGCCTTTTAAACTTTATGTTGGATTTCTTAGTTTTAGCTCAGGTGCCTCAGGGTAGCATTTATTTATTTACTTTCAAATAATTGTAAATAAATGAAATTGAATTTATTCAAGTGAGAGACTCCTAAATTAAGCTATTTTGTTATCCTGGATCAAACAAATGTTGTTTTGGGAATATATGTGTATTGCAGTTCTTTTTACTCTTAGTTGTGCCTCTTCATGTCTCCTGTAGATGAAAAATCTGAGTTACAGGTGTAAAAGGGGACACTTTAAGCTTTCATTATGATAATTAGACAGGAATAAGAAGTTAGAAAACTTTAAAGTATATTTTGGGGACTTCCCTAGTGGTCCAGTGGTTAAGACTCCACGCTCCCAATGCAGGGGGCCCAGGTTTGATCCCTGGTCGGGGAACTAGAGCCCGTGTGCCACAACTAAGACCCAGTGCAGCCATATAAATAAAGAAAGAAAGAACAGAAAGTATATTTTGGGTTTTTTAAATGCTGCATTGTGTTAATATTGTTTTAAGTAAACAAGTGCCTCGAAATCATTTCTATGAGATTTATGTATTTCCTAATTTTGCACGAAGAACAAAAGTACTACTTTCTTGGCCTGCCTGAGATGGAATTAATCCTTATGGTCTCCAGAGTCTTTCTCCTTCTCTACCTTTTATTACAACCACTAACTCACTTTATGTCAAATTATAATTATCTACATTTTTTTGTCTTCCCCAGATTGTAGATTCCTTGAGGGCAGGAACTAGGCATATAACAGACGCCTTGGTAAATTGTGTGAGGGTAGAGGTGTGTGTTGGGGGAGGTGTATAAAAAGAGGGAAGAGATTTCTACCCTGTTCAGACCCGCTGCTTGCAAAGGGGAGAAGTGGGAGGGAAGGATTGAGTCAGAACCCACTGTTCAGCAGGGATAAAGGGTGCGGTGGGGCGGGGGGTATGTCCAGAACCATCTTTGTCTAATTTTCTCTTTTATAGAAGTGATATAGTAGTATGAGAATAAAATCATCTTAAAAAAAAAAAAAGACTTTAGATTATTATTGACTCACGAATTGCCCAAACTAGAAAGGACCTTTAGAAGTAAAGGAGAGGGGCTTCCCTGGTGGTGCAGTGGTTAAGAATCTGCCTGCTAATGCAGGAGACACGGGTTCGTAGACCTGGTCTGGGAAGATCCCATATGCCGCGGAGCAACTAAAGCCGTGCGCCACAACTACTGAGCCTGCACTCTAGAGCCTTCGAGCCACAGCTACTGAAGCCCGCGAGCCTAGAGCCCGTGCTCGGCAACAAGAGAAGCCACCGCAATAAGAGAAGTTACCGCAATGAGAAGCCCGTGCATTACAACAAAGAGTGGCCCCCGATCTCCGCAATGAGAGGAAGTCCGCACACAGCAATGAAGACCCAACGCAGCCAAAAATAAATAAATTTATTTTTTAAAAAAAAGAAGTAAAGGAGAGGCCACATGTTTTGGATTTTCTGAGACAGTCTCACTTTCAAACTTTTTGTGCCATTGTTCTGCGTGGTATTATTACGGGAGATGGGCAATAATTTTGTATTGAAAACATCATTACTTAAAATATACATGAAGAAAATTGGAGTAAATCCTATATAGTATTTTTGTAATGAGAGGTGTTGAACACCATGTTAATAAAATATAGAATATTTTTTTTTGGCCACGCCACGGGGCATGTGGGATCTTAGTTCCCCAACCTGGGATCAAACCTGCAGCCCCTGCCGTGGAAGCACAGAGTTAACCACTGGACCTCCAGGGAAGTCCCTACAATACTTTGTAAAAGTACTGTTATCACTTTGCAGCTTAACTTATGCAAAATCACTTTTTACTGTTAATCTTTAAAATGTCTGCCTTCGTGTCCAACTGAAGGTCTTCACCTTATAGATTCCGAGACTGCTCTGAAAGGAGTATTTACCCAACTTTCTACTGAGAAGTTGTCCCTCTTTAGTGACATTTTAACACCATAGGTAAGAAAAGTTTATGAACCGGCAAGTTCTGTTTTATGTTTTTAAAAAGTCTGTTTTTATTTAATTTTTTTAAAATATGAGTCATTATAAATGTGTTACATTATGGTGGAAACTTAGCTAAAACTTCCCAGGGATTTGAGAAACCTGAGTTTGAATTCCAGGTCCATGGTCTCTCTGAGCCTAGGTTATCTCTAATAAGAAAAAAGGGAGTAGGAATATTTACCTCAAAAGGCTGTTATGAGCGTTCAGGGAATTAGTAGGAATATGAATTTGTCTAATGTAAGCCTTGACACAAGTTGTTGAATGGATGAATTTATGAAAATACTATTTTATTGAGTGCCTTACTACCTGCCTGGGACTGTGATAAGTTGTAGAAGTGACAACTATGGGTGTGCAAAAGACAGATGTGGCCCAGCTCTCTCTTGAGCGTCTCTGTACTAAGTATTAGTCATCATGGCAAAAAAGATGAGTTGGCTAGTAATTTTTTAACTTTTAATAAAGATGTCTAAAAGGGGGAAATCCTTGATGGTCCACTGGTTAGGGCTCCATGCTTCCACTGCAGGGAGCATGGGTTCAATTACTGGTCTGGAAACTAAGATCCCACATGCCGCGGTGCGGCCATAAATAAATAAATCCCACAAATACATATGAAAGGCTATTCAAAAATTATTTTTGAAATGTCTAAAAGGGGTAAATATAAGATCTCAAATTTGCATTTCACATAGTTTGTGAAATTTTACACATAGACTACTTTTTTGAAAAGGCAACACATTTACAACAGTGAAGCTATTCTGTATGATACTATAATGGTGCCAAAATGCATAATATGTATTACAATGCCAAGAGTGAGCCTAATGTAAACTATGGACTTTAGGTGACAATGCTGTATCAAAGAAGATTCATCAGTTGTAACAAATGTACCCCTCTGATGGAAGATGAACAGGCAAGTTACATTGTGTGCGAGTGTGAGGGCAGGGGGTATGTGGGAACTGAATTCTCTGTGCTTTTTGCTCAATTTTGCCGTGAACTGTTCTAAAGAGTAAAGTTCTTTAAAAAGATTAAAAAGACAGAAAAAAACAAAGCCAAAACAAAAAAGGACAACACATAATCATTTTCATTTCCTTCTGTCTAAAAATTGTTAATAGGTTGGTATGTGGGAATTTTCCATTGTGATACAGACCTCCTTTCTCTGTTGCAGGGCTCAGTCAAGTTTTTCTGTAAAGGTCCACATCATGTATATTGTACGCCAAGAGGCAAAATAAGAATATTATATTATTAATATCAAGGGTTTAAATATTATTTCCACAGATTTTTACTGACAAAAGTCAAAATATAATAAATATTTGAGTACCTTTTTTGGTAATACAACTCTACTGATGAGAAGAATGGAATTTCCCCCCCCCCCCAGGGTAACATTTCACTTAATTGAGGTTCAAACATTTGACAGCAAATGTTTATCTGTATAAACCATACTTAGCTTGGGGACCATACAGAAATAAGCAGTGGTCCAGATTTGGCCCACAGGCCATAGTTTGTCAAGCCCTGACTATTGGTTAAATAGGTAAAATAGGGCCAAATCAGAAAGAGTATAAACTCAAATAATATTAATAAGTTGTGTACACAAAGATGTGTTAATTTGCCTGCTCTTGTGTGTGTTTCTGTATCAAAGCCAAAAATAATTTGTTTTATTCACTGTTGTGGCCTCTCCCGTTGCGGAGCGCAGGCTCAGCGGCCATAGCCCACGGGCCCAGCGCCACCGCGGCATGCGGGATCCTCCCAGACCGGGGCACGAACTCGTGTCCCCTGCATCGGCAGGCAGACTCTCAACCACTGCGCCACCAGGGAAGCCCAGTTGACTCCTCCTTTAATGGGAATGATTGATAGCTGTTTTTATACTACCTGAAAATCAGTTTTTTCACAGTGAAAGATTTTTAAATGGCTTAATGGGAAAAAAATGGTGATATATGGAAATGGTGATATATAAATGGAAAAAATGGTGATAACTATGTGAGGTGATAGATGTGTTAACTTTTATTGTGGTAATCATTTTGCAATATATATGTATATCAAATCATTATGATATACGCCTTAAACTCACACAGTATCATATGTCACATATCTCAATAAAGATGGGAAAAATGGAAATAGCCAGTAAGATAGATAGATACGTAAATGCTAAATGAAAACGTTATTTTTTTAACACTTATTCATTTATTTACTTATTTATTTATTGGCCACGCCACATGGCATTCGGGATATTAGTTCCCCAGTCAGGGATCGAACCCGTGCCCCCTGAAGTGGAAGTTTGGAGTCCTAACTACTGGACCGCCAGGGAAGTCCCAAAAAAGTTATATTTTACACGAATCTTTGGTCACATAATTTTGACTTAGTTTTGGCACATATAACCAAGAATTTCTGTCATTACTTGGTACCTTCCCCTTCCTTACATTCTTTGAACGTAATGTAAGATTTTATCCTTGAAAGGAAGATTCACAAGTATTTTTTTCTGAATAACTTTTGGTAAATGATAACTTCTCATTTGTTTGTTTTCTTTATTATGGCTGTAGCTAGAAATATGAGGACCTATTCAGATGGTTTTAGTAGTTTGCATTTCTAGAAAGTGTAAATTATCCCTAAAATGAGAGTTTGCAGGAGCGCTTATAATCATCACAAAATTTTTTTAAGTCTTAAAAAAATTTTTTCTTCCAGTTTCATTGAGATATAATTGACATACAGCACTGTATAAGTTTAAGGAGAGCAGCAAAATGATTTGATTTCTATACATCATGAAATAATTATCATAATAAATTTAGTAAGCATGCATTATCTCATATAGATACAAAATAAAAGAAATAGAAAAAAATTGTTTTCCTTGTGATGAGAACTCAGGATTTCCTCTCTTAACACCTTTCATATATAACACACAGCAGTTTTAATTATATTTATCGTGTTGTACATTACATCCCTAGTGCTTATTTATCTTATCGCTGGAAGTTTGTACCTTTTGATCACCTTCATCCAATTCCCCCTCCCCTTACCTCTGCCTCTGCTAACCGCAAATCTGATCTCTTTTTCTGTGAGTTTGTTTTTGAAGTATAATTGACCCACAACACTGTTAGTTCCTGTTACTCAACATAGTGATTCGATATTTCTGTACATTTCAAACTGATCACCATGATAAGTCTAGTTGTCGTGTGTCACCACACAAAGATATTACATAGTTATTGACTATGTTCCCCACACTGTACATTTCATACCTGTGACTTATTTATTTTCCAATTTATAATTGGAAGTTTGTACCTCTTAAGCTCCCTCACATTTCTTTCCTCCCCCTCCGCCCTCCCCTCTGGCAACTACCTGTTTGTTCTCTGTATCTATGACTCTGTTTCTGTTTAAAGTCTTAAACCCTTCTGGTTTCTCTTTAGATCTTTAAATGGATGAGATGGCTACCACTCAGATTTCCAAAGATGAGCTTGATGAACTCAAAGAGGCCTTTGCAAAAGTCGGTAAGTGTTTTTTGTAGAGTAACTATAGTAAAGCAAACTTTATTTGGTACTAATCAAAGTTATTTCTCTGAAAAATTATATGAATGGTTAATCATGAAACTTAGGGCAAGATGGTTAGAACCAATGGAATAAAGTTTTAGAAGCTACACTTTGAACTGTGTTATTGCTAATTATATCTAGTATCTAATATGGTCAAAGGTTTTTAGTCCAGGATCCCAGTCTTTAACTGGGGGCTGCTGTGGCTCCTGAAATTTTTAGACAAATTTTGTGTTGTTATCGTATTTTGTTTATCGTATTTTTCTGAGGAGAGGATTTGGAGCTTTCACCATATTCTTAAAGGGCTAGGTGACCCCTGAAGATGTTAAGAACCATTAGATGATGTTTTACCTTTCCCTAATCAGCGTGGCTTTCCTGCCTTTTTCATGGATCTTATGTGCCTTTGGAGAATGCACACTGTTCGACCTTCTTAAATTGAATTAGCATTGGTATAAGATGGGAAGGATTAGCCTGCCACTTGGTTTATCCTTAAACATCACATAACATGTCTTTGAATTCAGCAGCTGAATTGGAAGCAATTTATAGTATTTACATTCCAAATTTCAGTGCTCAGGTCAAGTCAGTGAAGATAATGAGAAAACAGGGTAAGACCTGATTATTGATGTGTGTGCTCACATGAGTCAACATGTGCTTTGCGAGGGAGACTAATACTATTTGGTATCTCCTTGATTAAAGGGTATGAAGTTAAATCAAAATGATTTGTTATTTAAATCAGAATCTACTCTTTGACCTGTGTTGGGAACCCCATCAGTGAAAAGTGAGGAAATACACATCCCTATTCTCATACATTTATGAGCAACATTTTCTATGAAGTCGTTTAGTAATAACAACATGCCTTGGGAAAAATAATGACTCCCCCAGCCGGCGTGACTATTCATAATGCCATCAGAATTCTAACTAGGAAAAAATAAGTCCTGGATCTAACACTTGTGTGTGTGTGTGTGTGTGTGTGTGTGTGTGTACGTGTACAAAAAAAAGGCAGTTAACTTGCCACAGGTACCACTTACTGGAAGAAGTGTACTACTCAGTTTAATATAGATTGATTATGAAAAAACAGCAGGTGAATTCTTGGCTGCAGGACTTTTTAAATCGCATTATTCTGTAGAAATTGTTCTTATCATAATTGTTTCCTTCAAACCTTCTGTTTTATTTATATTCATCTTTCAGTGTTTGGGACAGCCTGGTTTGCTTTTTTTACGAATAGGATTTGGGGGTGGGGACCTTATTGCTATTGCTTAATCTTCAAGGCCTCACCTCCTCAAATCAATGTTTATTGTTGAATACAAGCCTTGTTCTCACGTGCAGCATCTTGGAAATATTTGTGTGCAATATTTTTTAAAAATTAAAGCTAATTTGAATATGGTTTACCTGATGGCACTGGGATACTTTTATCAGTAAAAGAGCTTAATTGCTCTTTTAAAGCTTAATGAGATAAAGAGGGTTGACCAGTTATCTCCAAGGAGGAAACAGGGCTAAATTGGTCTGAGAGGTCAATTAGAGCTTGGACTGCAAGAAAGGGTCATTGTGGAACTACTGTCTTACTTTAAAATCATACATCTTGGAGGGTTTAGGGTAGGCAAACACCTTCCCAAAGGTGGGAGATTGAGCCGTGTGTCTTATTGAAGCCCTACCAGGCATGTATTTCTATGATATGTAGACTCTTATTACTCTATATGCTGTAAATAGGAATTCTGGAGTCCAAAATTTCTGCCTGTTCCACATATTATTATTTTGTATTCCCCCTCAGTATCTAGCTCACTGTTGCACACGTTAGGTTTTCAATACATAAATAGTTAATTGATTGAATTCCAAGGAATTATAGGTAGTCTTTTCATGTACTGGGACTTTGTCATTATCACAAGCGGTCTTTGTTATGAAGATTTTCATCATGGCGGAATTTATTCTGAAGGCTTTGGCCATTACAATGTAACACATAAAATTTATATTTTTCAGCATATTTTTAATATGCTTGTGTATAGTCTGTCTTTTAGAAAAGTGTTTAAAGACCCAGCTGAATCTTTTGATTTTCCCTTAAAATATTTGTAGTTTTTAGTTATTCTTATTTGCAGAGCCCTTAGGCAACTGTCAAAGGTGTTATGGAAATTCCTTTTTTTTTTCATTCAGGGAAACTTGATTTTAAAAACAAGCTCTATAACCTATTTTCCTGACAATTCTTTCTTACGGGGAGGGGAGGGGAGGGAGGACTACTTTGTCTCAGTTCAATTGTGACACAATATGGAAATCATTATATGATTTTTCCCATCTATTAAAAATAATAGCCTTGATTATCTCTTTAGAAATTCAGCAAAATAATAGTGTGTGGAGAAAATCTCTGTAATTACCACTAATCATGGGTTTTGTTCAATCAATTAATAGTGCTTTGAAACTCTCTTTACTAGCAATAAAAATCGAGTATTAAGATTTACAATTCTCCTTTCACTCACTTTCTGCACCTGCTTAGTGTTAAGTTCCAAGCAGTATATTTTCATTTAATTATTTTCGTTTTCTCAACATTTGTTTCTAGTATTTTCCACTGGGATAGCAGAATCCTTGGCTCTCATTTTTTCCTACTTCATAATGTTTCTGTTTTAATTTAAAATGCTGCAATGCTGTATAAGTTCATTCTAAAGAAGAATAAATAAAACTTTTCAGAACACTTAGGAAGTAAATATTTTACCAAGGAGAAAATGTCTTTTGCACTCTGGGACTTTAATCTTGTTATAGAAGCTAAAGGTCATTTGAATGATGCCTTGTCATAAAGATAAATTCATGTATTGTAGATCTTCTCAGATTGGCTTTAGTCCTGCAAACACTTTTGTCTCTCCTAAGCAATACCCGCTCAGGTTTTTTTTCCAAACAGGAATTCACCACTTCTGAAATAAAATAATGGGGTTTCATAAATGACTAGGAAGAATGTGGGTTTATTCCTTTGAGGCTGCCCACCAAACTAAGACAACAATTTTTGGTTATGGTGATTGTAGCTGTACCAGATTTTCTCATCTCAGGAAGCTGAGTTATTTCAAATTACTTGATATTCTCCAGTATATAAACACCACATCAGGTTGATGCCGCAAAAAGCATGGTGGTCTCTTTTAATTTACTTTTAGTATTCAATAAGATGACACCAGTGCATATTTGTTTAATTATGGCTTAAAAAATTAAAACTACAGCCCAACCAAAAATAAATAAATAAACCAGTGCTCTTTCACTGTGCCATCTGGTTAATTATCGATGGAATATTAGAAATGAAGGTCTCAGGATAGTCTGAAAACCATGTTTTGACTGTGTGGAAGATAGGAACACAGATTGGGGGTGTGCGAGAATGC
>NW_020172812.1:2943254-3109090 GCF_003031525.2 Neophocaena asiaeorientalis asiaeorientalis | reverse complement strand
GCACCTCAGAATGCAACTATATTTGGAGAGATTTTGTAATTAAGGAAGTAATTAAGGTAAAATGAGGTCATTAGGGTAGGCTCTAGATCAATATGACTGATGTCCTTACGAGAAGAGGAGATTAGGACAGATACACACAGAGGAAAGACCACGTGAAGACACAGGCAGAAAGCAGTCATCGAAAGCCAAGGAGAGAGGCTTCAGAAGAAATCGACCCTGCCCACACATTGATCTTGAACTTTTAGCCTCGAGAACTATTAGAAAATAAATTCCTGTTGTTTATGGCAGCCCTAGAAAACTAATACAGCAAGGGTGGGAGGTTTTCTGATGATTTTTAATGGTGATGCAGAATTCAAAATGACATTATTGAATAGACAAGAACTGGGATTCAAATTCAGGAGTCTTTACACAAATGGTAATGTTTTCACTGTTCACCACCTTGAGCTGTTTTGAAACAATGCCTTTTAAAAGGCTATTAAAGAACATTTGCAGAGAACACAACATTGTAAATCAACTATACCCCAATAAAAAACTTTAAAAAAGAACATCTGAGGGAGAAATGCGGTTTTTTTTTGTTTTTATTTTAATAGAAAGACTGCTTTCTTAGTGGTGTGCAGGAGTGAACAGGAAGCTTTGACGTGCATCAGAGTCTCTTCATCCCTCTGTCCTAGCGCAGGAGGCTTCGGCTGAAGGCGCAAGCTTTGCTTCTGTATCTCTTTCAGACGTTTCCTCCACACCAAGTGCTCCGATGCGAGCACAGTTTCTGGAAGGCAAAAGGGAGGAGCCAGATCCCTGGGGTCTCCACGAGCTGTGTAAGCACATTCCTGCCCTGGAGGCTCCCCGTGGGTCAGGGACGTGAAACTCCCCATAGTGACTTTATGTGCGTGACAGCCCTCCGTCTGGGCAAGGACCCTCATCCTCAACCCAGGCAGTCAGAGGGGCTGGGAAGAATCTGTGCCCTGCTCCTGCTTGGGAGCCAGAGTGCTGACAGGGAAACGGGGTGCAAAGCCTGCTTTCAGGAGAATTCCTGTTCTGGGGATCTGGAAGTACAGAACCCTAATCCTCAGACCAAGGTCTCACGTTTGTATCGTCCTTTCACAGGGACCATCCTATTCGGTCATCATGTGTGATGGGTAAGACAGATCTCCCCACTGGCCCAGTTTATGGATGAGGGAAGTGATGTCTCACAGGTCACTCTGAGGGACACTTGCACTGCTAGTCAAATGAATGGCATGACGATAGGGACAGAGGAGACACCTTAAAGCGGCGGACTGCACGTTGCTATGGCAGCCTTGTCGTGGCATTGGTCCTGGGCCCCAGATGAAGACAGCCAAGCTGGGCCGAGGACCATGTTCAGCTGACACGGCGGGTCCCAGGGTAACATGGGGACCACGGGTGTGTGCACGCATGGAGCCGGGGACGGGGTGCAGGTCCTACATAGTGGCGCTGGCCTGGGCGTGCTCTAAGTGCCCCCTACACCGAGTGAAGGCAGTTGAGCTTGTCCTGCTGGCAGGTAAAGCTTTAGGAGGCAGAGTGGACACCTCGAAGTAGACTAAATAATTACAAACTAGATACAATTCTCCCAAGGTAATAACCCTGTTTACACTTAACGAGTACGACCCACCCCCTAGAGAAAGGAAGTAATTTTAGAATGGAAGTCTGGGCCTCGGTTGCTAAATTCTCAGCCCAATGGTTCTCTCCATTCCTAAAACTTTTTGTTTTCTAATTTTATTAAAGTGTAGTTGATTTACAATGTTGTGTATATATATATTCATTTTGTGTGTGTGTGATACGTGGGCCTCTCACTGTTGTGGCCTCTCCCATTGCGGAGCACAGGCTCCGGACGCGCAGGCTCAGCGGCCACGGCTCACGGGCCCAGCCGCTCCGCGGCATGTCGGATCCTCCCGGACCGGGGCACGAACCCGTGTCCCCTGCATCGGCAGGCGGACTCTCAACCACTGCACCACCAGGGAAGCCCTATATATTCTTTTTCATATTCTTTTCCATTATGGTTTATCACAGGATATTGAATAGAGTTCCCTGTACTATACAGTAGGACCTTGTTGTTTATCCATCCTATGTATAATAGTTTGCATCGGCTAATCCCAAACTCCCAATCCTTCCCTCCTCTACACACCCCCTTGGCAAACACAGGTCTGTTCTCTGTGAGTCTGTTTCTGTTTCGTAGATAGGTTCATTTGTGTCATATTTTAGATTCCACATATAAGTGATATCATATGGTGTTTGTCTTTCTCTTTCTGACTTACTCCACTTAGTATGCTAATCTCTAGGTCCATCCATGTTTCTCTCAATGGCGTTATTTCACTCCTTTTATGGCTGAGTACTATTCCATTGTATATACGTACCCCATCTTCTTTATCCATTTCTCTGTTGATGGACACTTAGGCTGTTCCCATGTCTTGACTATTGTAAATAGAGCTGCTCTGAATATTAGGGTGCATGTATCTTTTCAAATTATAGTTTTGTCTGGATATAGGCCCAGGAGTGGGTTTGCTGGATCATATGGCAACTCTATTTCATTCCAAAATCTTTTTGATACTGATTTTTTTTTTATCCACAAGAGAGCTTTTCATCTGCTATAAGTAATAATAGTATCTTCAATTACTAATAAAGAACTATCTTAAGATGGACCCCTTGCAGATCTCTTGAGATCTAAGGAACTTCTTTTCCCCTCTGTCTCTGAGTTTTTACCAAGTTACTCATAACAAGCCTGGCAGGCCTGAACTTCCTCATTCTCAACAGCTAGGCTTCCATTTCCGCTCCACCAAGACCTCTGTTGGAGAGCCATCAGCATCCTGTGTGGCTCCTTGGTGTCGGGTGGAGACTGTGCCCGTCGTGGGCTGGTGCAGCCCTGCAGGCGCTGGGCTTAGCAAGCTGCACGTGCTTCTGTGTGGAGCAAAGGCCCCCTTCCTTGGGGTGAGCAGTCAGGATGGAGGCTTGGAGGGCAGAGCACAGGCTGCCAACAGCAGAGCGAAGGAGCTGCATTCGCCCCCCTCAGCTGTACAACTGCACAGGCAACCCCGAGACAGGAGGCACTCCCCGCCCCGCACCCCGGAGTTCCAAATGGCGAGCTTTCTCTGGCCCTGCTGATCCTCTCTGCAGGGTCTCTAACCACTGCCTCATCCCACCTTGTCCCAGCCCTGATCTTCAGTTCACTGGTCCAGGAAGCGGCCTCTGCCTTTCCTTGTACCCTCTGTCTAATTCTTTTCCTACCAGGTGCGAACGTCACTTATGCTTTACTGGGGTTTCCGGTAAATCTCTGTTTCCAGTTGGCCAAGCTTGGCTATTAGCATGTGAAGCAGACTAGTTTGTCAGATGAACAATTCACCCAATTACTGGAGGTTGTTTGAAGTGTTAGCATTGCCCTCATGTGTCCCCAAATCCATCTCCGACCCCAGAAGCTGTCAGAAAAATGCTTTCCTCTGGATGCGAGACGGTTTGCAGAGTCACAGTAAAAGGCAGGAGCAAAAGCAGAAGCAAGTTCCTTTGCTATAAAAAGGGGAGAGTGCTATCTAGTTCTGGGGGTTTTGTTAGGATTAACTCAGTTAATACAAAAAAAGCACTTAGAACAGTCTGGCCAGCAATATTCAGCACCCAATAAAAGTTGGTGATTATTACCATTATAATAATTATTACTTTTAATTGACACATGCATTTAAATTATATGAATTAATGAATTAATTCATGAATTAATTTTTCATCACATTTGATGAAAAATTAAAATAACAATTTAAATAGGAATGCCAGGTAAGGAAGATAGGTAACAATCACTAGGGCCAATTCAGTGGTCCATACCCTTGGTCTCGTCATTTACCCGAGGAGGGGAGAGGGGCTGGAGATGAGTTCAATCACCAATGGCCAAAGATTTAACCAATTGTGATTATGGAATGAGGCCTTCAGAAAACCCAAAATGATGAGGTTCGGAGAGCTTCTGGGTTGATGAACACATAGAGATGCAGGGAGATCAAGGAAGCTCTGCGCCCCTTCCCATGTACCTGGCCCTGTGCATCTCTTCCATCTGGCTGTTCCTGAGTTATATTCTTTTATAATAAACCTATGATCTAGTGAGTAAAATCCTTCTCTGAATTTTGTGAGCCACTCTAGTAAATTAATCACAACTGAGGAGGGGATGGTGGGAACCTCTGATCTGTAGCGGGTCAGTTAGAGGCACAGGTGACAATTGGTACCTGAAGGGTTGAACGGGGGAGCAGTCTTGCAGGACTAAGCCCCTAACCTGTGGGTTCTGATGCCATCTCCCTGCAGAGAGCCTCAGAATTAACTGCTTGTGGTGTTGGAAAAGCACACATTGGACATATTAATTTCAGGTATGCAAATGAGAAAAAACATCTGCACACTTGAAATTAGTTAGCGGGACACTAACTATGAACCTAAGCAAATTACTTAACCTCCTGAAGCTCGTTTCCTCATCTGCAAAATGGAGATGATACCAGCACCTCCCTCATAGTTTACTGTGAGATGTAATAGAAATATTGCTGGTAAATCAGAGTCTACCATGCTTGGGGAATAGAAGCACTCAATAAGTATATTATGTTTTTTAAAATGTCCATACAAATGTAGCTCTTCTAAAACACTAAACTGTAGGAGGAAGAATCAGTATTGTAATATTTTGCTGTATCTTAGGCGCAGTTTACCTGTACTGAGTAAAGATATCATTGGCAACACAGCTACCCAGATTATCACTGTGTAGAGATAAACCATCAGGAATGGAAGATTCTAGATGCCATATGATTTTCATGTATTTTATTTTTTCAGTAATTCTCAAATTCTTTGGGGCATGGATTCCACTACTCTCAGAACAGCAAGGAAGACACACAATAATGTCTGTCAAAGACTAAGTGAGTATTACGAAGGGCAAGCCAAACAACCGATGTGCACATAATCGGGTCCAATACCATGAAATCCTGCATGAGAATCTTGAAGGCGATAGCTGGATTCTGAGGGTATTAGTTTTGTTTAAGGACCAGCATTTCCACAGGTGAGTAAGCTCAGTTGCAGAACAGGGTATTGGCTTTTTCTGATTGGGGTTGTTTTTTCGTTGAAGGTAATATCCGGTCCTAAAATAAACACTATATCTAATCCAGACCACCTGCTTCCTGGCCATCAAGTTCAAGTTCCCGATGAACGTGTTTGGTGGCAGCCCCAGGACAGCTTCTAAGAGAAATAAGGGCTTTGCATCCTAGCCGAAAGGCAGTAATGATAAAAAGCAAGAAGCAGAGGGCAGGTATGGGTAAATGCATCATTAGATGGGCCTTATTTTTAGAGCAGTTCATATGGCGACATTTCCTCTGCTCGCTGATCTACCAGGAGTATTTAGAAAACAGGTCACGTGAAACAGACTGAAGACTGTCCGGTGCCCTCTGCTCAGAAGCTGCAAGCTTCCAGCCAGAATGGTCTGTTTTAGGCTAAGGTTCCACAGGGCAGAGCATATATTTAACTTATGACACATCTTAAGATGAGGAAAGGATGGGGAACGCGTGACCCTGTGTCCCCACCCCTGCCACCACATCCGCCTCCACGTGGAACAGGGGGAGGTTTTTCTCTCTCCCAACGATCTCATTGGCAGTACATCCTTCAAAAGCATCCAGCACGCCCACTGAGGGCCCTTCTAGGCTCCTGGGAAGAGAAAAGTGTTTTCTAAATAAATGGAAAAGAGGGTTGAGAATAAGTGAGAAAGTTCAGAGTAGAGAGACTGACTTCTTAGCACAGTAGAACCAGAGGCTCTTAGGAGACCCCAGTCCCAGAGTTATTCCCAAGAGATCTTTCAAGTGTGAAGCCGATGACATGGGACCCTGAACTGACTCCAGGCAAAGACCAGGTGATGTGTGGCCTCCATCCATCTTCAGGGCAAGCAGGTGGGGTGAGATCCGGGGTTGTGGGGAGGCATCTCCTTGCAGATGTTTCTCCACGTTGATGCTGAGTCAGAAAAGGCGAAATTAGTGATTTTTTTCCCTGGACCCATACCTGTCTTCTCTCCTTAAAAAACTTGGAACGTTCTTGGAAATTTTAATTTAAACTATCATTATTTAAGAGATAATTTTCTATGTTGTACTCCTCTACATGAGGGCCACAGCATTGGGCAAATTGGACAGACTTGTGTCAGTTCCCAGCTCTGCTACATTGAAACCTCAATTTTGTCATCTGTAAAATTGGTAGAGTAGCATTTAATCCAAGAGTCGATTTAAGATCTAAAGGAGATGACATGTACAAAATCCTTGGCACAAAGAATATATGGTATTTGTTCCTTATTAATGGTGGTTCCTGTTATGATGTTGATGATGACACGGATCAAGGATCCAGGATGATGTCTGAACATGATGGGCCTTGCAGGCTGGGAGGACACCAATCGGTTAAGGGGAGAAGGGAGCAGAAAGGTGGTCAAAGTGCCAACTTTGACCAGTTGTCAGCTTTGTTTGAGAGCAAATGAGCTCTCCGTCCTGCTACCTGAGTCCCCCTGTCCCCTTTTAAGTCCCTACCTCTTCACCCATCTCAGATTGTACACCCTGTGCTCTCAGGTGACCGGCGTCCCCCACTTCGCTATTCCGTGGTGAAGTCTCACACTGCATCCACCTCACCACCCACAGCACAACTGACCCCACCAGGCTCCCGTTCTAATTACACAGCTCTCTGCTAGGAATCAGATAACTACATGGTATAAAGATGGTACTAATGATTAACGCAAGTTTCATGGGTGTCTCCCAGGAATGTCACATTTGTGGTTAATATCCCAAAGGCTCCTGGTAGAGATTTCTCGATCTACTATGGGTCTGAAAGGGACATGGTTTTAATCAGAGTTGTTCTCAGGACTCTTTAAATCAAGCCCTGAAGTGCTTATCTCCTTGGCCTATGTCAACCCTTAAAGTATAAGTTGAGTGTATCCCCAGGCATTAAGGAAGTCTCAAACTCCTGGGACTTCTCCAATGACTAAACTACTGTTATACTGAAATTCTTTGGTAACATCTTCAGGCTCAGTTTTCCCCATCTAAAAAATGGGTTCATATCCTAAATCCATTTTCTGTCTTATAGGCATCTCTTACCCTAAATGGGTGAACACATGATAAACCAACAAGAAGGGAGGACAGAGAGTATCCTCCAGTCAACAGTTGTGTTGACTGGAGATGGGAAAGGGGAACAGGTAGATTTAATATTATCATTAATCATGACTTGAGCCAAACTTAGCAGTTTTAGAACCATGTTTAACAGTCCCGTCTGCATATTAGAATTAACTGGAAAGTTTTTTTAAGAAAAGAAAATTCCCAGGCCCCACCCCTAAGGTTCTGATTCAGTTGATATGGGGTGGCAGCTGAGCATCAGATCCTTAAGGAGGTTCTATTGTGAGGCCAACTCTGAGAACCACTGTCTCAGGACAGCACTGGTAATGCAGAGGAAGTGGAAACTGGCATCATATGAGGTGGGTCTTGTTGTGACCAAGAGTTGAGTCCAGCTCTATATTCTGGAAGCACTTAGCGACTGCTGTTCAATGAGTTTCACAGCATGGTAGTGAAACTGGGGGAAAGAACTTTTGGACAGAAGCCAAGAATCATAAGAATCCCTGAACAGTGGATCAGAGGAGCCCTTTAATCCTCTTCCTCAACGCTGCATAAACTCTGGCAATTCACTTGTCTCTGAGTCTCGGTTTCATTATCCATTAAATGAACAGGTTAGATTAGAAAAGTTCAAGGGTGCCTTCCAGTGCTGTTCTAGGATCCTAAGATAGTTTCCAGGCATCAGAGGAAAGAGAGGCTGGCATTGCACATCCTTGTTGGTATTCTCTGCTCACTCCTTGTCTGAAGTCACTTGGCAGCTCTCTGTTGCTGACCAAAGGCCAGCCTTGAGCAACAGGTGAATCTCCATCCTTGGGGCTTCTCCTGCAGGATGAAAGATTTCATGCCATTCTTGTGAAGCCAGCCCACATGAATGGCAGGAGTAGCCTCTAGGTGATCTCTCTGCTCCCGGGCCAGCACACAGCCTGATGGTATCTGCAGAGGAAGGGGTGGAATGTGGAAGTTTACATGACGTCAGGGCACACACATCCTCCTGCCTTGAGCTGGGGGCCCAGCCATCAGCTGCTGTGCTGCATCCTTTCCCCCCCTTCTCGAGAGCCTTGGGCTGCTTTGGAGTCCCCTGCTCCATGCTTCCTGAGAGGATGGGTCTCTGAGCAGGACTTAAACAATTGGTCAAAACAACAACAACAAAACATCTATTGTTTGCATCCTTGGCAGCAGACTCTGTACTAGTGACGTCACATTCCATCTCTCCAGGCCTCAGACTGACCAAGATCCACTGGAAGAGAATTGCTCTGGTCTGTTTGTCACCCTACCCCCCAGAAAAATTCACATGTAGAAATCCTAACCCCCAAAAGAGATGGTATTAGGAGATGTGGCCTTTGGGAGGTAAGTCATAAGGGTAGAGCCCTCACGAATGGGATTAATATCCTACAAAATAGGCCCAACAGAGCTCCCTACCCCCTTCTGCCATGTGTGGATACAGCCAGAAGCCTGCCACCCAGAAAAGGATCCTCACCTACCTTGATCTCAGCCTCCAGCCTCCAGAGCTGTGACAAATGGATACCACCCAGTCCGTGGGATTTCGTTAGAGTGGTCCAAGCAGATGTAGACAGGACTCATCCCAGCCAATCCCCTAATGCAAAGTGTCCTACCCAGTGCACACACGTATGGAAAACCAGCAGATGTGCCTCACGCTTAGGAGAAAATGCCCTAACGTGTCATGCTCGAGGCTGTGAGGACATGCAGAATGTTGGTGGGAAGAGGGCAAGGGGTTTGAACATGCATATTGCAGACCTTTTGGAGTTCTCAGCACCTGTGCCGGTAGAAGAGGGGGGATGGCGAAGGAGTGGGTGGCTGGAAAAAGGCAGATTCAGTAGATCCTGCCCATGGCAGGGCTTTGAAAGTAACAGTGGGAGCTCCTGGGTCCAAGAGAGCACCGGTGACATAGGTCAGTCTGGTTCTGCCTTCCAGAAACTGGCTCCCAGGTCCAAGTGAGGCCTGGAGCTACGTTGCCATGCATAGCATAGGTGGTCTTTTGGGGCATTGAGGACAGTGGCCTCAGACCCCAGATCTTCTTCCCTGGCCCTTCCTTGGACTCACGACGGCCTGGGGTCCTGGAGAAACTCTTTCTTGTGTTCTCCTCATATGGAGGGTGGCACAGGAGAAGTTTAGGCAAGCCAGGTCCCCTCTCAATTGTGAAGACTTGACTTTCTGGCTTCTGATGCTGGACCTGCCGCTCTGTGATCTTGCAGTTCTGGTAAAAGGTGTGGAATGAGAGGTATCACCTGACCAGGAGGGGCCTGGGATTCAAACATGGGCCTTCCACCCAGCCTGAGACCCAGCAAGGTCCTATAACGTGGACCCCCAAGAAAACAGGCTTCAGGGCTTCCTCTTTGCTCCTTCAAACAAATGTTCCCTTTGGAACTGTGAAGCTGGCTACTTCCATACTCAAGTCTATATTAGCATTCAAAGGGTCCATGCCAGGAACCCATGGGAGAACATGGCACACGTCTGGCAGAACTATAGACACTCATCAGTGGACATTAGGTGTTCAGGAAGTGTTTCTATGTTTGCTACTCTGTAACTGAAAAACAAATCAACTCCAAGAAATCAAATATTTTATGGCTTTACTTAATAATGTTCCAAATCAGTCTCCCCGCCCCCAATCTGCTGTAAGCAAGTCTCTACGAGGAGCTCTAGGTGTCATCCTTGCCCTCTGTCAGTCTGGTCCTTGGGGGGCTGGAGGTGGGCGGAGCAGGGCCTGCGGAGCAGGACTGAGAAACACTGACCCCTTGTCCATCCCTTTCACTCTGTGAGTAATATGTCACGGCCACAGGCAGTGGGGAATAACTAGAGTGAAGAAAGCACAGAGAGGAGGAGAAAAAGGCGGAAAACGAAGGGAGAGAAAGGAATAAAGGAGGAGACACAGATGCTGCAGAAGGCTAAACTCTCACTGTGGTAACCAGAGATTCCAAACCACTAATTCAGCCACGTGCTTTCAAGAGTTCAAGAAAATTATGGGAGTAATGGGATGAACTATGGAACATTAGTACAGGTAATACCTGCTGGGAAATTGGGCCAGGAGTTTCCAGAGCTAAAAGCACAGTTGAGAACATCTACTTATATTTGTTTTTATCTCACCATGATTCAATTTTTGTCCTGTGTATGTTTTATGATATAGCAATACAGTAGAACATGTGTATAATTTATAAATAAATAAATATACCTATATTGAGGAATGTATGCTCAAATACTTTCTATTGATGGGGTACATGGTCAAAAGAGCCTGGAGACCACCTAACTAGAACAATGACAAAAACCACGAAAGACTCCACCATCCTACGTATCAAGGCCTGGGGCCTCACCAGGGGCCTTGGCCAGGGTGGCTTAATGCAGAAGGATGACTGTTACTATCTAAACACCCAACTAGCATCTAAGGAAGCTGTATCATAGTGGGCCTGCCCTATGCAACCGTGGCCCCTGAAAGGCAAGTGGGATTGGAATGCAGCCCGTGACCTGCTCATCAAGCCATGTGCCCAGAGAGGGGCACATCTTTCCCCAGGCAGGGGAGACTTTTACTCTCATAATGGTGTTGTATGGATTGCCAATAGCTCTGCTTTTTTAAAATTTGAATCTAATTTTCTAATTGCTTTTGCTTTCATAAATCCAGTTTACTGCTTGTTTTGTCTTCGCCTAATACTAATTTTGAGTTTGCAGCCCTGGAGAGTGTGCATCATGGCAGGGGGACGGGTGGCAGAATGGGGTCCTGGCTTCAGTAAGTGCAGCCCTTCAAAACACAGCCCACCATGGCTGAGAAATCAAAAGCTGAATATCATTTTTGGCCCCTGTGTCTCAGAGACACCCGGAGGCCATCTGACTAGGTGAAATGTCCCACACAGGAAACAAAGAACCAACTCCTCAGTCCAGCCTCTGTTGGGGTCAGCCTGTTGCCTGGGTCCTGGGATGTGGCCTACAGCAGAGTCTCCATTGGACACAGCTATTCAGCCATGGGAGGTGCCGCTTCACTCGGCCTGAGACCACAGTGGAATAATGCAATCCCTTTGAATACAGCCCCGGGGCTCGGAGATGTCCACACAAGTCCCTGCTCACGCTTATCCTCCTGCAAACTCCACTGATTTACCTACTGGGAAATGTGATGTTTTCCCCCCCAAAATGTCCTCTCCTCCTTAGGGAGGAATATCGCTTCCTGGTCATCAGCTAGCAGCGAGAAAGGGAGCATTGCTAGGTCTCTGCAGGCTGTCTCTGTGGTGCTCCTGGGACGCTCAAGCATCGGTCTTGGGCTCCTTCATCAATTTGACAAATTCCTTGACGTCCTCTTCCAAGGCCTTGTTCCTCCTCTCCACATCCTCCCGGGAGCGCTCCACGTTGCGGAGGCTGATTTCCAAGGCTGCAGACTTCTTCTTCTCCTTCTCCAGTTCTTCACTGAGCCTCACCACCTTAGCCCACACATCGTAATTTTCCTTTTCAAGGCTACGAGGAAGGAAGGAAAAGAATGAAAGGACGAGGTGTGACCTCTGGACTTTCTCTTCAGCCTTGCCCTCAACCCCCTCTGTCCACTTAACCTTCCACATCCCAAGACCCATCTCCAACCTGTACTTCCTAGTTATGTCCCACCCCCGACAGGAGGACTTCCCAGTAAACCTGAATTCCCAGAGCCTGTCCCCATTTTGTCATCCATATCATGACATCTCTTGTGTTGTTTTTCATGTCATTTTGTGTTTTGTATCCCCCACCACACAATAACGTCTTTGAATGAAGAGACCACCTCTAATATTTACAGCCCCACAGCGCCTTGCATCTGTCCTGCTCAGTTGCAAGGTTGACTGACTGCTGAACCCCAACCAGATTCCAGATTCTCGGCACCTGTGTACACATGCAAGCTTTCTCATCCTGCTTCATTGCAGAGCACGGACCAGAGCCTTCTCTTATGAAGGCTCCTGGGGACCGAGATTTGGAGAATCTGGGGGAGCTGCCCCTTGGGAGCAACTGTCCTGCCAGTCCCACCCTTGCTTCTGAATCCCACTCCGAGTGAAGGATCTGTTGGATTCCTGAATTCGCAGGATTTTCACTGTTACTGGCCAAAATCTTAGTCTAGTCTCAGGGGCCCATTTCTCTCCCTCCAGGCTGTGCTGAATTAACCCTTGGGAATGAGAGTACATATGACATTTTTGAGCCAAAGGAGGGAATTTCAGGCCTATGAGGAGACTGTGATTGGAAAATGGCTTCAGAATTTCTTTCTGTGAGATGAAGCTTCCCTGCTACCCAATGGCCTGCTCATTTTTATACGGAGACTTGAGCTCCTGTTTGAGCCCATCTCTGGCTGCTATCTTCAAGGGCCTTGGTCCATTTTGCAGGCAATGGCCTCTCTTCAGAGCCTTGCTTGCCCCTGCCTGTTTCTTCTTAAAGCCAAATTAGTCTCATTTCTCTGGAATTCCACCCATTACAAATTTAGTTTTCTTCTCTGAGGTCTCCATATCTTTCTTGTTTTGGGGGGAAAACCTCAAAAGAGACACCATGCTAGATCTTGACCACTGACTCCAGTGGAGAGGTAGAATCTGAGTGGGTTTGGGAGGTTGGCTGACCCGAGTTCAAATCCCAGCCCCACCAATGACTAGCTGTGCAACCTTTTTATACTTCCTAAACTCCCATTTCTTCTGTAAAATGGGGGTATTACCTATTTCACGGGAAAACTGAGGGGATTATATGAGAAGGTGTGTCTGAAGCATGAAGCTTAGAGCAGGCACTGTAGAATGTTAATTCTCCTTCCTCTCCCGAGGATGGAATGGGAGGCTCCCCTGACAGTGGATTCAGAAGACTTTGTTCCCTTCAGGAGAAGCGGCCACCTCAGTGGCAGCCAGTTCTTCCCTACCCTGTCAAAGACCCCCGTGCTAGAAACTGGGGCTCAGTGTCTGCTCTGGGGCTACCTCGGTCACTGCCAAGATGTCGCCCAAGTCTCAGAGTCTATAAACAGCTGATTTCAGGTTCTTAGACAAGAAGTTATGTGTTGTTCTAGATGGGCGGCCCTCTGCAGGGAACAAAGGATCAGGCTAACCAAAGTCTTTCTTTCATGTACCTGAGTCTCTAGGGACTGAAAAGTACCCGTCGTTCGAAAACCCCACTAGGTTCACATTTCACTAACTTTTGATTAGTATGACTTTAGGCAAACCTGGATTGAGGTTTCTTCTCAGGAAAAATAAGTGGTGTGAAAAAGATTTCAAGGAAGTAGTTTATCTACTCAAGTGAGCAAATCATATCCGAGCATCTTAGAGATTTGTGTGAAATCGTGGCAACGGCCATGTCACCGGCCTCACTTCCGTTCACCCCCTGCAGTCTGAGATCGTGGAGAGTTAGTGATCCTGACCCAGTGAAGCCTCAGTCAGGTCAGGGGTGCCCAGAAGCTCTGCCTCACTTAGGCTTTCAGGTGGCTGACCAGGCCCTCTGCATTCTCTGCCCTCTCCCCTCAGTCACTCCCCTGCTGCCACCAACCACCGCTCTTCCTCTGCATGAACACGCCAGACCCCTCCCTTCCCATAGCCTCTGCACTTCGGTTCTCTCTGCCTTGCCTGTTCTCCCCCAAACCCACCCCAACCCCTCCCACGTGGACCTCACTAGTTCCCTCCCCTCCTTCAGGCCTTTGCTCGAGTGTCACCTTCTCAGTGAGGTCTTCCCCAACCACCCTATGTAACACTGGAACCCCCTTCCTGAGCTCCCCAACCCCCTGCCCTGCTTTATTTCTCTCCCTAGCATTTTCCACCATCTAACATAGCATATGTTTAAATTATCTGTTTGTATTCTCTGTCTGTCTCCGCTAGAAGGAAAGCTCTATAAGCAAAAGGGCTTTTGTGTGTTTTGTTCAGTGCTATTCTCTAACAGCTGAGATGGTGCCTGGCACGTAGTAGATGCTCAATAAATGTTTGCAGAGTTGATGAATGACATTAATATGAAAATTTTTAAAATTTCTCTTAATTCATTAAAACATGTTGATGCTTAAACAACCACTGTTTGGAACCAGTTGATTAAACTACTTAAGCTACATATTTAACTTTTCATGAATGTAAGGTAAAGCTTAGAGTTTTCACTAATTTAGTCATCTCCTCAATGCCTTTGCCCTGTTCCTCATTAGGCCCAACTGCTGTAGATAGCGTCTTCTGTAACTGAAGTTTTATAATGTCATTTCTCTGGCAGAGGAGAGCAATCCCTATTGCTTTTAAGATGGAAGGCGAGTGGCTGCCCAGGGCCCTCTTACTTTTGACTTACTTTTCAATCTGTTCCTCATACATTTGCTTCTGTGTTTCTATTTCCTTTCGCAGCTTCTGGACCATCCTCTGCAAGGATTCAAGTTCCTCTTCTCCGGAGTTATTTTTCCCAGGCCCGGTTTCAGAGTTTAGGCTGGCAAAAGCATCTCTCTTGGAGTCACAGGCCTGGGATGACAGTGTACCGGCTTCATCCCCAGGGGACCCCGGCTGTGTGGGGACGTTATCATAGGTGGAAGTCCGCTGGGAGTCGAAAAACTGTGGCACACCTTGAGACATCGTTCTCCTGTGCCCGTCCCCTGCCTTCCCCTCCGAAGAAGACCAGAACTCATTTTTAAAGACCTCTACTTTGCAGCTGTTGGCACCTTGCAAAGCTGATGTCAAGAAGCATTTCCGGTTAGGGAGCGTCTGAGTCCTTTTTCGTGACTGCAGCTTCCAATCTCCTGGCTTTTCCCTGGATGCTTTGTCTTCTAGACACCCATCACTTGGCCGTTGTCCAGTGGGGCTGGTTGCATCTGAGTCGCTGGCCTAGAAAAAAGTGACCACGGATGTTACATGGGTTTTTCCCACATGTATCACGTTCCCAAGATAAGGATTAGAGACTTGAAAGAAAGTATCTCCTGGCCACACACCTATGAAACTCAATTAGAAGACAATCTCCTAATTTGTCACATTAGTTGATTATCTGTGTGGCATTTTTCCAAAAGGATATTATACTTGAAGGAACTCATGCTCTAGAGGTAAACTGCTGACTAAAATCAATGGTTTGCTTGTGGTAAGGGGCCCTAAACTAGGATTCTTTTATAACCTTAGAATGGGGGGTGGGGAGGGGGGCTTTTCTAACTATGACCCAAATACAGAAACCATATAAGAATAATTTGATAAAGTCAACCCACATGTCTTTCCATGACCCACAAAATAAGACAAAGAAATCACCACATGCTAAATCAAAGAAGAAATGACAAACTGACAAGCATATTTGCAATGTATATCACAGACAACAGGCTACTCTCCATAATGCATAAAGTTCATAAAAATTGAGAAGAAAAAGACTAATATAAATATCGGCAAAGAGCAAGATCAAAGCGTTCATGGAGGAAAAGTGCAACATTAAAAAAATGTTTGAACACTTTTATAACAGGAAAAACTCAAACTGAAATTAAAATTACTGAAATATTAGTTCTCATCTAACAGACGGTCAATCCTCCAAAATCTGACAACACATTCTGCTGGTGAAACTATAGGGAAATAGGTTATTTCATGCATTGCTGGTGGAAGTGCAAAATGGCACAACCACTGTTTAACAATTTTAATCAAAATTACCTATTACAAATCTATTTACCCTCTGACTCAGCAATCGTACTTCTGGGAATTTATCCCAGAAATACATTTGCCTGAGCACAAAATGAAGTATGGTCAAGGTTATTCATTGCCTCCTTGCTTGTAGTACAAAGGAGTAAAAGAAACTTGTTCATCTATGGAGGTTGGCTGAGTAGATCACGGTACATGCACAGGATGGAACACCATACATCTGCCAGAAACTTGAGGTTGTATGAGGTACTGCCTATGTATTGACATGGAAAGGTCTCCAGGGTATCCGTTAAACAGAAAAATTCAAGATACACAGTAGTGTGTGTGTGTGTGTGTGTGTGTGTGTGTGGAGAGGGAAGAGTGAGTATGTTATGCTTTGTGTAAAAAGGGAGGTAAATAACAATTTACACTCATATCTGCTTATATTTGCATAAAGGAACACTGCAAGGATAAAAAAGAAACTGACAAAGGCAGGGAAAAATAAGGTGGGTGAAGACAGCAGAGGGAGCAGGAGTTCTAAACATATCTCTTCTGTTTTGACTTTCTTGAGTGACGCGTATATATTTTTAGATTACATTTAAAAGAAAAAGATTGAGCCCTAAAATGAGAGAATCAGGTCTCAAGCTGTCTGTCTGATGCTTCTAGGTCATCACCTGCTTTGGCAACCCCGCCTGGAATCAGAAGGACCTGGGCCCTGAGATGCAAACTAGATCTAAGTCCCACTCTCTACCATTCTACTGCTGTCATCTTGGGACAGCTGGTCAACCTCCCTGAGCCTCAGTGCCTCATCTATAAAATGTGGATGATAAATTCTGCCCTACAGAGTAACGGTGAGGATTCCAGATGTGATCTATTTAAGGTTCCCAGCACACTGCCTGTCCATTGCTGCCCATACTGTTACAATAAATACAGAAACCTGTCAAACGAGTACAACACTGGCTACTCTCAAAGACGTCTAGGATGATTTCATTATATGACGTATAAACATTTCTAAATATTAATTTGATTTTAGAGTATTAGTAAATGCACTGTGTCCAGACAGGCATCACCCAAGAAAAATCACAACTACCACCATCTTTATTTCCAATACATTCTTAATCATCCTTGGGATTAACAGTAGGCAACTGACATTACCTGGCGAACTGGAAATTTTACATTCATTCCTTGACTGCACATAAAGAATTAAGCTGCTATATAAAGTTCACACGTTCTTTTAAAAAATATTTGCCCCTATAAATACGTTAAAATATCTGAGCTTTGTAAATTATTGGCCTAAATAATTTCAGAGTCTGCAGAGTTTTTTGACATTGTGAACGTGAGCCCCAACCCTTAAGTACAAATGAGGGGGTTGACATTGCTGAGACAGCTTATCAGGGAATGAGAAATATTACACAAACACATCACATACTCTGAGAAAGGAATCACGTTTCATGGCTTAGCAGGAAACCGTTCTCTCTGGACTTTCACCCGGAATTTTCAACAACTCTCACTAGAACGTTAACACTGCGATATGTAGCTTCCCCATCGAAATTCCCTGGACTGAGTTTAAAAGGGTTTAGAGTGGGCTTTAGTGAGGACTCCCATTGCTTAGTCACTGGGGGATGGGCACACATGTCACCAATCCCACCTCCAGGATACCAACTAGAAACCAGATTTTGAAAGAGGCCAGGCTTTCAAGATTCATTCACATGGGTCTAGATCAGCTGTGCCCACTGCCACAGCATCACCCAGGACTCCCTAAATCGCCACTCCAGAGCAGCTCTTACATGGAATGACCTGGACTGAAGGAGGAGTCGGATGGAAGGAGGAAGGCTCTCTGCACCTTACCATGTTACTGACGCTGTCTGTCCTAGAAATCGGAGGGTCCTCAGTGGCATCCCAGCCCACAGAGCTTCGAGCCACTGGAGGTTTCTTGGGGTCATTTTGGGGGGCAGGGGGTGACAAGGGTGCATCCTTGGACTTGGGAAAGAGGATTTCATGGTCTCTGATCATCATGGTCATCACTCTTTGGATCTGAGGAGTCCCTGAAAGAAAGAAGAAAGAGATTTGTAGTGCTGGACTATGGGGCAGAGGGCAGGTGGTCTTCAAGGTTCTCCACCCATGAGACGTCTGTCTCTAAACTTGACTCTAAAACCACACGGCCCCCAAAGGACCTCATTTGCTCCTCACAGGATCCTTCTTAATTGCTTGGGGTAGGAGATTGTGGTGAATGGGATGGGATAGAAGAAGGATACGGCAGTGGGGTGAAAGAGGGTTATTTTCGGCTTACAGTCCTCTGGATCAGTCTTTGATCAGGTTATAGGCAATACGACAGGAAAGAAAATGAAGACATTTTTCTCTCTTGATGTGACCCTCAGTATGACATCTGATTTCTTATTGCATGCATAGAGGATGCATACCAGGCATACTGCCTCCCCCAAACCATGGCAGACATCAGTACTCTGTGTCAGGACTCTTGTTCACTGAAGCAAGACACTGCCTCAGAAGTCTTTTCAGCACAGCTTTACAAGTAACCTCTTTGGGAGTGGTCTTATAAAATCACACTTGTTTGCTCTCTCTGGCTAAGGATGTTTAAAAGTACTAAAAGACTAAGAAACACTAACTAACTGTTCTGGTGCTAGCCTATCATACTGTGTGATGATTGGTAAATCTGTAACCTCTCTGCTCTGCTGTGACCTGGGAAATGAACATAATTCCTGCCTGCTTATTTCACAGGGCTACTTTACAACTCAGACAAGATGATCAACGGAAAATGCTTGGCAAGTTGCAGAGCAATTTGGTAGCAATGTCACTGTCTTTACTTCCTCTGCCCCTACATTCACCACAGGACCAGCGTACCTCTCATGATCACAGCAGGGTCTTCGACCTTCGACCTGATGAGATTCACACCAATCACAGTAGCCAGATTGTCCACACTCATCTTGTTAACTCCACAGTTCAGCTGGATTTCATGGAGAAACCTGTGGGCAACCAGGAAATCCCAGAGTAGGAAATAGGAAGTTGCCACAAGGAAGCACTTCCAGGTACCCACAGGATCCCAGAGGTGGGTCTCAACTCTTTACTTCTGGTCTCAGGAATGGGACCAGTCTGCTCTGACTACAAGAATTTAGCTTCCCCCTGAAAGAGTCAAGATCAAGGAAGAAGAGACACAAGCAACCCAGCTGGTGATGGTGGCACTGGGGCCGGGGGTGGAGTCACATCAGCAGGAGGCAGGGTCCAGTTCAGGGAGCTAAGAGGAGACAAGAAGGACTAAAATGGGTGTTTGACTATCCCTGGTCCTGACTTTACAGGCTTCTCTCCCAGGCTCTCAGCACCTATCCCAGCGGAGTCTCCAGAGAAGAAAACTTCATCGTGGGAAGAGCTCAGAAATGGGGATTCATGGTGCCTCCCTGCTCTCATCCTCAGGTTACACTACCAAGCATCTCAAATTCTCAGCAAGTGCTCAAAAACTAACACTGAATTTTTGCTGTAATCCCACCTATTTGAGGAATGAAGCTCTCAGATTCACTATTTTAAAAACCTGAAAAGATCAGGAAAAAACACTTCTAAATATTGTCTCTCAAAACCATTTTTAAGTGAATCGGCTGAAGCAACATAAAATTCCAAATACAGAGAAATTATCAAATAAGTGGCAGGGGAGGGGTGTCCAAATGAGGAAACATTATGGAATATTATGGAGTCATGTATAATCCTACTTTGTGACTAGGAAAATGCTCACAATACAACATTCAGCCAAAAGAAGCAGGATACAAGCATATATGTATGTATATTTTATTTAAAAATATATTTCTAATTTGGTATAAAAATTGTTTCCCTATATTTATATTGATGCCTGTGATCATCTATCACAGAGACAAAAACATTCAGAAGGAAACACACTCAAATATTAACAGTGACTTTTTCTGGGTGAGGAGATTTGGGGAAATTTTCATTTATTTACAGGATTTCATATTCTCCTAGTTTCCATATCAAGCATGTAACTCTTTTATCATCTGGAAACTACAAAAAATTATATAAAAAAAATAAAAGTAGGGCTTCCCTGGTGACACAGTGGTTAAGAATCCGCCTATCAATGCAGGGCACACAGGTTTGAGCCCTGGTCCAGGAAGATCCCACATGCTGCAGAGCAACTAAGCCCCTGCACCACAACTACTGAGCCTGTGCTCTAGAGCCCACGAGCCACAACTACTGAAGCCCATGCGCCTAGAGCCTGTACTCCACAGCAAGAGAAGCCACAGTAATGAGAAGCCCGCGTACCGCAACTAGAGAAAGCCCACGTACAGCAACAAAGACCTAAAGCAGCCAAAAATAAATAAATTAAAAAAAAAATAAAGATAACTTTCAGCTATGTCTGACATGGAGATCCAGGCTCCCAACTCAGCCAGATCTGGGTCAATCCACATGCTATGTGTTGCAGCACATAGCAGGTCCGTCCTCAGAAAGGGAATTAAGAAAGGTGGCCTGGGATGAATGTCTCTGGGGTGCTAAGTTATGGTCCAGAGACAGGAAGATGGGAGACAATTGTAGAAATATTATAAGGATTCTGGGTTCTAATGCCTGTCCCAGGACTCTGGGCAGCACTGGGGCAGGCTTGAAGAAGGAAGCATGTTTCTTTTTTATGCTGATTTGTTTTCCGGGATCCTTTCAATTATCTTGGGGACACAGGAAACTACCTCAGTGCTACGTGAATAGAGTTGACCTTCCAGAGGTTTGGAACAGAATCTCTTAAGTTCACAGAGATACTCTTTCCTCCTCTAACTGGGGAATTCATTCTGGTGTGGCTGAAAATTATGGAACTGATACCAGGTGCCTCTTACCTGCAGATGTAGCTCAGGAGGCTATAGTTGTCTCGAGGAAGGATGGAGAGCTGCTTCATCAACTCCTGCTGAGCCTGGGAAGAGATTTTTAATGTCAGTAGAAGAGCCTGCTCACTTGCCAGCAATGGGACCCTGGAGCATAACTGGTGTATCTCTGCAGAAGCAACACTTTGGCAGTCACTCCTGTTCCCTGTGCAAAAGCTTTTAAGTTTCATTAGGTCCCATTTGTTTATTTTTATAAAACTTCTAATTTTGAAATCACTATAACTCCACAGGAAGTTGCAAGAATAGCCTGGAAAGGTTCACTGTTTTTTTGTACCTTGTATTTTTTTATTCATCTGCGATTATGTCCTCCTCCCTGCCTCAGAGCTACTCTAAGGCAAGAACTATTTGATAACCATACTCCAAATAATTGTTTGCTTAACAAATGCTTGAGCTGTAACTCTCCAATAAAGAATTCGACCAGAACCAAATGCCCCCCAAGTCACTTTAAAAGTATTGTGAAAAGGAGGATGTTTCTGAGAACTGAGGTTTCATGTGATATGGTTTTGCTGGGAGCTGCTAGAACCCAGGGACAGCTGACCAAGCTGGAAGGCAGGCGAGAGGTCCGAAGGTTACAGCTTCACGATGACACTGAATATTAGAGACAGCCCCACAAGGAATGCAAGTGCCAGGAAGAGGAAGGACAGTGAATTTTCTTTGTTCTCTTTGCTCACAGTGTCTGCAGTCACCATCTACAACATCGTGATTGTAAAAGGGCACCAGTGCACATGAGACACACAGGCTCTCCTCAAACCTGAGCAGCTCCTCCAGGAGAAAATGCACCCTATGGCGTGTCGGCCTGCATGCAGTGACTTGGTGCAGCCCCACTGGATCTAGAATGCCTGCTTCATACTGATTCCCTCCTCTTCAGTTTAGTCAAGTAAATTCTTTGCAAAGGTTGCTTTAGACTCACGCCTCCCAGTGATCGCCTCTGCCACGTTTTCACCCATGAGAGAGGCTGTGACCCCTCACTCTGTCCAGATCTGTGCTACCATGGATTAGAAACTCTCAAATATGTTGAGATCGAGAAAAGTTGGGAGAAGCAGGTCTAAATCAAAGAAGTTCAGGGGTTGGGAGTCTGCTTGTCAGAACTGCATCCATGGACCTCCTTTCCTTTCCCTGAAGCTGTGGGGCAAGACATCATCTGAAGCATTCACCTTTTTAGCCAACTTTTAAACCTTATTCCATAAAATTGTATTACTTTTGCAAAGGTGAGCTGATATGTCTGTATAAATTCAGACTTTCCATATCCTATTTTAACCCCCCCAAATTCATAAATCATACACAAGATATCCTAAAATCAGATCATGCAACCTAATTTTTGCGTTGGGAAATAGCTACAAAGGCTATAGTGCGTTAGTTGCATCCTTATCGTGCTCTTTCTTTCCTATCGCTAAATATAAAAACACCTTTTTTCTTGTACCAGGATCTACTTAATTTGTGAGTCTCCTCCCTCTCAATCAGGATGGAAGTTCTCACAGCTGTATTTTCTTCCAGGGCTAGGGCACTATCTCTTCAATGATTTTATATTATAGATATATACTTTTTCTGGGAGCATACTATATAATAAATGCTGAAGTAGAGCAGAGACTAAACATCCCCTTGAATCAATAATTTTAAAATGTCACTCACTTGTGACATACATCCCATGGTCCTCAAAACGATCCTGTTATTATGAAATGTGTCTAAGTTTGTGCTGTCTAGTACAACAGCAACTTGACACATGTGACTATTATAAAATAAAATAAAAGAAAGTAAAATAAAATAAAATAAAATCAGAAGTTTGGCTCCTCAGTTGTGTGAGCCACGTTTCAAGTGCCTAGTGGCCATGTATAGCTAGGGGCTACTACATTGGACAGTGCAGTTATGTAACAGTTCCACCATCGTAGAAAGTTCTCTCGGGCTAAGTAAATAAACTGAGTCTCACAGAAGATGCATCATTTGCTCAATGGCAAAATCAAAGTGAAATTCACTGCAAGTTTTTCTGTGCACCACTTTGCCAGAGAGAACTTTTAACATAGTAGTGCTAAACACTAACCTCCCCAAAGTGGGCAGTTAGACCCCTTTATTAGCTGTGTAACAAATGCATTCATGGGCCATCTAGATTTGCAAATCTTGGTTAAAAACCATAATGGTTTTATTGTTGTCAGTCAGGTTTATTTTTGCTGGTTGGCTAGTTTGTTGTCAGTCAGATTTCCTTTTACTGGTTGGTTAGTTTGTTTAACATGTTGACTATAAGGGCTTTACAGTAACCCTCACCTTCTGAAGCAGGACAACTAACTCTATTGAGATACAAACCTTTCCCTCATCTGCATTCGTGAGCTGCCCACAGAGCAGGAAACCCTCATACTGGCTCCAGGGGACTACTGGCTCTGGGAGGTCTCGGAGGTAGAGCTTCATCAGGGAGGCTACCGTGTGCACATCTGTATCTCTGGAAAAAAACAAACAATGTTTTTTGAAAACAGAACTCCAGAACTCTCCTCACCTCCCCCTTGGGGATCCACTGAATAAGATCCCAGCTTCCAAAAAGAAATTTTGCAGAGGAGTAGAGTCTGATAAAGATGTATCTGACCAAAATATTTTTGCAACTCCCCCTTCTGGAATAATAACCCCCAAGACCTTTTCCTTTATCTCTTCTACCTAACTGCCTCAAAGATAAGTTTAAGGTCTACTCTTCCAATAAGCCTGTTAAACTATTCTAGTCTTCATTGCTTTCTTCTCTCTCCAAGTCACTTAGTACAATTGAGCATTCTCTACTTAGTCTCTAGTTTTTCATGTGGTAACTCCTCATAGCTATGACCCATTGATCCCTTTAGTCTATCAGAGAGCTTAAAGTAGGTCTGGGATTCATTCACATAGTCACACAATCATTTATTCAACCAAGTGTGCTGAGAGAACCTACTAGGTGCAAGACACTATGTCAGGCACTGGGGTTTCAGCAGTGAACCTGAGGGACACACAGGATCCCTGTCCTCATGGAGTGACAGAGCTATGCAGACTCAAATGTTACCAAGTCATATACATGTTACCAGCCAAGCCTGGCCCATCACCTTTATTTGTACAGCCTGTGAGCTAAGAATGGATCTAACGTTTTCAAATGGTTGGGGAAAAAACTCAAAAGGAGAATATTTCATGGCATGTGAAAATCATGTGAAATTTGAATTTCAGCATCCATAAATAAAGTGTTATAGGAACATAGCCATGCTCATGCATTTTTGTATTGTCTTTGGCTGAATTCTGGTATAAGAACAGAGTTGAGTAGCTGCAACAGAGACTGTCTGGTCTGCAAAGCCTAAATATTTCATACGTGGCCCTTTAAGAAAAGTCTGCTGATCCCTGGTTTATGGAGCTATTGTGTTTATTCCGCAGCTCTATAAGAGAAAATGAGTCAGAATATACCATATACTTGAAACTCATTAGTGAAGAATATTTATTTCATATCAAGAAAAACTGGTCATGCACCCCAATGTTCATAGCAACACTATTTGCAATAGCGAAGACATGGAAGCAACCTAAATGTCCATCGACAGGTGAATGGATAAAGAAGATGTGGTATGTATACACAGTGGAATATTACTCAGCCATAAAAAAGAGTGAAATAATGCCATCTGCGGCAACATGGATAGACCTAGAGATTATCATACTAAGTAAAGTCAGTCAGACAGAGAAAGACAAATATCATACGATATCACTTATACGTGGAATCTTAAAAAAATTTGATACAAATGAACTTATTAACAAAACAGAAATAGACTCACAGACATAGAAAACAAACATGGTTACCAAGGGGGAAAGGGGGGGTGGAGGGATAAATGGGAATTTGGGATTAACAAATGCACAATACTATATATAAAATAGCTAAACAACAAAGACCTACTGTGTAGCACAGGGAACAATAGTCAATATCTTGTAATAGCCTACAATGGAAAAGAATCTGAAAAGGAATACATATATACATATATATATATATATATATATACACACACACATATTTATATAAATTAATCACTTTGCTATACACCTAAAACTTTGTAAATCAACTATACTTCAATAAAAAAAGAAAGAAAGAAAAAGAAAAACTGGTATCTGTAAGAGACACTCCCAGCAGTATTTTGAAAAGCTGTGATGGGGCAAGAGGTCCAGCTGATCTGAGTGGCTCTTGGGCTTCAGCAATGGGGACATAGAAGCGGCTGGGCTGGGTGGGATCACATCCTGGAGGAGAGCCGGGAGGGGTGGAGTTGGGCAGGAGAAGAAGGCAGGCATCTGAGGCCTCAGAAACCAGAACATCAAGGCTTGACTGTGGAGCTCTCTATCTTGACGTTTCATGTAAATGTTTTCTTTTTGGTTTTTGACAGCCAGTGGTTGGAACTGTCTTCTGGAAACGTTCCCCACTTTGCAGCCTGTGAACTCTGCCTCCGAAGGAGAACTTGAGCTGGCACAGAGCCCTGCCTCTGCTCCACTGCTGCCCTCAGGAAATCGGGGGTGGAGACCATTCACTTAAGGTGGGGATTCTGGAAAAGCCTTCCCTGCTGAGTCACTGCCTAAAAATACCTTGGCAAAGCCCTCTCGTCAAAATGCAGGAGAAGTTCCCCAGAAAATGGCAGGACAGCTGCCAGCTGACACTTTGCAGGGGCAGCATTCTCCTAAATCCTAAAATCTCCTTTGTCCCAAATCCTCTGCATCACGGTCCACCCAGTGGTCTTAATCAGAGTCCAGGGTCTCAGGTTTGATTGAAGTCTCTTCCTCACCCCACATCCTCTAATCCTACTCGGCAAATGTCCCAGGAATCCCTCTAGCCCTCACGTCCTGTCCTTTTCCAGAAGGCCATGGTCTTTTGCCAAGATTCTGCCAGCCCCTTTCTGGCCTCCTGGCTCCTCGACTCCATTCTCCAATGCACTGTCCATCACTGGCACAGCCCCCAACACTCAAAACATACCCACAGAACAAATACGGGAAACAAAGAATTTGAAATGAGAAAAACAGCATAGATGATACATCGAGAACCAGAAACTTTTGAAGAGAAACAGCAATAAAAAAAGACAAACTCTATAGAGAGTTCAATCAGGAGAAACTAATAGCCAACATTAGAAAAGAGAGAGGGGTTGTAACCACACATATAGGAGTGATACTTCAAAATTATCACCAGAAAACACAGTTAGCCATCTAAATCATCATAGAATATTGCAAACCACAGAAAACTTCCCAATTTATTTTGCCAGGGGAAGAAAATGCTGCTTGGTCTGGGGCTAAGTCCTCAGGCTTATCTATTGTCTCAGCTTAAGTGTCATTTTTGGGGGGGGCATTCTAAATCCAGCAGACCATGTCAAAAGCCTCCTGTTGAGATGAAAAATGATGAAAAAATGGAATGAAATGAAAAATAGATGGTATTAATACCATCTACTTTTCTTTTTTTGGCATTTAACACAATGGAAAGTCTACAGTTACGTCTTTACATTTTTGGTTTAATGTTTGTGCCCCCATTGTAACAGAGCTGGATCAGATGTCATGCTTATAATCTAAGTTTCCAGCATGATTTTTCCTGAGTCTGCTTTTCCTCCAACCTAATGGAACATCCCTATATGAGGTTATATGAACTTCTGAGTTCAATGCCTGACCCATCAGAGATTAGCCAGGGTCTCCCAGGTGGTCTGCCTACTCTTCCCTTGTAGCACTGACCTTATAATGTGGCACGTATGTCCTTTTCTCACAGAAATATAGGTATGGGAAGTGTATCGTGTATTGGCAGTATCCATCCCAGTAGATGGATATCCATCCCATACTGTTTATATGTTTAATGAGCGCCAGATACATCCAGTAGAATCTATCAAGTAAGAGCGCCTTGGTTTTTCTTCATTCTAGTGAGGCAATTTGGGGGATCTCTGGTGGAACTGCATACATGACCTATGTAGAGGATCTAGGTGAGCCCCCACACGGGTCACGTGGACACAAGAGTCATCCCTGGGAGGACTCCAAAGAGCCACAGTCCACCCTTCTTATTACTGGATGTGTAAACTCTTTTCCTCAGTTCTAGAGGGTGGAGCTATCATGACAAGGTGTAGTAACTCTCTTCCCTCCAGCCCCAAATATTTCACAGAATCAAAGACTCCAAGTCTACCACCTAGGCTGACTTTACAGATGCAGAAGCTCAAGCCTTGGGCAGGTGTCTGGCAATCCCCACGATCACCTCTCGTCCTCCTGGCTGACTGTTCTCATTGCCTTAGCAACAACCCATCTGTATTTTTTGATCAACATAAAGCTAGTTAAAACCATAAAAAGAAAAGTGAATATAAAGGTAGTGAACTTGATTGAATAGGTACCCGATAATGAAATGTGACTTATGGTCCCGCTGAAATCTCTCTAAATTTGATGCCCATAACCTGCTCTAGTTCCAGTACCATCTTCACCTGTTCCTTTCCTGATACAACACAGCACCTTGATAAATCAACCTATTGCATGCCAAGGGCAGCAAAGACAGACATATGGTGATCCAAACTAAGACAGTGGCTTCGAGAATGGAGAGAAACAGACGGGTCTCGGCGATGCTTCCGAGGGAGGGTGGGCATCGTTGGTGATTGGAGTGGGAGGTGAGGGAGAGGGAGGGTGAGACGTTCCACACAGCACCACACTTAGCTGTTCGCGATTTTCCCAGGATCAGCCCGAGTCCTCTATCGTAAATAAGCTCTTGGGGGGATTTCAGCCTTTGGAAACTGGAAGAGTTCAGGCCCGTCTCAATGAATCTTGGTTTATGGGCTGCCGATTTGGAAACAACAGTGGCTCTGTCTTGCCAGCAGGACAAGCACGTGCAGGCAACTGGGGCAAATATTGCACAACAGACAGAAAGTATACAATGTCGGGTGGCGGTTGTACCCGCTGAGCAGGGCAGAGAAGGAAACCTTGGCAGGGTGGCTGCAGCAGCAGGGGCGGGAAGGGGATGGTGGAAGAAATGTCATTGCGTCTGGAATGCCCCAAACAGGACTGGGCAACCTCCACGGAGGAGATTGGGAGAACGCCAAGATGTCGGTATGCACCCCCTCCCAAAGGGTTCAGGACCAAGTTCAGAGTTGCACAGAACTGTGGTCGCCCAAGTTAACAAGAAGTCCTGGCTCTGGCCATTTCTGGAAAGCTGAGGAAGACCGTGGAGCCCTTGGATATGGACATGGTGCCTTATCCACCACCCAGAGTCGGTACAGGCAGCTCGGCAATTCTCCACCCCTCGTCCGCTCCGAAGTGCGTGCCTTGAGGTAAGTCCCATCTTCCTCCCTTGGTCCACCCTTCCCCTCCCACCATATCCTAAACACCCCTTGACTGCCCTGCAAGGCCCCAGTTCTAGTTCCATCATCTCTCACCTAAATGACCAGAATGCCCCTCTAACTGTGTTCCAGGCTCCCAAATTCTGAGTTATGAGCAAAACAAAAGGTTCTTTCTGTTGCAAACCAGGGCTTTTGGAAGCACCTGTCCGAGTCCCATAGCTCAACTGGTAGAAAGAGGTCCTGTCAGCCAAGCAGGGCACAGGGGAGGCGAGGCAAGGACGGCATACCTGTCAAAGGAGGGCCGCTCCCCTGCGTCAAAAGCATCTCTCAGCTGCTTCACCAGGTTGTCCTGCCCAGGCAGTCGGAAGATGCCCTCTTCGTTCAGGCCGTGCTCCAGGATGAACTCGGCACACTTCTCCACCAGGATGGGCACCAGGTGGGGGCCGAATTTCTGCTCATAGGCCACGGTCTCATCCAAGCGCTGGCCGAACACCGCTGGGAAGAGAAAAAAGCAGAGCCTGCCCGTCACTCCGACTTCCCTTGGAGGAACTGATAGGTCAAAGTGCTTTGTCTATGTCTTGATTTTCTGCAATGATACTAAACAAGACACAGAAGACAAATCACACAATATTTCCTGGGGCTATAAACTGGGGGAGGTCCACTTGAAGCAGTCTGTCAGTCTTTTTCTGTTTGTCCACATTTATCATATTTAACATAACAACTCACTTTTAATGAGTGCTTGTTTTGTGCTAGGAATCGTGCTAAATTTGTACGCCTTTTCTCATTTAATCTTGACAGGAATCCCATGAGATGTTGATATCATTGTGCCCGCCTTCCGATGAAAGATACTGAGCCTTAGAGGTGCTAATGAACTTGCCGAGGTCAGGGGCCAGGACACAGTACCATCAGAGTTCAAGCCCAGGTAGTAAACTGAAGAGAAGCAAGCAGGCCATCTTGAATTCTGCTTGTGTCATGTAGCATTAAAGCATAATAGTCTATCATGCGGATGTCTCATACTGTATTAAACCATTGCGGCATTTAAAAGAATTTACGTTGTTTACCGGGCTCTACTATTGTGAGCGAACATGGCCACCCCCCTAGCAGAGTTCCTGGAATGTATAGTGCAATGTATAATTCTTAATTAATTGATTAATTAACATTTGGATGCATGAACCTAGGCTCTTCCTTCTTTTGGACTATTTCCTTAGGGCATTCTACATTCCCACATGTAGAATTACTAGTTTAAGTGGTTTGAACATTTTAATGACTACAGCATGCAAATTGCTTTCTAAAAATATTTTTCCAAATTACACTGCCTTCAGTGTAATTCCCTCCCTCCCTCCCTCCCTCCCTTCAGCATGTGTGGACCATCTCCACTGAGCCCTGTCAGCACTTGGCTCTATAATTTCCCCACCCCATCAGTGTAACAAGGTTTGTTTATAAATCAGGACACTGGTTGGCTGGGCCCCATAGGGCCCCAGGGCCTCATGCCTTTATGTCCCGGAGATTCAGAAGACAGTCATGGTTTCAGCTCTGTCCTGCCTGGTTTTCTCTCTGGCATAATTAGGGCTCTGTTACACTGACCACTCCAGTCGCTAGGACACTGTTCCCAAAGCCCTTTAGTTTCCCCCATGATTCTCTCTGGTTGGTCCCCTTTATCCAGTCTCTAATTAACGCGGATGCCACATGTAAAGAGCTGCAGCGATCTCTCTGGAATCCACCATGTCCTCCCCACTTCCCACTGCCCTAGGCCAGGCTGGACTCCTCTCTCACCTCCCCCTGCTGTGGTCTCCTCTCCTGTACTTGTTCAAAACCCTCCTGCTATTTAAACAACTGGTCTACCTGAGCACGTTTGTCCTTGTTTTTAATAGTCACCCACTTCTTCCCCAATTGCCACAGCAGCGATTTTCAAATTCCCCCTTCAAAGCTCCAGGGGTTCCTCAGAGGCCCCTCAGATGCTGAGAGGTGAGAGCATTTCGGAGGAGCTGAGCACGTGGGCCTCCCTCCTCCCTCCTCCCAACCTGACCTGCTGGGTTGTTGTCTGTTTTACTTACAGCATTCCAGTGAGACTGTTTGCTTAAATATTTCTGTGGCTAAAGTTTGAAAACCAGGTTGGCATTTGTACTGGCTCCTACCTACCTTTCTGCCTGATCTGGCATCTCAACCTGATGATCTCAAAGCCCACAGTGCTCTCTAGCCCTCATGCCCTTGCTGAGGCAGTCTGTTTATCTCTCCCTTCCCTGTCTACTAAGATTCTATGTGTTCCTTGGCCCGACTCAATATCATCACCTCTGCCAAGTTTTCCCTGACCCAGCCCGAGGGGCTCCATTGCCATTCTGTGCACCTGTATCCCTTCTGTAACACCCCAATCCCTTTTCCACTGTGCTATTGTCATTTGTAAGTACTGTGCCCTCTGCAAGACTGTAGGCTTCCTGAGGCCGGGAGTATGGGGAGGGGTCTCTTGTCATTATCTTGTTCAGCATGGGGCCTGGCTCAACGTAGACAGTCAACCAGTTTTGCTGAATTACTTAATGAATTATGTCATCTTTAAGCAAGTGCTTTCCGTGATTCATGACAATTTGGGCATTTCTATAGTTTAAACCATAGTAGGGCCCCCATCAGTAAATGAATTCAGCGTCACACTAACATCTATTGAGTGCCCTGCATGTGTTAACAGCAGGTCACGTGAAATGGGTTATACAGAAAAGGAGGGACTGGAAGATGTGGTTCTCGCTTTCAGTTAGCTTACTACCAAGTTATGAAAATGAAAGGACTCCATGCAAAATAGTGAGAAACAGTTAGAGGATGTGAGGAACTATACAGCATTAGGTTTCTGTTTTCACCAAACTGGAAGGAAATGATTAAAATGATCTGACTCAAAACATAGACGAGGAGACATTTGTAAAATTCCCTTTGAGGGGTCCAGGGAGGGCACCTCAAAGGGAGTAGCAGATGTGTTTCAGAGCAGTTGAAACTTGGGCTCAAGGAGCCCACTGGATGCCCATGGAGAAGGATACCGTCATGGAGACGTCAGAGCTATCAAACATGACCTCCAACTCTGAGGTCCCAAGGCAGACGATCTGGAATCAAGTTCCTTCTTCCAGCCCTCTGCACAGCCAGCCCACCAGCTTTTCTCCTCAACCGAGTCTCTCAGCCGTGTCCTGTGTTCATCTTCTCTTCCTCCCATGTCCACAGTCAAGCCTTTCAATGTCATTCTCCCCAAGACACTCATTTTCCAACATTCCTTTTCCGTCCAGCATCTCCACCACCCCCTCCATGCCTTTCTCAGGCCGCAGAGGTACAGAGAATACCGATCTCCACAAGACCTTCAGTCCAAATCTTCACCACGCCATCCCCTCCCCTCTGCCTCAGCAGGTGACCTTGTCTCCTCCTTCGCTTCTCTCCCCAAATGAAGGGCATCATGAGAGAGCCCCCCGGTCTCCAGTCTCTGCCTCTCCTATCCTTCCTCCTCTGTCCGTCTGTCTGTCCTCTCTCAGGGGAAGAAAAGTACCGTATGCTTTCCTCTAAGATGATGTTTCTTGAACTGTGGGTTCCATCCTTTTCACCTCTCCTAGGTCTTCACTCCTCTATTATATCTTAGATTGAAAGAGCATGTGAGTCTAAATCTTTACCAATTTATTAAAGAATCATCTCCCACCCCTGCTCTCATGCAATCAACTAATACCTGCCTTTCTTCTCTTCACCAATATGCTCATAGAAAAACATGTCTACTTCTGGAGAGAGTCATCCACCCTCATAGCCTCTACTGTTTCCCTTGTTATTCATGTAAACTCTCAATCCATCTCAACCTTGTTTCACAAGCTGCATCTTCCCATCCAATCTGCTCACTAAGATTTCTCGTGCCCTCCTAATGGCCAGATCTGACCTATGTTCATTCCACACTCTACTGGTCTTCTCTGAAGACTCTGTGGTATTGATTCTCCTTCCTTCCCCAAGACTTTCTCCTTATGTGGCTGTGAAACAGTCCACCCTCACTCTAGTCTCACCTCTCTGCAAGCTGCTCTGCAGGCTCCAGTACTTGCCCTTCCTCCACCTGCCCCTTCAGTGTGTCATTTCCTAGCATTCCGACTCAGACTTCTCCTCCCTCTAGATGTTATCCTTGCGAAAGTTCATGCAACTCCATGCATTTGGATATCACCTATAAATTGACACATAAATCTGCATACCTGGTCCAATCTCTCTCTCTCTATCATCTCTATCTCCCTTATTTCTTTCTGTCCCTCTTCTGAGCCTATAAGCCCAACATCTGATGGCAGCTCTCCCACTGTCTTCTCCAATCTCACTCTTATCCCGTCCCCAACTCTCCCATATCACTGCTTCTCCTACACACTTCCCCACAGGCAATAGCCTTCAATCAAGCAGTCAAGCAGCGCGCATTCTCCTAGACCTTGAGAGTACAAAGCCATTAACGCAAGGTACCCGCCCTCAACTAACCCAGTTAGCAAAAGTGTGAGCGTTCGAAGTATCTGCAACAACCCTCCTTCCTTCTTAACAGATCAGGACCTTTTAAATCCCCTTTAAACTCTTTCTCTTCTCTATCCTCGTTCGTACTGTCCACATTATTGTAATGGTTTCTTTTGCAGTTCTTTTTCTTGCAAATTCCTTCCACTGGAACTCATGAAATCATTTGGCAAATATAGACTGAGCGTCTGCTGTGGACCAGCTTCTTTGGTAGCTGGAGATTATGATAGGAAGAAGGAAAAATAGTCTTTCTCTTAAAAACTCTGGAGTGAAGGGGCTTCCCTGGTGGCGCAGCGGTTGAGAGTCCGTCTGCCGATGCGGGGGACACGGGTTTGTGCCCCGGTCCGGGAAGTTCCCACATGCCGCGGAGCGGCTGGGCCCGTGAGCTGTTGGCCGCTGAGCCTGCGCGTGTCCGGAGCCCGTGCTCCGCAACAGGAGAGGCCACAACAGTGAGAGGCCTGCGTACCGCAAAAAACAAAAACAAAAAATCACTGGAGTAAAAGCCCTCCCTCCTGCCCACCTGGAAACCTGATTTTCCTGCAGCCTGAATTCAAACACCTTCTTCTAAGAGGGAACTGGTTACTCCCTCTGCTGTGCTCATGGCGTTCCCTGTGCATACCTCATCGCTTCTCGTGTCCCTTTATGATGATTTAGTTAAGCATCTCTCTTCCACTGGACTGTGGGCTCCTCAGAGTCAGACAGCCTGCCTGGCTCACCATCTAATTTTACCTCCTGGCACAGAACCTGCCACACGACAGACTCGTCCTCAAAGTGATGTTACCTGCTGTCTTCCATTCCTCCTGTTGCCCATCTCTCCTCTCCTAAATGTACTCTTCTCAGCACTTCCTCAAACTTGGGCTTGTCAAAGAAATCAATGGCCTCTACATTTCTAAAGTCCAGGGTCAAATTCTCAGTCTTTATCTGAACTGCTCCATCAGCAACATGTGACCCAGCAAATCATCCCTCCTTCTTGAGACAGTTTCCCACGTGACTTTTGGTTCTCCATTTATTTGTTTGGCCTCTCGTTCCCTGCCTCCTTCGATGATTCCTCCTTCCTCCCTGTCCTCTAAAGGTTGCAGTGTCTCAGGCCTTTCCTTCTACATCTGCATCTACTTCATAATCTCACGGCTTTAAATATCACCCATATGTCAAAGGTTCCAAACTTTCCATCTCCAGCCTAGAAATCAGTCCAAGTTATTCTTACCAAGAAATGACCACGACCTGCTCTAGAGACATCAGGACCCACAGGTCCCTTCTAACATGAGAGAAAGGGCATCCTTGTTTGTTCAGTTTGTCTAGGTCAGGGATGGTCACTTTTCATCTCACATCGCATATGATGAACTCCGTATCCCTGGAACTCCAAAGACCCAATCGTGAGTTCTACCTACCGCTGACTTATGGATCCTGATTGCTACCCTTTGACCCTGGGTGGACATGAAAGAGCCTAAGTATAAGGGAATAGATGAACCAAAAAAATCCAGGGAAACTAGGGAAGGGACCAGTGATGGAGGAAGACGGCAGACAGGTACTCAACGACCATTTCCCACCCCAAGGATTCCGAGAGGTGAAACCCAGCTCCCCCTTCTGTGCCAAGCCCTCCTAGCTTGCACTCAGTCCTTCAGGGAACTAGTGCCCTACTTACTACCCTTTTTAACCTCTGCCGGCCACGCATCCACCCGGAACTGCTCATCGCTTTGGACCCACCACCTTAACAGACGCATTTCCATCTAAACAGGTACAAATCTTAATTAATTATAATATGTAATCTAATTATTAATACATTTAATTAATTAAGCTAATTTATGACAGACTACCCTAAAAGCTTTCACGTGTGCTCTCATTTAGTCCTCGTAAGAACCCTACAGTTGTTCCATTTCATAGATGAGAAAACTGAGACTCAGATTAGGAATCTGTCCAAGGTCATATTTGCCCTGTGATTCTAAAATCAGTACTTTAGTCCTTCTTGTTTAAACTCAGTGGAATAACATTGTCTAGGTGAAATTTCAGACAGCAGCAAGGCTCAAGGGAAGAGAGAGAGGGGTAAGCTGCGCCGTTTCTACTCACAAGCCATCCTCCATTCTTTACTTCTTAAGCCCTCTCCCCAGATTTGCTGGAAAACCCCAGAACACCGTGTTGGTTCCGGTAAGCAAAAGTAGAAAGATTAGCTGTCACCTCCCTTCTAACGTAGCTCCTACTTCATCATCGCTCCAACACTCCTGGATTCAGGACAAGAGCCCCTCCCACCCCACCTCCAGTCCGGCCCAGGTCACCAAGAGCCCACCCTGCCCCTCTCCTCCCTCTCCCCACTGGCCCCGTCCCCAGAGGCTCAGTCCCAGGTGCATCCCCCTCTCAGACAGGAGAGGGAAGGGGAGCTGGGCGAAGTGTCTTTTCGTGGAAGAATTGAATCACAAAATAGGAAAGAAATACCTTTCTTTTGGAGCTTGGGGGTTTTCTTCCTGAAATTCCAGCAAAAGGGCAGTGCCAGGGCAGGAAAGCCACAGCCCAGTTCCCACCGCGGCATCCTGGGAATATGAGGCATGGTGGGGGCCGAGGAATCGTACTTTCTGCTGGGCCAGGCTCAGACCTTCCCTCCTCCCCAAGCTGCAAGAACCATCCCCTCTTGCTTCCAGATCAACACATGCTTGCCAATACTGCTCAGGTTCTGATTCCGGCACTGAAACCATGGGATGTGTCGGCACCTGCCCCGGCCCTCCCTTCCTCCTTCCCACACTACTTCTCCTCCCCACTCACCTTTACACACATGACTCTTGGCTTTTAAAGAGTGAACATAAAGCTGTCAAGGCCCCCGCAATAAAAATAAGTGCCTCCTTTTACTTAGCAACGAACTGTCAACTGCCATTCAAGGAATACCAGGGACGTGGGTTAAAAAAAAAAAAAAGAAAAATCCCACACACAGCCCTTACCAACATCGCTCCATATATCAAAGCCTCTGGCAGGAACACAGGATTTCACTTAGCGCTGATGAAGCCGGCCTACCCTTCCCTGGAAGTGACTGAGTTGCGTGTGGCTCAGTGGAGCGTTCAGAGAGAAGGATTTTGGAGGTGGGTTGCCGGGTAAAATGAGAGGATTTCCCCCCTCCCATTGAGAAGATTCAGCAAAAAGTGCAGCAGGCCAACTAGACATGCCCAGGAGCCTTGAAATGGACTCTCAGCGTCATGGGCAGGATAGGCAGGGGCAGGGAAGGACTGCCAGGAAGGGTCCTGGGCAGTGTGATGCTGCCAACCAAGTTCACCCTTCCATGTGCTCCTAGGAAAGGAGGACTCATCTTTGACACCACAGTCTCCTTCCATGTCAAATTCACTCCCATGTCCTGGCAATGCTACCACAGAAACAAGCAAGCCTGTTTACTTCTCTCCATCTCCACCACCCCCACCCTCATCCAAGCCACTTTAGGATGAAGACCCACGTCTTTAACATAGCTATCTCCACTGTTCTCACCTTCTTCTCGCTCCAGAGCCCATTCTCCTCTCTGCCACAGGACCTTTGCACATGCTATTCCTCTGACTGGGACACTGCTCCTCTTCCCCCTTCTCTGCCTAGCTGGCCTCTACTGGCCTTTCAGAGAGAAGCTTAATCATCACTAGTTCAGGGACGCCTTCCCTGAACTTCTTAACAAAGACATTTTTTCCCCCTACATATCATCATGAGTTTTTTCTTCATGGTACTTTTCGCCGTTGTAATTTTATGGTTTTCCTTGAGGTTTTTGTTTCCTTTCTGTGTCTTCTGCTAGACTGTGATCTCCTTGAAAGTAGAGACTTTGTCTTTTCTTTTTTTCTCTCTTCTTCTCTCTCTCATTGTTGTACTCCCAGTGCTGGTGCCGTGCTTGGCACGTAACACGTGCTCAAGAAATATTTGTTGAGTAAATGAATTAAATAAGTATCCGTCTGGTGTTAGGATCTCAGGGGAAGGGAGGTGAGGGAATCATTGAAAATAAATAAAAATCATCCCTCGTAATGTCCCATTTAGCCACAGAGAAAAAGCAGGACACGTGAGGTCACAGTGAATCACAGAGACCACACTCCCACAGGCTACGCTGGGCTGTGGGTTGTGAAATCTTGCTCTGAAGGCTGCAGAGACCTAAAGAAATGAGAGGGAGAAAGGGAACCTGAGGCATAGAACAATTCCATATTTATATGATCCATACCTAGTGCTGGCAAACACACAAAGACGCTTAAACCATGCGACCTGCCCCAGGGTCTTTCAACCTGCTTGCGTGGAGCAGAATTATGCATAATTTAGTGCCGTGCTTCTGCGCCCAGTGATGGCCCAAGGAAAACTTCAGAGGCCATCTTCCAAGAGGAAGAAGGCAAAGCAGGTCCCGCTTGAGTAACAATTAGCAGGGTGGCTGCCAGCCTCCTGGGGATGGGACGGAGACCAGGTTTCAATGCGAAGATCCAGGGAAGGCAGAGCCCCCTTACTAAAAGGAGGAGGTGGTTTGGAGAAAGTGGGCAGCTGGGAGCCTGGGAACAAGTCACCTGAAGTTGAGGTGCGATCGCCTCCCTTCCCTTTCTCCTACGTAATTCGGGACAACCTAGAATTGCATCCAGAATTTCTGGGAAAAAATTAATCTAACCTTTCCAGCTGGGCCCTTAAGAAAAGGTAGGAAAAGAAAGAAAGAAAGAAAAAAAAAAAGGGAGTGAGAGAGAGAGAGAGAAATTGGCTGTCTAGGAAGGAAAAGGCTGGAACACCCAGATGCACCAAAGAGCTGCTCTCCAAGGTACAATATTGTGATTTATAATAATAAATATTTTTTCGTCTTCCACCCACTTCCTGGCACAGAGTTCCTAAAACTCTTCAAATTTCCTGTGATGAGAGCGATAAAGTGTCTTTCGTTACGTTAAAGAGGTAATTTTTGGATCCCAGCTAAGGATGGGGGCTGGGTGCCAGGGGAACCAACCATGTGATTATTGGTTTGGAACTTTCAGTCCCACCCACCAGGGAGGGGAGAGGGGCTGGTGATTGAGTTCAATCATCAATGGCCAATGATTTAATCAATCAGGCCTATGTACTAAAGCCTCCAGAAAAGCCCCAAAGGATGAGTTCAGAGAGCTTCCGGGTTGGTGAACCCAAGGAGGTGCAGGTAGAATGGCGCTGGGAGAGGGCATGGAAGCTCCGTGCCTGTTCCCCATACCTTCTCTATGCGTCTCTTCTATCTGGCTGTTCCAGAGCTTTGTTCTACTATAATAAGCCAGTAATCTAGTAAGTGAACTGGTTTCCTCTGTTCTGTGAGCTACTCTAGCAAATTCTTTGAACCCAAGGAGGGGGTTGTGGAACTTCCTATCGGTAGCTGGTTGGTTAGACGCACAGGGTACAATCTGGACTTGCCATAGGCATATGAGGGCAGTTTTGTAGGACTGAGCCATTAACCCGTGAAATCTGAAGCTATCTCCAGGTAGATAGCATCAAAATTGAGTTAAATTGTAGAACACCGAGCTGGTGTCCAAGAATGGCTTAGACGTGTGGGGAGCCCTCCCCCTCTCCCCAACACACACCCACTGGAATTGGTCCCAGAATCAAATCGGACAAGGTAAGAGGCGTGTCCAGAGTCAGCTCGGATGCAGGAGGAGCTGCGGGGAAGAAGTTAGGTATGCCACGGGAAACATGTGGACCCTCTCTCCCATCAGGGGAGCCGGAAAAGGAGTCGGGGCAGGAAGAAGCCTCAGCTCTTCAGAATTGGCATGAGAATGACTTGGTAGGGAAGGGGTTCAATGTGAAACGGGACGATCAGGGGAAGGCTCACTGAAGTGAAGTTTGAGCAAAGACCTGAGGAAAGCAAGGGACCAAGCCGTGCAGCACCCTGGGGAAGGAGGGTTCCAGACAGAGAAAGCAGCCAGTGCAAGGGCCGTGAGGCAGGAGTGTACCTAGGGTGTTTGGGGAAGAGCAAGGAGGCTGGTGAAGCTGGAGTGAAATGAGCACTGGAGAGGGTTCTAGAAAACAAGGTCAGAGAGGTCATGGGGGTGGGGGCAGATTGTGTGTGGAGTCATTATAAGGCTTCCGACTTTTCCTCTGAGAGAGAAAGCAAGCTATTAGACAGTGATGAGCAGAGAAGGGTCTTGAGATGACAGGTTTAATAGGTTCACTCTTCTCTCTGTTGAAAACAGACTATAAGAAGGTGAGCCTGGAAGCGTGGAGAGAGTTTGGAGACCGCTGCTGCAATTCGAACAAGGCAGTCTGGTGCCTCAACCAGGATGGCAAGTAACAAAGGTGGTGAGAAGTGGGTAGGTTCTGGGTGGGAAAAGTCATAGAAAGTTTCATGAAGAGCTGAAAAAAGAGCAGCAACATACCTCAGTGACTTTCCAGCATGTGAGGGGGCATGCCCTGCCGATCTAGTAGACCCAGATGAGAGGCACTTTACAAGGCGAAAGAGGGCCTCCCCAAAGGCAGGAGCCCCAGCCCTAACCCGTCGATGGCTGGGCCCCTTGGACAAATCGTTTACTTCCTCAGGACTGAAGTTTCCTGACTTACAAACAGGAAGAGCAAATGTCTGACGTGTCCCAAGACCTCAGACTGGACTCTGCTGTCTTAAAATGCCTTCTCATCCTGAGATCGCCGATTTTGGTTCAATCTGAGATGCCACATCAAATCCAAACCTTGTTCTTTGAATACATAAATAGTGCTGGACTCTTATTTCTCCTCCTTTGGACTTTCCTCTGCCTACAGGACTTACGCTTGACTTGCTTCTGACGGTGGTGGCCTCCAAGTGGGGTGAGGGAGAAATCCCCATGTGGGTTATGACCGTTGCAACGGTTCACCCTGACAAGGCTGAGCAGAGCACCACACGGGGCATAGATGCCGGTCACAGTGCCTCCACAGCAATTTTATTTATTTTTTTGCGGTACGCGGGCCTCTCACTGTTGTGGCCTCTCCCGCTGCGGAGCACTGGCTCCGGACGCGCAGGCTCAGCGGCCATGGCTCACGGGCCCAGCCGCTCCGCGGCACATGGGATCTTCCCGAACCGCGGGGCACGAACCCGTGTCCCCTGCATCGGCAGGCGGACTTCAACCACTGCGCCACCAGGGGAGCCCTCCACAGCATTTTGGCTCAGAACAGGTACGTAATTTAGATGACATGTGCTACCCTTGTGCAGACAGCCTAAAGCACTGGACCAGGGAAAACAGAAAATGTCAGCCATCTCACAATCCAGGGCAGTAAGGAAGGTCACAGGTCAGACCATCCAGGCTGAGCAGCACATAACAGAGCTTTAATAAATAAACCGCTCATCTCAACCTGATTAGCACCATAAAAAATACTGTGTTTAGGGACTGGGAAATGGTTAATGAACCTACACTCCTCTTTTTTGTAATAGGTTGCAGCTATTTGTATGAGGCAGGCACTCAAATTAGGCTGTCCCATCCAAGGCACTTCTTTTCTCGCAGCCCCTCCTGGGCAGGTCACTGGCCACAGGACTTCCTCCCTGCCCCAGATCCTGACCACAGCTGAGCCAGGAGTCTGGAAGGGGGCTGCACTAGAGGCTGAGCTCAGCCTCTGCTGGTACTCCAGAGATAAATATAGGATAGCTGGGGCTAGCACAGCAGTATTTGGGACAGGCATGAGCGCCAGAGGGCTGTTAACTAGACAAAAACAGGCAGGCAGAGAAAAGTGGAATGGGAAGCTGCGTGGCCCCAGGGAAGCATCAGTTCTCAGCCCCAGTCCCTTCAGTCCTCCTGGAAGTTCCTGCCCTTGGTTTCTTGGAGTAGCTTTGCACCTGCCCAGCAAATACCTCTTTCTTGTTTAACATCATTTGGATAAAATTTATCAATTAAGATTCTATAGCCCTTTGGGAAAATTAAGCTAGAAAATAAACGGTTCTGAACTGCATAAATCCTGTGTTTCTCATCCTGAGAAACAAGTATGTATATATGAACACCAGCTGGAAGGAAAATATAAAAACACCTCTGGTAGTTTTAGGAGTGATTGTTTTCCTATATTTTTTCAAATGTCCACAAAATTGTTAAGATGTTCATGATTTTTGAAAGAAGTTATTGGGCAATCAAATAAATATTTAATATTTGAGCTATAACAGCCCCCCCCGAATCATTTCCAAAATAACGGGCAGCATAAGTGATAAATAATCATAAATTATACCGTTATCCTGGAGTTGACACAAATGAGTGTGTTCCTAAAAAAGTTGAAGGAAAATGGTCACTTGAGATTGCGTCACCAGTTCTTTCATATTTTTAGGAAAGGAAAAAACACATACTGGATTCACCTGTTTGTTAATTTCAGATTTTTTTCACATTAGTTATTCACAGGCAGGACCCTCCTGCAGTGTGGACACAACACTGAGTGTTCTCAGAGAGCTCAAACACTTGAGCTTGTAACCTTGAACTTGAGCTTATAAACTCAAACACTTGTAACCCAGAAAAGTGTTCAACCTTGAATTCACTTTGTACCTGTAAGACTGCAGACACAATTCCGGAACCTCTCCTCCTTGTGACCACCCCAATTCTGGACAGCAGCTTTAGTTTCCTGTGTTGATCAGCCTAACTTATGCTTTCAGCATAGATCTTGCCATCAACCTTCTTGGGTTCCCAAACCCCCATAACTGGGCAGGCTCTTGGTACCACTGAAGGTTAGTGCTGCCAGGAACCGGGGTCAGCCGGTCCAACCCGTTCGTTTTACAGATGAGAGCACTGTGTCCAGAGAGGAGAAAGGACTGCTTCAGGGCATCACACACATTTGCCGGTGAGTGCAAAGGGCTTGTGGTCCTTCCAGCTAATCTGGAGTTGGCTTTGACATCACCCAGGGAGGGAAGTTAGAGCCTTGGCAATGAGCACGGCCTCAGAGTCGCCCTCTGGTGGTCTTCTTTGAACACTGTTCAAGGAAAGCTCTTGTCTGAAACTACTTCCTTCCCATCCTTGAGATGTCACAGACACCTGTCCAGGAAAGCCTGCAGGAGTCCTTACCTCCAGAGGGTGTGCCAGCGACTCTCTTAAGGAATTTAACCCACTCCTCCATTTCCACCTGGGAGCCGGCCATGAGGACATAGGGGTCCTGTCCCGTGCGACTCTGGTCACATGAGGCTGGAGGAAGAAGTAACACTGATGAAGGTCATACATTGGTCAGGGGCCAGAGCAAGGGGCAGTGAGGGGAAGCTGAGCCTGAATGGCTTCTTTGGTCCAATTAAACAAGCAGTCAAACAGCACAAAGGCATCTACTTTTCCTCAGCAGAACTGAGTATCTACGCACCTTTATTGTCTTTGCTGGAGCTCTAATCCTATACACAAATCATTGAACTCGGTGGTTTGCAACTGAGATGATTTGGGCTGAGATCTGTCCCCATGGAGGACAGAAGCCATTTCCTATCAAAAATTAAGAGGAAGTTCAAGGGGCAGTGTCAGTACAAGAGGAGACAGGCTCAGCCCATACGGTTCTGAAACCTAAGTCCATCACGCCAATCATGGATACCTTCCTAGGCTACCCTGAGCTCAGCTGTGGGGTTGGAGGAGGGAACAGCAACTCAGGAGGGAGTTGCCTTTCTTATGAATCTGTGCCTCCTGTTCAGGATTACTGCCCTCCTGCCTGCATGAAGACATTGCAAATGGTAGGCTCTCGATACATAGCTGATGGACAAATGAAGTTTGTTAGGACATTCTTTATCATTTTCACTTTAAACCCAAGATTGCAGACAGACATCTGCAGTATGCCTTGGGTTGGTGTTATCAAATGGACAGAAGGGTGGAAGAAATGACAAGGGGGCAGAGTGGGAAGAGGAGACCAAGAGAAAGAATAAGAGAAAGTGACAAAGAGAGAAACATCGGGAGAGAGGAGAGGAGAGGGAGAAGGGGCACATCAGACATAGGTCTTACAAAGTACAAGAAAATAACAGCAATCCCTTTCAATTACAGGATACTATTAAATCTCACATTGCTTTAGGGGACATCAACCCATTCTTCTCAAAATATCAGGGCATTTCCTTCAAAAAGAGCCTGTTTTGCTACCATATGACCCAGCAATTCCACTCCTGGGTATTTATCTGAAAAAAACAAAAACACTAATTTGAAAAGATACATGCACCCCGATGTTCATAGCATTATTTGCAATTCCCAAGATATGGAAGCAACCTAAGTGTCCATTAACAGATAAGTGGATAAAGAAGATGTGGTATATATATACAATGGAATATTCCTTAGCCACAAAAAAGAACAAAATTTTGCCATTTGCAGCAACAGGGATGAACTTGGAGGGCATCTTGCTAAGTGAAATAAGTCAGAGAAAGACAGATACTGTATGATATTGCTTATATGTGATATCTAAAAAATACAACAAACTAGTGAATATAACAAAAAAAGAAGCAAACTCACAGATATAGAGAACAAACTAGTGGTTACTAGTGGAGAGAGGGATGGGGGAGGGGCAATACGGGGTAGGGGATTAGGAGGGACAAACTATTGGGTATAAAATAAGCTACAGGGATATACTGTACAACATGGGAATATACCCAATATTTTATAATAACTATAAATGGGGTATAACCTTCAAAAATTGTGAATCGCTATATTGTACACCTGTAATTTATATAATATTGTACATCAACTATACTTCAACTTTTAAAAAGCTTAAAGAAAAGACCCTGTTCTAGCCGCCCAGTTGGGCCCAAACCTGTATTTTCTTGCATAGCAACAAAATACTTTCAAAGTGCCTTTGTTTTCAGTCTCTTCAACCTATCTTAATATTACCCAGCCTCACTTTCTTTTACACTTTGAGACAACCTGATTCTGAATCCATCTTATCACTGGGTCATCAGCTCTTCTGCCCAGAAGTGTCAGCCCATGGAAGTGCTGGTCACTGAGGAACATCCTGAAACTGGGTGTTTCCAGAAGTAAGATGGGCAGTAAAAAGCCCTCAGGGCAGAACTAAAGAATCCCATAGGAAACACAACATCCTTTAGTAATAGAGAAGAGCTCTAGCATCATTTCTGCTCTACAAATAATGGAAATGAAGCCCAGAGGTGCAAAGGGCCTTGCCCATTGGTACCCAGTAAGTTACCAGCAAACTCAAGGCAAGGCCATGGGTCTTTCTCCCAATAGTTTCCACCAGCCCATAGCGCTTCAAATTTGACCTTGGCCAAAATTTTATCTGGTATCCTTCTCCACCATGCCTACACTCCAGTCTATTACGTTATCAAGAACATGCCTTCTCAGTTTTCTCTCATTCCTGAGAGATTCCTTTAGTTCCATCATGGCAACACCACTGAGAAATATCCACCTCTCAGGATGTTCCTCAATGACCAGGGCTTCCACGGACTGATCTTTCTGATTAGAAGAGCTGACGACAAGATGGATTGAGAAGTCAGTCATCCCAAAGGGTAAGGAAGGTGAGGCTGGGTAATATTAAGATAGATTCAAGAGACAAGAACCAAAGGGAACTTGAAAATTCTTTGTTACCCTTCGAAAAAATGAATGTCTGGGTACATTGGGGTGCGAGGAAGAGCTGTCTTTGAGGGAAACTGCCTGCCATTAACACAAAGCCCATGAACAGCATCTCTGCCCTCAGGCACGTACTTTCTCTGACTTAAACAGTCTGTTCAGCCTGTGTCACCTACTGGGCTGCTACCCCTGTCGGAAAGGAACCTCCCTTCTTTTCTTCCCCTGCCTAAGGAACTCCTATCCATCCTTTAAAACCTAGTGCAAATGTTATCTTCTCTAAGGACCCTTCCTTCAAACCTCCCACTTCAGATGGAGTGGGGACCCCCTTTTCTAAATCTCTTAACATCCTATCATCACCTCTATCACCGCAGTAGCTAAATTATCCTGAACATTAGTTTCCTTAACATTAAAATTGAATTAATTACTTAATACGTCCAAAGCTAAAGCCCTGATCTTCCACCCAAAACTGGTCACACGCACAAATCTCAGGAAAGCCATCCTTCCTGTTGTTTGCGTGAAAACCTTAGAGTCAATCTTGACTTCTCTTTCCTACATCCAATCCATCAGCAAATGAAGTCCTCTCTAGCTTCAAATCGTGTCTAGAAATTGATCATTTCTCACCCCCTGCATTGTTACTATCACTGACTTGGATAATTACAATAATTATTAGTCTTTTAGTCTCAACTCAAAAGAGTTTTAAAACAAAAGTCAGATCACGTTACTTCTCTGCGCAAAACCTCCCAATGGATTTTCATCCTTCTAGCACAAAAACTAAACTTTTTCCACTTGCCTACCAGTGCCTGTAAAACCTGTGCCCACCCCTGACCAAATCACCTACTCTTCTCCCCTCTCAGCACTCCACTGTAACCACCTTGGCCTCCTTGATGTTTCCTGAACACAAGAATTAGGCTCAGAGACTTTGCACTGGCTGCTCCCCTTCCTGGAATGTTCTTCCTCCAGATGTGCACTTGGCTCACGTCTTCACTTCCTTCCACCTTGGCTCAAAGGTTACCTTCTCAATGATGTCTATTCTTCCCGCTCTATTTCAAATGACAAATCAACAGTTGCCATCCCCACCTTATCCAGTACTTTCTCTTTCTTTGCTTTCTTCCCATAATACTTATCCCATAATAAAACTGTACAATGTTCTCATTTATTTGGTTTGTCTTCAGTCTCCCCACATTGACTGTAAGCTGCATACAGGCTGTTTTGTTCATTGCTGGATCCCCAGTTCCTACAATAGTGCCCGGCTCGTAGCAGGTGCTCAATAATTTTGGTGTAACATTTCAGAAAGCAGTATGAGAATTAAATGCTACTTATTCTACAGAAGGAATAAACCCCCCCATCCCTGATGACTCCCTTTGGGTGAGAGAACAGATAATTATTCCGCTTGAGGTAGTTAGGGAGGGAGAAGCTTGCCTCAAATTTTTGCCTGCTCCAAGTAAAGAAAAACAGCATAACCACAACCAAATTCTTCTCTATGGCCTTTGTGCAGCTAAAACTGGTGATCACAGAGAAGGGACCCCGATTAGGGAGGCCATTTCTGATGCCAGCGCTGGCCCCTGAGAATTGTCTTGCTCAAGAGGACGACAAAAAGAGGAACTGAAAATTCTCTACATCATAACATAAAGGATTGTCTCATTTTAGGTTAGGTGGAGCCTTGAGAATGGCGGTGTCTTTAGGAAAATGGTTCCCTGCCATACTATTGCTTTAGAATTGTTGTTTGTCCGTATGAGTTGAGTGTGTGTGTGTGTACACGTACACACATGTGTGAATCTGTCCAAGAATTCCCCCAGCAGCCCAGGAGACAGCTGTGAGTGACAATGAGAGGACAAATCTTCATCCTACAGTAACAGCAATCTTCAATTTACTGCAAAGTCCACAGTAAATTTGCAGTTGGAGCTCTCAATAGGGTCACCCCGGATTGAAAAATCAGGTTTGAGGACATGTGTCATCATGAATGGTCACATCCCTTGAATTGTGCTGGGAGAGGGATCCTAGGGATAGAAGAAACCTCGTGGGAAAAGGGTGGGGTTATCCCAGAAAGGAGAGACTGGAAAAGTAGGCTCTTCCTCTGAGGAGGAAGAAAAATGAATAGACTCTCAGAGAAAAAGCAAGGGAGTGCCCATGAGGGGGCCACTTGGGAAGAGCTGAACTTTCAAAAAAAAAACCAACCTGTTTTTCTTTGTTTTCTATAAATAGTCAGAGCCAGTTTGGGGATTGGTTTCTACATTACAATTTCCTCTAGTTATTGCCAAAACTTCAGACACTCGGCACTGCACCAAGTGCGGCATATATACTTCTTTACTTAATCCTCACTACCATCATCATTGTTCCCATTTCCCAGGTAAAGAAACAGAGGCAAAGAGAAATTAAATTATTAAATTAAATAATTGGGTTTCCCTAGTGGCGCAGTGGTTGAGAGTCCACCTGCCGATGCAGGGGACACGGGTTCGTGCCCCGGTCCGGGAAGATCCCTCATGCCGCGGAGCGGCTAGGCCCGTGAGCCATGGCCGCTGAGCCTGCACGTCCGGAGCCTGTGCTCCACAACGGGAAAGGCCACAACAGTGAGAGGCCCATGTACCGCAAAAAAAAAAAAAAAATTGATCACAATTGCACACATAGTAAGTGGCGGGGCCAGGATGTGGTCCCGGGAAGGCTGGCTCCAGATGGGGCATGTCTACCCTCTCTGCTACACTGACTTTGCCATCAAGTTTCTTATGCACACAGCTGCCTTGTGTGAGAGGTAAGAAGAAATTTAAGGCAAGGGGCACTCAGGGGACATTGGTCTCCCCTGCCGTGTCAGCATGGCAGCAGCAACCTGGCTGCATAGCTGGACCAGCAGCTCTGTAGTTCCTGTTGGTTGCGGGGGGCTGGTGAAGGAGCAAGAGACAGGGAGGAGAGCCTCAGTGCAACAGACTTCCACAGACACTAGCAAACTCCCCTTGAGACAAACTGAGACAAACTTCCCCTTTCCCCAAATGCATTCGAGGAAGGTAACTCTTGATTAGAAAGAGACACCCTCCAGTGTGCGGCTAACTGGTGCAATAGGTAAATTACAGCGCCTGACATGCAGTAAGTGGTCAGGAAGTCGGAGCTGTCATTTCTTAATAGGTCACAATGAACCATATGAGACTGTTGACTGTCGACCGTTTTTGACCTACCACCATGGCGACTTCACATGGTTCAATTTATAATTTAACTGTTCATTTTATTGTCCCACTTGCCTTCAAAGCTGAGCTCCTTTTAGCGAGCAGGGATGATGCACTTTCCGATCAGTATCCCAGTGCCTAGTGGATACCTGGCTCCAAGCAGGTGCTCGTGAAATGTTTACAGAGCTCAAACGGATGCACACCCACTTAGTTCACGTGTTGTTAATGAACTAGTATGGGACCATTAACTATATACAGAACTATTATGCATTCTTACTAGGTTGGTTGACGGACTCACTGAATGTAACCTTGACTTCTGGGGTCAGAAGTAACATGGGAACGTGATGCACGTCTATCCCACATTTCGTCACCTACCTGGAATGACTTCGAAGACAAACTTCCCTGCTTCTTCTGGGTTTGTGGCGATCTCCTTGATTGTGCTCCCTGGTAGATACATGCAACCCTGAAAGATTGAAAACGAGGCCTTTAAGGTAAGCAAAAACATTACCAGCTATGAACTAAAATAAAGTTGGAGGACAGATAGGATAATGATGGGATAGCAGAGAGGAGCATGGAAAGCTGGTATCCCAGCTTCGAATGGGGCACTTCTGCACTCAGACCTTGGTGAAATTAAGTGGCGGCTATGTGACAGCAAGCAAGGTGCCTAAAGAGACAGGAGGACAAGGTTCTGACTGGAGAATGAACTGAGAGGGTGCCACCACCAACACTTGCCTCTTCCTACTTTCCAAGAGCCAAAATTCCTTGCCAAACAAGACACCAGACCTTTGGGGAGGCCATGCTGAGACTGGGGGGACCATACCACCTGCCGGGCTGCCAAAGGGGGCACTGGGGACTGAACCACAGGTTCATTGAGGCGATGCAGTACTTAGTAGCAGCAAGAGCTTCTGAGCAGCACACTCCAGGTGTCTGTCCCTCTGCTAAGCACCTTGAATGTGTATTATTTGCTTAGTCCTTTAAGCAATTCTCCAGGCAAGGTATTGCTACACAAATTTACAAGTGAGGAAACTGGGGGTCAGAATGGTTCTGTGATTTGTCCAATGTCACAGAGCTAGTAAGTGGCAGAATGGTAATTCATCTCAGAAGTGTGTTCAAACCCTGTGCTCTTCACCATCACAGTGGAAGTGCTGGGACCCAGCAGCTTGATGTCCCTTGAACGGGCAAGGGGAGGAGCATCATGGATCCGTTGTGGGGGAGGGGTGGAGTGAGGGTGGAATTTGTGACCCTACACATGAATATGTCATCAGAAAACCAAGTCACTTCCACCACGTGTATGCTCATTGCTCCACCATGGACAGTGCATCGTTACATGCAACATCTCCTTAGACCTCAGAACAGCCCCCAAATCAGAAACATGGCAGGATGGCTACTCCCACATTACAGATGAGGAAACCAACACTTTCAAAGTTTAAGTAACAGCACGAGGGGGCACAGTTAATTGTCCTAGAGTTCCTTACTCATAATTTACATTTCACTAGCTGTCGTAGGTAGGGTGTCTGATTCTGAGCTGAGTAAACAGTGATGTCTTGTTTCTAGAACAAACCGTGGATGAAAAGGATTGGTAGCAGAAAAGCTATAAAGGAAGAGTCTTAAGGAACTCCCAGATCAGCTCAGAATTCTGAAAGAATAAATGTTTCTTGGGGGTCTATAAATGCAAATGTCTAAGACTGAGTGAGAAAAAGAGTAGAAGCGAAAGCAGAAGAGGAGGGTGGGGTAGAGAAAGGGGAAGAGAAGGAGGGGAAGGAGGGGAGCTGGGGGAAGGAGGACAAGAGGAAAGAAAAAAAATTCTGCCTACACTTCTCTAATTTTATTACTTAAAAATAACCACCACCTACATGCTCCCCGCCATCTTTAAATAATATCAGTGGCCTCAGAAAAAAAATGACCCTTAGATTGTGCTGCTGGATGGTATGTTCAGGAAATTTAACACGGAGCCTGGCACCTAGTAAGTGTTCAATAAACGGTATTTACATACTTTGTATTTTATTTTTACTGTTTTTGGATAAAACTATCAAATAACCGTTTAGAGACAAACTTAGGAGAGGCAGGTACCCCTGAAATGACACTTTCTTTATCTTCCTACCAGGCAGTGCTTCCTCCTGTCTGAAAAAACAACATAGTGTTTTATCCTGGTGACATAACTCACAGCCATTATTAAAAGTTAAACTATAAGAACTTACAATGAAATATTTTATATTAAAAATAAAGGTAGTACTACTCAGAATTCATCACTTTCTAATTCTCTTTTTCTTTTTTTTTCTTGCAATTCCCCTGAGACACAATTGACATACCAGACTGTCCAAGTTCAAGGTGCAGAACACAACGATTTGACCCACAAGCGTCATGAAATGATCACCACAATAAGTTCGGTGAACATCCATCATCTCATATAAATATAAAAGAAAAGACAAAAATTTCTATTTACCTAATTATTTGCTCTATTTTACTATTATTTCTGTTCGTACGGTCATTTACATCAAATCTATCTGTGTGGTAGAAATACTACCTAACACTGCTACTGTACATCTCTTCTCAACTCTGTGTTCAGGGATGTTGGTAGCTTGAATCAGCCACAGTGGGAGTATTTACACAACAGAAATTGGCAAATGCTGTGTCCAAAACAACTCCCCTACCACAGGGCTGCTGGTTAAACATTTCCCAGCTCACCCCTGATAGACAACTCTCTGCTCTAACTTCAGAGAAAGCAGGTGAGGCAATGGAACATCTAAGCCAGGACTGTCTAAAACCATCATTGTAGCAGAGACTTGAGGGCAATTCACTGAGATTCTGTTTTAAACAACTTCCTTGACAAAGAAACTTTTGGAATGAGTTATAGGAAGCTAGGTCATGGACTTACAGGGCATTATACTGTTAGGGCTAGACAGACCCTTCTGAGAACTCAGAGGAAAAACTGCACAGACTGCCTTCTCCTGAACCCCAGGGTCCCCTCGAAGAGCACATACAAGGGTGCATCATAGAGGGCCCCATAATTTACTTAATCATTCTCCTTTGTTGGACATTTGGTCTACTGTTTCTAATTACAAATAGCACTGCATATATCTTATTATTTCTTTTGGATAGCTTCTTAAAACCAGAATGACTGGGTCATTCTGGATATGATATATTTTGGCTTTCAGAAATCTGGCCAAATTGCTTTCTAGAAAGGCTGCACCAAGCTGCACACATCATCAGTATACATGAGGGCATTTTTCATCTGATTGCTTTAAGATTACTGGAGTGATTTTTGTTTTTTGAGTTTTTTAGGAATCAGAGTGTATGTGTGTTCTTTTTAAATTTACAACTAATTTATAGTTTAGTCATAGAGAAAGAAGAAAAGTAAAAGTTATGTGTAACTCCGGTACTCAGAGATAACTCAGTTAACATCTCTGTGTACTTCTTTCCAAGCCTTTTCCCATAAATTACAGATTCATTGTTTTTTTCCCCTCAAGAATAGGATTAGCGGGCTTTCCTGGTGGCGCAGTGGTTGGGAGTCCTCCTGCCGATGCAAGGGACATGGGTTCGTGCCCCGGTCTGGCAGGATCCCACATGCCGCGGAGCGGCTGGGCCCGTGAGCCATGGCCGCTGAGCCTGCGCGTCCGGAGCCTGTGCTCCGCAACGGGAGAGGCCACAACAGTGAGAGGCCCTTGTACCGCAAAAAAAAAAAAAAAAAAAAAAAAAGAATAGGATTAGCATATAAATCGTCCCCTGCTGTTAACTGCTTTTTTTCAAAGCAATGATATTATGGACATCTTTCAATTTCAAAAAGTATTAATTTAAGACATCAACAGCCGAATTATATCCTATCGGATAGATATATAAAAGTTGCCTCACATAACTTAGCCCCTACCACCGGGCATTGTTTCCACATCACTATTATAAACCCCTACATTAGAAATGCAGGGTCAAAGAATTTGCATTTCTAAGAGGCATATTACCCTCCAGAAAGGTTGTACAGATTTTCATTTCCACCAGTTGTGCATGAGAATTCCTGTTCCCTGGTCTTTACTAACATTGGAATTTCTAGAAAATCTTTGCCATTTTGATAAGGGGACAATGGTATCTCATTAACTTCCACTGCATGTCTTTAATTATGACTGAGTGGAGTTTTTACATATGCTTTTTGGCTATTACGTTTCTTTGGGAAATTGCCCATTTATGTCATTTACTCATTTTCCTATTGCTGTTTCTTATAAGATTTGCGACTATTTTAAATAGGAAGAATAGTTGTTTACAATTTTTTCTGTTTACTTTTGCATTTTCACCTTATTATTTTGGTTTTTAAAGTACAGACGTTTCTATTTATGTAATTAAATCAGTCTTTTCCTTGTGCTGTCTTTGTTGCTATGCTTAAGAAACACCTGCTTCCCAAAGATCACGCAGATAATTACACTTTCTTCTAGGATTTTTATGAACTCGTTTTCACACGTTAAGTCTTTAACCCATCCAGAATCATGAATGGTGTGAAACATAGTGTGGAAATAGACCTTTATTTTTTCCCAAGAATTTAGTTCATATCTTTCATTTCACATCTAGATATTTGCAACGTCTATGAATCCCAAAACAATGTTAAATGATAGCATAATGAAAGTATTTTATTTTGAATAGACTTTTCTTTATCTTAATAAAATAATGATGGATATATGAAAAGTCTACAAGGATATCCACTTAATTCTTGTTTGTTATAATAACATAGAAAAATCAGCCCAAATACTCAACTACTTTCTAGGAGGAAATTGGTTAAATAACTTATAGAATGTCCATAAAATAAGTTATTTGGCCACAACTAAGAATTACATTGTAGAATAATATTTAATAATACTGGACAATATTCAAGACATATTGTTAATTTTTAATTAAAGAATACTATTATACTAATTTTGCATTTAGATGAGTTTCTAAATGTACATGCATAGAAAAAACTGGAAGAATTGAGGATTTAGGTGGTTATTTCTTACTGAAGGGATAATTATTATTTTCTACTTTGTGATTTTCTGCTTCCTCCAAATTTCCAACTATATACCCATATAGCTTTTGTAATCGAGATATTCACATCCATATAAAATAAAATATTCTGAGAAATTATCATTTTATTCCTTTTTAAAAAAATACTTTTTATATCTGAAATGAGTTTTGGATTTTATCAAATGCTCTTTTCAGCCATCTATTTAGGGGTTGTGTGGGTTTTCTCATTTGACTTCTTGATCTCGACCTATTGGTCTGATACATTAATAGGTTTTCTAAAAAATAAACCATACTTGTCATTCTAGAAGAAGCTCTACCTAATTATCAGACTAATTTAACCCTGAGAGGACTCAGAGTTTCCTCCTCCAAAAGTAAGGGAGACAAGCCAGGACCTCCAATAATTTATTTTACTCTTTGACATCCGTTTATATTTTTACAAAACAATTTTTTACATGTGCTTCATATCATTTAATCCTGTGACAGATGCAGGCCAGGTATGATTGCCTCATCTTACAAAAGACAAAATGAGGGGTCCAGAAAAATTAAATAATTACTCGGCCAGATGGTAGTAGAGCCAGGAAAAGAACACAAGCTCCCTGCTACACCTCACGGAAGTAAGCCTCACTGAACTTCCCTTTCTGCTGCTTTGGGAAGGCTAACACATTATTGCCATCTCCCTCACACTCCTCAGACGGGAAGACTTCCTGCCTCGGCTATTAATGTACCAGGAACCCCATCTTAGCTTGTAGTTGCTTGCCTCTGATAGGGTCTGTTCATAAAGTGAAGAAAGTCTGGTTACCACGCACAGGACACTGGGCAAGAACCCAGGCAGTGGTGGGGTCTCTGGCCCCTCTCCAGCCTCTGCAGGGACAGACACTCACAGCCCTCTGAGTGGGGGGCCTGATTAACTGGGCACTGCCGATGCCTCACAGAGCCTCAAGCCTGCCCTTAGAGAGAACTGTCCTCTTCCAAATGACCTTCTCTCTTCTTTGCTTACCCGGCCATCCACCTTCAATATCCTCACCCTTCTTGGGGCATTTTTTCTGGCTCCAGAAAGTTTTAGAGTCTGTCCTCCCTAATAAGTTCCTTGCCCACTCTTCCACCTCCACAGGCATGACTCTAGAAAGGGTGTCCAGTCCTCCTGGCTGCCTTGAGACATACAATTTACACCTGGGGTCTCTCAGCTGTTAACAGCATCCCCTTTTGCTCTCATTCACCACGATGGCCACGAGGAATCAATGAGGCAGGAAGAAAAGACCCGGGCCCAAGATTTACAATCAAAGCCCTCTCTAGCCCCATCCACTCCATCTGGAAGCCCTGTTTGCTGTATTTTCAAGTATATCAGGGATCTGATCATTTTCTTCCAGCCCACTGAGATTCTAAACATAGTAACCTCTCACCTAAATTACCCTTATACCTCCTCCCTTCAGCCTTGGATCTATTTTTGAGCGTGGTAACCAGAACCATCTTTTTACAACATAACCCAGGAATGACCCCTTTCTGCTGGGAACCTTGCAAGGCCTGCCATCACCCTCAGTGTAAAGACTCAAGTCCTTACAGTGGACTACGATGTCCTTTACAATTTGCGTCCCAACCCCCAACGCTCCACTCTCTGACCTCATCTCCTCTGATCCTTTCATTCCCTAACTCTGCTGCTCCCACGCTGACCTCCTTGCTATTTCCCACACACATCAGACATGCTCTACCTCAGGGCCTTTGCACTGGCTGTCCCCTCTGCCTGGAGTGCTCTTTACCCAGAGATCTGCCTGGCGGATTGCTTCTCCTCCTTAATCTTTGCTCAAATGTCCCCTTTTTCATGAAGTCATTCTGGCTACCCTTCTTGAAATTGTACCACCTCACCCAAATGCTTGATCCTCCTAGCCCATTCTATTTTTTCCTCATAGAACTAGTCATTTTCTAACAAACCACGTAATTTTCTTATTGATTATGTTTATCTTTCTGCTTCCCCCCTCCCCATCTTCTAAGTTCCACATGTCAGGGGTGCTTATCTGTTTTAGTCACTGAGTTATTTCAACTCCCTGGAACAGTGTCTGGCGCACAGTAGATGCTCAATAAATATTGATTGAACAGACAAATAAATGAAAGCCCCAAATCAATTTTCCTGAACCCAAATCCACTCTCCCTGAGCCCTTGTGCTCCATATTCCCATCAAGACCACGCTGCCAACCTTGACTTAGCGCTGCGTTTAGGAAGAGCCCCAGCGCTCATCTTGGGGCTCCGTGAAGGAAGATCACCCTGTCATCTCTGCAACTCAGTTTATGTATCTCACAAAGGGTGAGAAGGAGAGAGAGAAGTCCTTTCAAATGGACAGGGGTCGCATCCTAGTAAGAAGCCCCCCTGCGAGTCTGTAGTGCTCTCCGGGGCTCCACCCACCTCCCGCACCCAGGAGGGGATAGCCCTGGGAAGGGGGCAAACAGCCAGGCTGGTACCTGTGGCTTCACGTCCTCCTCGTCCTTGTAGTAATAGAGCTGCTGTGCCCTCAGCACGAAGTACCTCTGCTGCCAGTTTTTCACGAGGGACCTCTGCTTCTTTAGCCAACCCATCTTGATGGGTCTTTCCAGTGGGTTGGGGATGGATGCGGGGTGAAAGGCCGCCATCTGCTCTCCGGTCATCACACTCCTTGACCGAGCTGTGGAGAGGGACAGACAGGCGGGCTGACAGGGGCTGTGAGCAGTGTGCAGGGAGGGGCCGGGAAGCGCTGGGCCCCAGCTAGGCCGGGCTCAGGGGTCCAGATCTGCAGCAGAGAGGATGCCCCGGAACCCAGCGGGCTAGCCGAGGGGCTGGCTCCCATCAGTGCCTGCCCTGGGGCCCTACACCCTCAAGGTCCGGCAGCTGGAGTCAGCGCCCTCGTTCTGCAAAGCCAGAGATTGGCTGGAGCCTTCTGAAGAGGAAGTGGCCGCAGCATCTGACAAAAGGTGCTTCCTTTTTCCTGCGTGGGAGTCAATATCTGACAAGAGAGGGGAGAAAATAATGCCTCTTGCTCTCAGGGTTCAGGGTGAGTCCCACACAGCTGCAGAGGCAGTCAGAAGCTGCCTGGCTTCTTCCTCACAAGGAGTCACTGTGTTCCCCAACCTCACTGTCCAGTACTGCCCTGCCCCAGCGGCCCCCCAAAGCCCCCCGACCCCTGACAACACAGCCAGCATGCAGGATGCCAGCACCTCCTGAATCTTCCTGCCCAGTGTCCTCAAGTACTCTCTGTTCCCCGCCCACGGAGAGTGTTCACAGCCCTTTCTGCTGGACCAAGGGCCTCCCTGTAGCTGCCTTCCTACTACGTTTTCAGTTGGGCTGTCCCTCCCATGGGGCTGACAGCACACAAGCATTTGAAAATGACGTGAATCTGCCACCAGGACACAGATGCAGAATTTGAATCCAGACCTCCCCAACCCACTGCATCCTGTAGTTTGCTTTTGTTTTTCACATAAGAGCTCTGCCTCTCATCAGATTAGATCCAGGTGTCTGCAGCTTGTCTCCATGGTAACTCCCACCCAGGATAACCTCGCCTTTCCTCCTCTCCACAGCGATCCATCAGCCGGCCTGTGGTCCCCTGGGAGTCAACATGTCCTTCCTCTGATTCTCCCCTTCCTTCTTTCGCAGCTGGTTCAACAGTTCCCTTAAAACCGCATTGGAGCTCCGTGTCTCCTCGACCTTATGCGGTATGCTCCACACTTGCCAGTCCCCAGTGGTTGCATTCTCCTCCTGGCAAGGAAGTCTCCATCTTATAATCCCTTTATCCAGCTTTTGTCAGTCCCCAGAACATTCACGAAGAAGCTGAACTAAGCCAACTCCACTCTCATCCAATCTCATCTCACCTGGTAATGACCAGTTTTTCCTTTCTTTGCTTTTTGACCCTGGGTACATTATGCAACTTTGAGCCTCAGTTTCCTTGCTTGTGAAATTAGGATCATCGTAGCCCCTATTCTGTGGAACTGTTGTGGAGATTAAACAGGTTAATATATATAAACCACTTTGCACAGTCCCTGGTCCAAGGTGAGCAAATGTCACTCATTATTTTTATCAACAGATGACTTTACTTCCTACTGCGAAGATGGAGATCATCTTCGAGAACCTCCTAAACTTCCGTCTTCGTTTCAAAATATTACTACACTGTCAAACTTTCCCTCTTCCTCTATTCCCATTTTCAATGCATTGAATCAACAGCTTCTCTCATCGCTTTTGATGCCTTTCTTTCTATCTCCCTCTAGGCCTATAGTTTTTGTCTTTTATTTATATTCATGACTTGCTTTCGAATACCAGAATTTTATACAGCATTACAGAGTCTTTCTTCCACTGAGTCTAACTGGATCCGGAATTATCACCCTATTTACATAGCTCATCCTGGATTGCTGTCTGAAGTGGACTCTACCCTTACTGGGCTCCCTCAACCCCACAAGTGGTCTGCGCTCCTGTCACATACCCTCATTCCCAAGGTGCCAACTTGCAGTCACCCCTCGCCTCCCACCAGGGACTGGAGAGATCATCCTATGCTATACACCAGGGCACAAGACACACTTGATTCAACCTCCTATGAGACAGATATCATAAGAGTGCAGATACCCCCATACCCCGTTGCAGTAAAAAGTAACTTGACATTTTGATGAAAATTTAGCAGTGTGTTAGCAAAGGGTTTGCTTTATATCCATGTGTCCCGGCACGCCAGTTAAGAATTTTATCTTTGATCTTAATCTTCAGTTCATTGCAATCTTCAAGACATTCCATCTGAGCCGCAAGGCACAGGGATATTAGCTCGGTGCTTTGTGACAGCCTGGAGGGGTGGGATAGGGAGAGTGGGAGGGAGGGAGACGCAAGAGGGAAGACATATGGGAACATATGTATAACTGATTCACTTTGTTATAAAGCAGAAGCTAACACACCATTGTAGAGCAATTATACCCCAATAAAGATGTTTAAAAAAAAAAAAAAAAGACATTCCATCTGTAACTCAAAGAACAGCCACTCTGGAGCTGGTCACTTGCTCTAAGGCTGTTTAAGTGATCTGAAGGAAACAGAGGAGGGTTTGGGCAGGAATACAGTGGGGAGGAGGGAACTGGAAGAACCGTACCCAGCTCTGTGTCTCTCTAGGTCAGCAACTGTAACATGGAAAGACTCACATTCGTGCTAGAAACAGGGCAGAGATGGAAAGAATGGTTGGCACACAGAATTTCTGAAGAGTGAGGGATTCTGGCAGACGCACGGGGATTTTCCCTGCCCTCGGTAGGCTCTGCCCAGCCCAGTGTGACTTCTCTGCTCAGCCAGCCGAAGCAGTATCAGACTTGCGAGGGAGGTCTTCTAGGCTTCTAGGGTGACACCACCAAAGGAGCCAGCGCAGGAGAGGAGGAAAGCAGGTGGGTGCCACGTGGTGGCTGTGAAGACTCAGGTCCCCGCAGACTCAGGCTACCCCCAGAGACCCACAGGAACTGTTCGGACTGCTCTAGAAAATGGGAGAAACTGAAGAACTCCAACAAGAATTGGAGAAGTAGGATAGGGGGAGCGGGGGCCAAAAAGACACCGTAGACTGAAGAGAATGAACCCAGCACAGAAGAATTCAGCTGCTGGGATAGCTCTGGGAAACTTTTTTATGCTCTGTAGTGGCCAAAACAATAATAGCAAAAACAAATATGCAACACTCAAAACCTCCCCCTAGAAGCATCTGTGCATTGCAGAATGGCCTGGCGAAGGAAGAGTAGATATGAGAATGTTATGTTCTCCTACTTGGCCAAGAAGGGTCTTGATGTCCTTGTGACAAGTAGGTGAACACTTTGTCCGTATGCATGGGATCAAGGTCTTGGCTAACCATCTGTTATATTTCAGAAACGATCCCATTCACCCATACATCCACCATACGTGATATGACTGTGGGCACTGGGCCTTGAGCACAGATGGCTCAGAGCAAACTGACACTGCTCCAATCAGGCCTGAACACTGGGGAGATGACAGCAGGGGTTCTGATGAGACAGTAACGAAGCAGGGGCTCCTTCCGTCCCATATCAGAGCCGTCTCCCACCTCGGCCCTCAGTATGGCTCATCGGCCAGCCCTATCATGAGGTGATTCAAATAGCAGAGAAGAAAGCCTGGTGGACCCTGAGTCGGACTTGTTTTTGACGACTTTCCTCGTTCGTTCCTTTGAACAGTCTCTCTTGTCTGTGGGTGTGACATGTTCCCGGATAAAGTAAACAAAGAGATCTGTTACTATTTCTAGAGCTGTTTCTCATAATGAAAATAATAACCGTGATAAGCTTTGCTTGTGAGCCAGTCATCACATACAGAGCGCACGATCCCAGCCCTTCGGGAAGGAGGTCTGAGCCAGGCTGTGGGCTGGAGTGGGGGCCGAGGGAAGACCAGCAAAAGGCCGGTAGCTGGAAGGCAGTTGCTAAGAGTTTGCAGAACACTCTAGGGAGGTGGGAAACCCACCCGTACTCTAGTAGATAAAAAAAGAACAAGCCCCCAGCACTGCACTGTCCAGTACTGTAGCCACTTGCCGTGACTGGATACGGACATTGAAATGAATTAAAATAAATTAAGTTCAGTTCCTCGGTCACATCAGCCGCATTGCAAGTGCTCAGTAGCAGCCCATGTGGCTCATGGCTACAGTAATGGACAACACAGGAAGAGAATATTTCCATCATCACAGAAAGGTCTATTGGTTGGCACTTCTGGGAATCTGAATAGTACCATTACCAAGCATGAGACAAAATGGGCCATAAAGGTGTGGGTAGCATTTCATCAAAGAGAGAAATCAAACTGGAAGGTCCCGAAAAGTAGCTTCTTTTCAGAGTGAGAAGTTCAACCTTGATCTGAGAGCTAACAGGGAGCCATCTCACGTACCTAAGCAAGGGAGGTTCATGATAAAATAGAGACAAGTTAAGTAATTGAACCGCAAAGGCTGCATTTTGGTCTGCAGGTGAGGGAGGGTGAGAAGAGACATAGAAAGAAGACACATGAAAGAAGTTCCACAGTCTCAGGGGTGCTGTTTCTGCAGTAGAAGGTAACTGCTTTTTGCCCCAAGTTGGAGCGAGAAAAAAATTAAAGGAGGAAGTATAAACAGGGAAGTCAGCTTGGGAGGCATTATCACTTCCTCTCTTTATCTTCTCATCTTCTGACTCCACCCTCCCCCCACAGAAAATCAATCACAAAATCTTCTAGGGTCTACTTCTGAGATATTTCTTCCATCTTCTCTCAACTCTGCATGAGTTTAGATTCTGTTTTAGAGGCTCCGAACATGTGAGATGGGAATAGTTCAATCAAAGCTGGAAAACCACTGAAGGTATTTTCTCAATATGTTGATCTGAGCAGTGCATTAGTCTGGGAACCTTGTTTAAATAAAGTTGAAAAGGGAGTAAAATATACATAGCTTACCCCCAGACACCCTCTCCTGAGCTGTAGACTCATCTACCCGACTGCCCGCAGGTACCTCCGTAAGGATCTCCAGGTCACGTGATGCTAGTTGAACTTACCGTCTTTGTCCCCCTACCTCCTACCGCTCCCCTGGCTTATGTGACAAACACACCCAAGCCTGCTTTTCTATGGTTTGCTGTGACTGACTTTTCCCCGGTCAACCAGCCAAACCAGAAGGCTGACCCATTCCTACAGTCCTCACAATCAATAGCTCTCTTTCTCTCTGATCCCTTCTCTCTACCCCTACCTGGTTTTCTTGGCCCATTTATCCTCTCCCTGGATTGCCGCAATAGTTCCCTGTCCTGTCTCCCTCCTACCAATCTCATCTCTAATCCACTGATGACATTGTTTGTGACATGGTCCTTCTGAAACACAAATCTGATCATGTTACTCTTTGACCTAGAAGCCTTCAGTGACCCTCCAACATCTTCATCCTAAAAGATGAAGACTAAACTCCTTACCATGGGGATCAGAGTCCTTTGTGATTCTCCTGTTGCATCTCCTGCTCTCTTCCTGCATACCCATTCTGCACGCCATCCATGACGGTATTCCATTCCCTCTGCCGGACTCTTCTCCCCACCCATTCTCACCCACGCCCAGTTCTTGAAATGTTCTTGTTCATCCTTCAAGACTTACTTCCGGCCACACCTCCCATGAGAAGCCTTCTCAGCCCAGCCAGACTGAGTCACACCCTGGGCTCTATTCCCTCTTAACTGGGGACACATATCCTTCAAATCACTTATCATCCCTCCTGGTGCTTTCTCTTACTCTGTCTTCTCTCTCCACTTGAACTCTAAGAAGACAGGGGCTCTGCTTTCATGCTTAGCCTTGTTCACCCTGTATCCCCCACATCCAGCACAGTGCTGACAAAGAGAGGGCAGGGTGAGGTAGCAGAGAGCACAGGCTTCTACATATGCAGCCTTGGGTGAATCGTGTTCTGTCTCTGAGAGCCGGTTACTTTCTCTGTGAAACTGTGATAATAATACATAGCTCGTGGAGTGGCCAGTCTATAAGGATTAACAAAGATAAGTGGACGGGCCCCAGCCAATGTCTGCCTCTTAAAACATGGGCATTAAATGGAAGCTATTATTGTTAGCAGTATTATCGTAGGATGGACTGGATATTATGTGAAATGAGAGAAAAGGAAGAAGAGATGAAAGGGAAGAGAGGAAAGGAGGGAGAGAGAATGAGGAAAGGAAAAACGGAAGACTAGCTGGACAGTGTACAAAATTCCAGGTGTGAATCCGGAGGCCTGAATTAGGATGGCGGCCAGGGGAATGGAGAGCGTAGGAGAGGCAGTGATGAGGCAGGCCACCAGAGCTCCATAGCTGGCTGAACAGGAGGTGGGTGGGAGTTTGGGGTTTGGGTGGCTCAGGTGAGGGGCCTTCTCCATCCATTCATCCAATGCACATTGGCTGAGCCCTTGGCACGCGCCGGGAGCAGTGACTGGGTCTGGGATCTAAGATCAACCAGACACAACCCTGCCCCACAAACATTCAGAGACCTGAGAGACCTGAGAAGCTGGGAAGGAAGCAGAGAACGTGGTGGGTTGGAATAAGCAAGAAAGTCCTGTTCTGGGTGTGATGATATATGAGGGTGAGGCCTGTGGGTTCAGAAGGAGCTTACTGGGGAAAAAGAGGTGCAAGTGAAAGGCAGGATGTGAGAATCTCTGATCTGGAAAGTAACATAATAGATGTTCAGAAATCAAAGAAAAGGCTGATCCCAGAGGAGACTAGCATTAACTCAAGGCACCAGAGATCAACTTAGATACAAGACAGAGAAGGTTACTGTTTGCCTTGGGACTTTACAGAGAGCTTGCATTAGGTATCAGTGTGGGAGAAAAGAAATGCAGCAAGAAAATCCACTATCCCCAAGAGCTTAGCAATGGAGCAGGGGTTGCTTCCTGGAAGGGGAGTGAAAGGAGAGAGGCTGCCATCTTGTGCCAAGCAAATATCCAGGACCAGTTTTGGTCCATCTCACACCCCTGGGCCAGGAGCTGTCCTGGGGGAGAAGATGGTGCCCCTGGATGGATGGATGCAGCCACTCTCCAGGGTAACAGCTTGATGATAGGAGCACCAACTGGGTTTCAGCCCTGCTCACCCTTTCTGCCAAAACTCTTGACCATGCACTTACACAGACATCCACGTTCTGCAAGAGGACTCTTAAGGACATAAAGCACCGTTCAGAAGCAAGAGGTACTTTACAAAGAAGTGGGGGTTTTTGGGGGGTTTTTTTTTGGCGGTACGCGGGCCTCTCACTGTTGAGGCCTCTCCCGTTGCGGAGCACAGGCTCCGGACGCGCAGGCTCAGCGGCCATGGCTCACGGGCCCAGCCGCTCCGCGGCATGTGGGATCTTCCCGGACCGGGGCACGAACCCCTGTCCCCTGCATCCGCAGGCGGACTCCCACCCACTGCGCCACCAGGGAAGCCCACAAAGAAGTGTTTGAGTTTCTGATCTCAGTGTTCTCTCTCAGAAAATGATATTTGGCTGTGTAGGTGAGCAGAAGGCCCTATGGCTCAGGAATAAATATCTTTTTTTCTTATTTTTTTATTGACGTATAGCTGAATTACAATGTTGTGCTAATTACTGCTGTACAGCAAGTGACTCAGTTATGCATATATACATTCTTTTTCAATTCTTTTCCATTATGGTTTACCACAAGATATTGAATATAGTTCCCTGTGCTATACAGTAGGACCTCATTGTATATCCATTCTAAATGTAAAAATTTGCAGCTATTGTACTAACCCCAAACTCCCAGTCCATCCCTCTCCTTCCCCCCACCTCACGCATGGCAACCACAAGTGTGTTCTCTGTCTGTGAGACTGTTTCTGTTTTGCAGATATGTTCATTTGTGCCTTATTTTAGATTCCACATGTAAATGATATCATATGGTATTTGTCTTTCTCTTTTTCACTTACTTCACTTAGTATGATAATCTATAGTTTGTATCCGTGTTGCTGCAAATGGCATTATTGCATTTTTTTTTTATGGCTGAGTAGTGAGGAACAAATATCTTTGTGCTTTTATTGCACGTCTGCAGGTTATAAGGTGCTAGAGCTATGGAGAGGTTCTTGAGGGCAAAGACCACGTCTTATTCATTTTAGTAGCCTGAGGACCCTCACTGTGTCTGGCTTAGAAAAGTTAATTGGAAGGAACAAAGAGAGGAAGAAAGTGTACGTGTGTGTGCGCGTTTATGTTGAATAAAGTTCAAATAGAAAATTCATAGGATGGATTCTCTACAACAAAGAAATTCATATCCTTTAAATTAACCAATCAGAAAAATTTCTTGGGCATTTCTTATGTGCAGGGCGTGGTGCTAGGTAATGTGCAGAGTTTAAAAAATAGAGGAAGCTCTCTAAATTAGTGAACTCGAGATTGTGAGGCTTCAAATATTTGCTCTGCACCCTGGCACACAAAAATGCATTCTACTGCACCCTGCTGCCAATAGCTGCCTCCATCCCAGCCCTGGTTCTCGATGGGCCAGAGCTCTGTCATGTTCTCCTTGTATAAAGAAGGAGATTCATAATCAATCAAAAACCATGAAACGTGAAAAGACGGAGGCTCAGGTATCAGAAAATAGGTTCCCAGGGGCAGGGATTTTTATAAATTTTTTTCACCAATCAAACCACACCTTCTAGAAGAGCATTTGGCCAATTGAAGGTTCTCAATAAATGTTTCTTGAGTGAATAAAATAAACATTTTAGAGAGAAGTGTGAGTCACCTTGAGGCATTTTACATTTGCAACATTTACATTTGCAGCATTACGTTGCAATGTTGACTGATCTACCCATTTGTGGGATTTCTAGATGTGTTCTCTTGAGCCCATGCAAGCAGAGCAGCCAGGGATGATAGAATCCCCGGTGTAATAATGATCCCCCCAACAGTGACGGATTTAATGAGGTCTTACCTGCGCTAGACACCACGCAAGCACACTTATCTATCAAGGCATCCTGGTTGAAGGCTCACCCTACCTCTTCATGGTAAGCTCTATCTTACAGACCAGGAACTGGAGCTCACAGAACTGAAGTGATTTGCCCAGGTACACGGCTAGAAATCTAATTTCAAAGCCCAATATCCATACCTAGGCCACACAGCCCACAGAGAGGCACATACTCTAGTGGTAAAGAGAGGTGCCTAGACTGAGAATCACGTGTAATAATTCACAGGGTTAGACAGTAAGGGTGAGATGAAAAGGGGACGGGCCACTATCCCCATCACGGAGACACCAGCCTCGGCCTCCACCCATTCTGCCGCAATGTTACGCATAAACCACTTTGTGCTACTTTTTCCTTCCATCCTAAGCTCTGCAAGGCTCGGCAGGCCTTGATGAAAGAGTGATAGGGAAGTAACACTGAAGCCTCCAGCCCAGCCCTGAGGCTGTCCTAACACCCCGTCAGGGAAATGGACATATTACTGGTCCTGCCACGACTTACTGGTTCTCTGCACAAGCTCCTTTGAAGAGACCTAAGGATCCTGACCGAAGCCCAGTGGGGCTGAGGTGTGGGAGAGAGGAGCACAGAACCAACCCGAGGGAGGCCCAGCACTCGGCCCACAGGGCAGCTCACAGAGGGCCCCCCACCCTTGCTGAAGAGGCAGCCCTGGAAGCCGTGGGAAACAGCAGGCCCCCGCATGGCTGCCTCCCTGGAGATGGTCAGTAGGGGTCCAAACACCATTGTGTACACCCGACACACACTCACACCCACACCCACACACTCACACCCACACCCACACACTCACACACTCACCCACACCCACACACTCATACACACACTAACCCACACACACACACTCACACACATTCACACACACACTCACACCCACACCCACCCACTCGCACACCACACTCACCCACATGCACCCACACGCACACTCTCACACACACGCACCCACATGCACACACTCACACCCACATCCACACACACCCCCAACACACTTGCAGACCATCAGCCTGTCTAGTTATCAGACTGTGGGAAGACAGCCCTCCTAGAAGAAAATTAAGTCTTTTAACTTCAGAACCTCCAGGCCCACTTTCTTTACCTCTTTTCTCTTTTCCTTGTCAAAGGCAAACTGACCTCTTCTTTGAAACACCCACCATTCAGGGGGGTGGGGAAATTTAAAAATCTTTCCACTCTCAAAACCTGGCATTTAGACTTCAGGATAAATTTATCCTGTGATTACTCTCCTGGATTTTTTTTTTAATTCTCCGTTTCTTTTTTAACTTGGGCTTAAAAAACTTTGCTCCACCCCCAACCCCCCAAAAGGTAATGAGATGTGAGACTGAGGACAGCCAAGGGGCTTTCTCTGTGCGTCCAGAATTCAGTCACACGGGCCTTCCCAGGCCGCTTGCCCTGAGACACATTTACACAACCTAATTCAAAGAAATACCTAAAGTTGTTCCCTGAATACCTGTCTCCAGACCCAGGAACTGAGCAGGTTTAATTTCCCCATGTTCTATAGCTCATAGAAATTTATTGTTTGACAAGTGAGCCTTTCAGTGTAAAAAAGCAAACTCTGCTTCACAAAGGGATTTAGCACACGTAGCTACGTCTTTTGCAGGAAGAAGCAAAAATGCGGTCTCTGTAGCATATGAAGAAGAGAGAGAGAGCTGGCTTTCTGTTTCTTCTTGAGGCTTGCAAGTTCTACACTGTGAATCCACCTGACTAGGCTGCCTTTCCAGGGCCGCCCTTCTGGTGTTCATTCTGGAGCTTGCGTGTCTCGGGAATGTGGAGAGCAGTTGTCTCTTGTGGGCCTGTGTCTCCATCCATTGCAACACTTCACCAGCCCCCTCGGCCTATCTTTGCATAACAGGAAGCCAAGCATAAAAACAAGAAGCATGCAGAATTGTGAGTGCTTCCGACTAAACACTGCTTGGAACTGCCTCTTCCTCAGCACATGGTGTAGTGGAGATTTGGCAATCGGGTGGCACACACACCCCGAGGTCCACACTGTGGCCCCTTAACTGTATCCAAGCTAACTGGCTTCCCAGATATGGATGGAAGGAAGGACTTTGCATCATTAACACAGTAAGCTAGAAGAACTATTGACCCTTCCACTGTCAAAGCCAGTCATTTGCTCCAGGTAAGGGGTTTTGCTTAGTCACTAGCATTCATAAATATGTAGTGCATTAGAATGCTTGAAGTATTTATATTTTATAAGTCCAACTAAATTCTGTGGCTCTAGTAACTCACAGCAGTGACCCAACCAGGCCATTGCCTAAGGGCTGGCCCCAATAATCAAGCACTGGGCCTTGATGAAGCTACAAGCTATTAACCAGCCTACAGATGTCACTCCAGTCTGTTCCCGAGGCCCTCTCTGGTCCTCGGGAATAGTGATTGTTAACCGTACAGTTCTAATAAGAGTGTGAACAATGAACAGTTGTTGCAGTGGAATGGGCCTGGCATACAAGTCATAATAGGTTTCTCTTACTCTACAATCTGATAAAAAGATTCTTTTTTTATTAATTTTTATTGGAGTATAGTTGCTTTACAATGTTGCATTGCTTTCTGCTGTACAGTAAAATGAATCAGCTATACATATATATATATATATATATATATATATATATCTCCACTCATTTTTGGATTTCCTTCCCCTTTAGGTCACCACAGAACACCAAGTAGAGTCCCCTGTGCTATACAGTAGGTTCTCATTAGTTATCTATTTTATACATAATAGTGTATATATGTCAATCCCAACCTCCCAATTCATCCCACCCCGCTCCCTGCCTTATTATCCATGTTTGTTCGCTACGTCTATGTCTCTATTTCTGCTTTGCAAAGAAGTTCATCTGTATCATTTTTCTACAATCTGATAGAAGATTCTATTAAAAATGGAGGCCATTAGATTATGGATGGAGGACAGAGGACACGCATAAATTATTAATTAGTTTCATAGGTGTGATTAGGAAATAGAATGCCCATATTTTCAAAGATGCATACCTAAGCATGGGGAATAAAATTACACAGTGTCTGGGATTGGCTTTAAAATATCTCAGCAAAGAAAAGAGAAACAAAGGAATAAAGCAGATGTGACAAATTCTTCATAATTTTGAATTTCAGTAATGGATATACATGGCATTTCATTATATTTATTCTCTATGTTGGTGTTTGAAATGTATGTATAATAAAAAAATCTTTTTCAAGATTCTACTAGGCCTTAAAAAATAAATTCTTTTAGGCTTAAGATTTTTTCACACATCAGCTATTGCCCTGAACTTCAACTTGCTGGTTTTCCCAGGCCTGCATTTCCAGACCTGTTAGTTATTCCTCTGAGCACAGTGAAGTGATGTTACACAGATGTTCTACCACACACGTACACATTCCCCCGCCCCGGACAGATCCAGCCTCTCCGTTGCCCCCGCACTGTCACTTTATCAGTTAATGAAGGGGAAGAACCGAGGGACTCCTGATGCTTCCAGTTATGGATAATATTTCCTGTAAAGTCAGCTTTTACTCAAACTGTTAATGGTGGTGATGGTCTGTCTGTGTACATGTACACACACACAGACACGCACACACACACACACACACACACACACACACACATATAATTCCCCAGGGTCACAGAAGGAGCTTAAAAAAACAGCTGTTGCAAGGAAGGCAAAGAGACTTGCTAGACAATTCCTTCTGACCGGAAGTAACGTCTGGGACATCAGAGGCCTAGTTCAAGATCAATGGAAAGAATAGAGTGACTGATTATCAGCATTTACAATGACAAAGTTGGCGGAAGCGCTGGTTCATAGGCTATTGGGGCCTGGTAGATGGCCAACACTGGATGATAGTCTCCCCTCCAGCCCTGTAGCAAGCAGGCAGGCAGGCAGCCTAGAGCAGTGGAAGGCGTATCTGACTGGGCATCAAGAGACCCAGATTCAAGTTCCAGCTCAGACACAAACCAGCTGTGTAACTCTCAGGGCCTTTCTGAGTCTTCATTTCTTCATTTGTAAAATAAAAGGATGGAAATAAACCATCCTGAATGCTTTTCCAACTCTAAATTTAAAAAAAAAATTTTCAACTCTAAATTTTTTTGATTGACCTATCAAACATCTTTCAGCCAATATTTTGTGCTGTAATCCTGTTTTTAATGTGCAACATGTCTAACTTAATTTGCCAACTCAGGCAAGAATCCAGTTCCATATCAAGGTCACAGGTCTGTAGTGATACATTTATGTAATTGATTAAGAAAAATGAATTTGGCAAAAGACATAATCTTGGTGATTTTAATCAAACACAGATGGTTTGACACGTCCTGGTTAGAGTGTGAATTTCGATATTAGGCTAAAGAAGATCCCCTGAGAAGTCCCAGTAATAATACAGGGTAGGAGGTACAAAGACAAAAGCCACTGTAACTATTACTCAAGGGCTGACAATTAAACAGGCTGCGTGATTGATTTATTCTGGGGTGATATCTTAGCTCCCAAATATTACAGACCCCATCATCTTTCTGGATGCATCTCTCCAGCTTTTTGTTTGTTTGTTTGTTTTGTTTTGTTTTTGCGGTACCCGGGCCTCTCACTGTTGTGGCCTCTCCCGTTGCGGAGCACAGGCTCCGGACGCGCAGGCTCGGTGGCCATGGCTCACAGGCCCAGCCGCTCCGCGGCATGTGGGATCTTCCTGGACCGGGGCATAAACCGTGTCCCCTGCATCGGCAGGCGGACTCTCAACCACTGCGCCACCAGGGAAGCCCCATCTCTCTAACTTTAAACCAGGCTTTACATACCAATATCTGCAAATACATCCATGCCTTTTTGACCAAGAAGCCTTCTACTAATTTAGTTGAGATAATAATGAATGTATCTTAAATTTATTTACAAAGGTATTCACTGCAGCATTGTTGCTTGAAAAATGTAAACAAGTAAATGTCCAACAACATGGAATCAGTTGAACGAAGTATGGTATACTCATAAAGTAAAATACTATATACCATTAAAGTTGATACTTTCCTGAGTTATAATGACGTGGAAAAAAAAATAATAATGACATGGAAAACATTGAATTTATGTAGTTAGGTTAAAAACTGCTTCCTCCAATATACACAGGATGACTCCATTTTGTTAAAAATACACACACACACACACTATAGTGTAAGAAAGTCATAAATACATGTGTGGTATAGCACAGAAAAACATAATGCAAGATTCACACCAGACTGGTGTAGGGTTATAGGTTATTTTCCTGATAGGTGGGATTATGGGTAATTTTTATGTCTTCTCATGCTGTCATTTTTTCGTAGAGGGAACAAAAGTTATTTGTAAAATCTCTACATCAGCTTTTTCTTCAATGATCTACAGGCTGTCTCCTAAATTAAAAAATGTAAAACTTAACATGAGTCAAGAAAGAACTGACTGAGAGGAATCAGTCCCAACGTTAGGAAGAATTTTCATAATCTAAACCAAAGTGAATTCCAAAAGTTTTCAAATAGAGCATTTCAGAAGCTAGCTATGCTCTCTTGGGCAAATCACCCTTCCCTGCCTGATGGGATTACTTACCAGCAGGATACAATATATAAATGTCCTTTATGAAATATACAGTAGGTATAGGTTTGCTTATTATTATTGTCATTTACAAGAATAATTTTTGCAGATCTTAGTTTCTGCATATATAAAATGAGGTTGTTGAACAGGATGTTTGCTAAGGTCCTTCTAGACCCCAAATTCTTCTACTCTTTGTATATGAGCAGTTTCTACTAATACCATAATGTGCTCAGAGTGTCGAATTAGAGAAAAGGCGAGCAGAGCAGACTCATTATTTAGGAAAGAAAATAAGAGAGAATGTGCTCAGCGAGGGAGGGAGATCAGTATAGTTTGGAGGGTCAGCCCAGACATCACGGAAACCATAGAACCAGAACAAGTTCTTTGGGGCTGAGAAAGGGCAGGGCTTGGGGAAAGAGAAGAGTCAGCAGAAAGTCTTGAGGGAGCACAAGGGGGTGCTCTGGGGGAGCCCAGGAAGGAAGGAGCCCCTGAAATTCTGGACGGTTTGACCCCATGGTGTAACCGCCCCATTTCCAAATTTCCATCAAAATGACCAGAGAATGACTTCAGTGATAACAATGGGAAATGGGAAATGAAAGTAAAAGTAAGGAAGCATGCTGTCTGTGAGCTATTTGTGGAGAGGAGGATTTCTGTGAGCTGGAGGCTAGGCAGGACCAAACTCAAAGAGCCGACCAACCCACAGTTCAGTGTCTGTGGAGGAGAAATTGTCCACGAGAGTGGGATGGTCCCGCAAAGAATCTGCACCACCTCCTAGAGGGGGCCAGCAGCACTCGATGTGGGGAACGGAGGGAGGCCCCCAGAGCACAAAGGCCTGGCTGGGCATGCTGTGCTATCTCCAGCTTACCCCAGGGGCTGAAAGTCCCGCCAGCAAAGCAAGGGGTGGGAGGGCCTGTCTTGCTGGCTCCTAACCTGGGCCATTGAACCAGTGAGAGCAGGGAAGACTTTTCCAACTAACCTGGGGCTTCGCCAAGGAGAAAAAGAAAGAAATTCTCCATGAACAGAGCCTCACTCCCTAAACTGAATGCTTCTTAAAAAGTTACAGGTACGCTTACCATGCCACCCAGCAATTCCACTTCTAGGAATCTCCTCACGAGAAGTGAAAGCACACGTCCACAGATTTCTTGTATGCAAGTGTTTCCAGCAGTGTTATTCATAATGGTCAAACTGGAAACGATCTAGAGTCCATCAGCTGCTGGATGGATGAACACAAAGTGCATAGCTGTGCAACGCAACACTGCCCCCAAATAAAAAGGAATGAAGTGCTGATACAAGTTACAAGATGGTAACCCTCAAGAACCGTATGCAAGTGAAAGACACTGAATGCAAAAGACAGCATACCGCAAATCCATGGAAGAAAAGTACCCGGAAAAGTCAACATTATAGAGACAGAAAGCAGACGGGAGGTTGCCTGGAGCTGAGGGTAAAAGTAGAGATTGGCCGCAAATGGGCAGGAGGGAACTTTCTGGAAAGATGAAAGTCTTCTAAAACTGAATTGTGGTAATTGCTGTACAAGGGCCAATTCCTCACTCATTTTATAAAGACCATTTAAAATAGATCATAAACTTCAGAGAGTGAGAGATTTGCCTGTTTTTCCACTCAGGTAGCCCAAGTGTCTAGAATACTCCAAGAATGAGGATATTTCAATGTTAGGAAAACTATTCAATGGTTTATTACAGCAATAGGTAAAAGAATTGAAAAGCCATATGTTTTCAAAACATTGTGAATTTACATTTGATAAATTTCAATATCGATTGATATTGCAAAATTAATTATCAAGAATAGAATACTTTCTTAGGTGGTAAGGAGTGTCTATCTCAAACCAATGAGAGGTAGCTGAAAGAATGCTCTATGTTGCTGAAAATTCAACTACTGAAAAACTCTTCAAGAAAACTTCAAGAAAAAGTTCTTAGGAGCAAGGCCAAGTGTTTGGTGTTTAGCTGTGTAAGGAAAAGTGATGAAGGTGAGAGTTTCAGAGAAACACAAAATGACACAACAGAAAATTTCTGACACTTCTACTATGGCATATACTCGAGAGCTGTGGAATGTGCGAACATTTCCATTGCTGTGACATTTTACAATTCCTTTAAATTTTTTTTGAGGATTCACAGAAGAAATCATTCTAAAATCCATGAAACTTAACCCAATAGAAAAAAAAAATCAATGTCAAGGTCTTGCTTAGAGCTACTGATGTGGGAAAATCACTGAGATTTTACTTCTTCATAAAATATTATTATTTACCAGCATTTCTATCCATTTCAGGCTATGCTTCACGGTACTTGAGTGAGGCTTCGCAGGAGGCAGAATTTCCCCTGTGACTCTGCCGCTGACATCCTGCAGTTCTGTTTCCTCTTCAAAGCTGTCAAACTTTATCAGCTGTCTGAAAAAAATGCTCTAGGGGTTTTCCCTATTATCGCCCAAGGTCCTCAGAAAAATGTTAGGATTTCTTCTGAAAGCATCTGTCTGAAGTGTGGGCTTCTTCGACAGGCAGACACAGACCTTCGCCCTGATCCTTCTCTCTGTGGCTGGCCACCCCTTGACAGTCCTCCCAGCCTCTGCACCACATCACTTGGTGCCCACAGAAGATCTATGATAATGATGATCTAAAAGAACATCATTCTTCTTTCTTTTTCCTTTATCCATTTGTTTGCTTTTAGCCGATGGCCACTGAAAGACAAACTAAGCCTTGAAGTCGTAGGTGCAGAACCTGAAGAAGCAGGAAGCCCAGATGGACAAACAGGAAGCGGAAGATGGGGAACCATGCATGGGTGACTCGGTGATTGATACCGTGACAGGCAGGATTTGCCCCACTTCCAAGTCCCACTGGTCTGGCGCATCTTATAGCATAAAAGACCTTTTCAAGGTGAAAAATCACTTATGTTTTCATGAGGTTTTGTTGAAAGGGAATCATTTCACTCAACTCAGTGTATGCACTAAATGGAGATACAATAACCGACATGTTTTATAATGAACTTGCATGGGGTACAATCAGGAAAGAAGTAGTAAACCTCTTAATGTGGAACTTAAAACATGGAAGAAAGGATTTATTCGTGTGCTCAAAAATGGATCATACATTTTTCTCCTTCAACTCCTTATCTCCGCCCTTCCCCTCTCTCCTTCACTTTTCTGGCATTTCCTTAATTGTATCAACTGTGAAATGTGAGGACTTCAAATCCAACCTAAGAGAAGTGGAAGGAAGCTGTACTCAGACTTAAAAATAGCCCCAGAAAACATCTGTTCCTTTGAATATATTGAAAGATATTTCAAAATACGAATAGGCAAACATAGCTAATTAATTCACTTGAACGTTAAATCCCATTGATATACAGTGTGAGTTTTGTTATACGAGGGATGGATGTATGTTGGGGGATGAATTTCCATAATGCCATTTCTACTTGCATAATTTTGAGAAAGAGGCTTCACAATGACATTCTGGAGTGTTTGGCCATAAAAATAGCACTGACCATTCCAATCTCCAGCACTTTCCCCTGCATGATAAAAAATACTTTGGAAAATGTGACTTCTGTGATCTCCGGGAGGAGGCCTGGAAAGGGAGGGCTGAGGGTTCGGAGTGGCACAGGAAATCTGTGTTTGTAACGCTTAAGTGTGTGGGTGTGTTCACGTGGGCAGGGCTGGAGAGGAAATATGAAAGAAAATGTTTGCAAACCATTGCAGGCAGGAGCTGAATGAGAGACTCAGAGAGTCTATAAAATTTACAAAACATATTTGATATCCATGGATTGTCCTGGGTTGGGATTATTACAAACTACTCTTGACACCGAAAGCACTATCTATAAGAGAAAAAGTTGATATTGGTTTTTGTCAGAATTAAAACCTTTGCTCTTTGAAAGGCACTGAGAGAATGAAAAGCAAGCCACAGATTGGGAAAAAATATTTGCAAACCACATATCTGACAAAGGAATTGTACCCAGAATATAAAAAGAATTCTTAAAACTCAACTATAAGTAAACAAACAAACCAATTTTTTAAATGGGCAAACTATTGAACAGATACTTCACTAAATGAAAAGATGCCAAACATCATCAACTATCAGGAAACCATTAAGTAAAACCACAATGAGATACCTTTACAATCATATTAGAGTGACTGAAATAAAATTTAAAGACAAACTAACAGTACTAAGGACTGGTAAGGATGAGAAGCAACCGGAACTTTCAAACACGGCTGGTGGGAATACAAAATGGTACAGCTACTTTGGGAAATAATGTGACAGTTTCTTACAAAGTTAAGCATTCACTTACAATATGACCCAGCGGTCTCACTACTCAAAATTTACCAAAGAGAAATGAGACATTATATTCACACCAAAACCTGTAAGCACATATTTATAGCACGTGATTCTAACTTCTAAAAATCAGAAGCAAACCCAGTGTCTTTCAACTGATGAATGGCCACATCCATACAATAGAATAGCACTCAGCAATAAAAAGGACGAAACTATTGATACAAGCAGGAGCATGGATGAATCTCAAATGCATTCTGCTGTCTAAAAGAAATCCTATACAATTCCATTTATACGATATTTAGGACAAAGTAAAACTATAGGGATGGAGAACAGATGAGGGTTTGCCCAGGGTTGGCCAAGAGGGGTTGGCTAAAAAGAGACGGTGCTTGGACCTGTCTATATCTCGATTGTGTTGGTTATCACATGACTCTGGGCATTTGCCAAAACTCATACAACTGCAGACCAAAGTAAATACATTTTACTAGATGTCAATTTCAAAACAAGTTTTTCATCTGCCCTCATTTGTTGCATGTTTGTTACACAGAACCACCTGACATTCTCACTTCCTCCTGACCTTCAAAAGTTTCCATAGCTAATATAAGTTCTTTCTTTTTTTTTGAATGTCAAATGCTGACTCTGTTCTCCATAGTGGCTGTATCAATTTACATTCCCACCAGCAGTGCAAGAGTGTTCCCTTTTCTCCACACCCTCGTCAGCACTTATTGTTTGCAGATTTTTTGATGATGGCCATTCTGACTGGTGTGAGGTGATACCTCCTTGTAGTATTAATTTTCATTTCTCTAATCAGTGATCTTGAGCATTCTTTCATGTGCTTGTTGGCAATCTGTGTATCTTCTTTGGAGAAATGTCTATTTATGTCTTCTGCCCATTTTTGGATTGGGTTGTTTGTTAGAAGTTCTGAATGGAAAAAAGGAAAGTGACTTCTACCATGCCACAGTGACTTGGATTAGGTGAGTGGCCTCAAAAAAACATGGAAATGTAGGGAAGACCAAAATATTAAGCTAAATCTCCCCAGATGGTAAGAAAGCAGGGAGGGCGGATGGTACCCCTTCAAAGGCTGGCCTACCTCATGGCATGCTGTCCCACCTCATGGCATGCTGTCCCCAGCAACGAGCCCACACTCCTGCGAAGAAAGTCTGACCATGATCCTCACCCAGATGACTAATTTAGGTGTCTCAGACTAATAAGGGAACCTGGCCAGGGGTGTTTCCTCCCATCAACACGGTCTCTGAATTCCAGTTCTTCCGGGTTTTAGTACAAGGGAAAGCACAATGATAGGTAAGTTGGTGGCGTTAAATACCCTGAAAAGGAGTTCTTTGGTGGGAAGTAGTAGAAAGCCCACTGGGTAGTGTTCAGGAGACTTAATTATCCAGGCCTGGTTCTGCTGCTAACTTGCTGTGTTCATATTTGAGCAGTCTACATAGTGCATGTTTGATCATTGTCTTACCAGACTTTTTTTTTGGCTGAAAAAAACAGACTCTGAATCAAGCTGGTTTAATACAGATAGATAACAGATACTTAGATAGATAGATCAACACATACATACATACATACATGGACCAATAATCAGATCAACCAATTGTTCTTAACTGGGGACATTTTGACCCCCAAGGGATATTTGGCAATGTCTAGAGATATTTTGGTTGTCACAACTAGGAGGGTTGCTACTGCCATGAGGTGGAGAAGTCCAAGGTTGCTGCTAAATACCCTACCGTGCACAGGGCAGCTGCCACAGCAAACTGTTGTCTGGCCCAAAATGACAACAGTGTTGAGGCTGAGAAACCCTGATGTAAGTATGGACACACACATACATGTATAAACATAATGATGTATGTGCATGTGTGTATAATTTTTTAAAAGGAAAATATTCTTCAAAAAACTAAGATAACTTTGGGGAAAAGATCCTGGCTCAGGATGATTAGAAATCAAGGTAGATTTTGCAAGTTTTGAGCTCTTAGAGTTCAAGGCCCTTCCTCTTAGTGTCCTACGATTTGCAAGGCTCAGTTCTAAATGCCCATTCTCTGTGAACCTCAGGCTGTGAGAAAACAAGCTAGTTGCAAGCTTGAGTCAGCTCTGTCCAAGGACAGGCTTGCAAAGGCCAAGCCTGTGGCCACCCATGGAGATGGGTTGGAAGCCAAGAGGGGGAGCTGGGAAAACAGCCCCAAAGAGGCTATTAAATGTATCTGTAAAGGGATGATAAGGCCACCTACCCTCTAGAAGCCTACCATTAAATAAATGACCGTGGGCCACAGGTCTCTTGGAAGCAGAAATGGCAGGTCTCTCCTTGAAATGGAATTCATAATCTCCCTTTTCTTCCCTTTTTACCTTGAAGAACAGTTTGCGGTTGTTATGCAACTACAAAACAAATAGAACCGTAACTTATGTTCCCCAGTTTGCATAGCTGATTCCATGAACTTTAATAAGTTTTGCTTACTTATGTCAGTCCCAAGTTTTACCCCCTTAGAGCTGTCAGGATATGAAGGGTAATTTTGCCACCTGAAGTTTATAAGGACCGAGTGAGATAACGGAAAGTACAGTAAATCCCTGTCCCAACACAGTCAGTGGGGGCCAAAATCAGTCATCTACAGCATAAGGTCACGTTATTTTGAAGCTAATGAAATGGCAGGGCGACCTTGAACCTGCTCAGTTGCCCAAGGCAGCTCCAAAGGTCCAGGTGGACCGACAGGCCTGACCCAGCCGCGTCTGAGTGTGCTGCCCTCTGGTGGCCATAGTCAGCTTTAGCTTACACATCAAGGACCAGAATGCGGTCCAGAATGCCGGGACCAGCAGGTCAGAAACAAGAAGCAATTCTAAGAATTTCCCAGTTAGTTGTCACCCATGTATTGTCCCAGGCCAGGAACAGTGGGCCAGGAAAGGCTGTAGACTAGAGAATCATGTAGCACTTTCCCTCTACTCAGCTTTCTCTCCCTCCACTCTCTTACACACGACACCCAGAAAATACCCTTGGACAGGACAGAGGATGGACCCATTGTCCACCACACTGTGTCTAATTATCACAGGGTTCCTTACTGGGGGTGGGGTGCGGGGAGTGGTTTGTTGCTTGGAAACGTAAAACAGTGGTCTTAGCCTTTGTATAGACCCTTTTGAGAGTCTGCACGTACACATATAATTTCTCATACAATTTGGGGAGGGTTGTGCATTTACTGAAGCCAGTCCAGGACACAGAGGGAAGAACACGGGATACAGGCCTGACAGACATGTTTGTTGGGTAATACATGTATGATGACAAGCCACTCTGAAGCCATTTGGAACAGAAAGGGAAAAGATCAGGGGTAGGCAAGAGAGAAGGAAGAGAAAATCTATGCCAATTGGAGGATAATAAGCCCTTTCCTGTCCAAGCCACTCTGAAGCCATTTGGAACAGAAAGGAAAAAGATCAGGGGTAGGCAAGAGAGAAGGAAGAGAAAATCTATGCCAATTGGAGGATAATAAGCCCTTTACTGTCCTCTAGGACGTGCCAAATGTCCGTATGGCTCCTTAGACATATTTATCTATGCTGCGTATCCCCACCTTCTCTTTTCACCCTTAATTCTGGGTTCCTGTTTTACACACCTGAGTTTTTTCTCATCCCCCTGTGCTTTCTGGCCAGAGTCGCTGGCAGTGAGGCTTGAGTTGGGAGTGAGGAGACCGGTTGGGATTAAGCCGACATCCCCACCTCACCGAGTGAGTATTACAAGCACTACCCTGTCTCTGGGCTCTGAATGGGGATGAACATCTCTCAATCCCTTTGGGGCTGGAATGAGACACTGTGAAGAGATGAAAAACATGGAAAGAGAATTTGTCTTTAGATTTCGGAGTCTACAGTGTTATGCCAAAAATAAGTCCTTCTAGGCTACCCCACAAGCAATTCATGCTTAGAGCTGGTGAAATAGTGTCAGTTGGCCACACCCACAGCAGCAGAACCCAAACTTCGCCAGATGCCAAGATGGGACCCCTTGCCACTTACATCAGTGTCTCTGCTAGTTGGAATTTAGCAGCCAAGTTTGAGGACCAATGATTTAGAGGAGGGGTAGGGAAGGTTCAGCTCAAGAACCTGATGCCATCTTCATGTGATTCTCTTGAGCCCTGGGGAGATGGCTCTGAAAGATGAAACTGTCAACACATGCAGGCACCGGGGAGCTCGTGGAGAATAAGTTAAGGACCGTGAAAACTGGAGGCTGGATAATGGTTAAGAAGCTCGCAGTAATCCGGAGATAAGACAAGAGGGTGGATCTGAGATACAGGTAAGAGAATTAGTAGGACTGATGTGCTCTCCTTGGGGAAGGAAGGGGTCCTGGTCAAGAGGTCAAGGTCAGGCTCAACAATCACCCCATTCTTGGGACACAAGGTAGGAAAACATCAAGGTTGACTCTATAATTTGTGGCCCCCAGTACAAAGTAAAAATGTGGGGCTCCTTGTTCAAAAATAATTAAGAATTTCAAGAGCCTCTTACCAAGCGCAGGGACCCTGCGCGGTTGCCCAGGTCGCACACCCAAGCACCAGCACTGAGAAGATCTTGGCCACTTTAGGAGTGGACGATACAGGGGGTGTGTGGAGAGAGAACCTAGAAATGAAAGGCCACTGGGTGATGACTCTGTCTCTTTGAAGGACTCACAGAAGCCTAGCTGGGGTTATTTTAGGAGGTAGATTTCCTGTTTGTTATTGTAGATTTTCCTGTTTGTCGGTGAATTTCTTGTAAATATTTGAACGGCAGCATTGCCCTGAGGGCTCTGGTTTGCTATTGGCTACTGGGGAGTCAATGGCACCAGGGACTGTGGAGATGCATTTGGTGGAGGAGTCTGTGGAATGTACCATTCTGGGAGTAGAAGATGATAAGGGTTGTGTGCAAACTGCAATGGTGACATATGAAAACTTATCCATCCAAGTTCAGTTTGGGAAGTAGGAATTGCCTTTTAAGGATTTAAGCGTTTATCGAATATTTGGAGGAGCTCAAAGAGCAGACTTCAGGCACCAGGGCAAAACAGACCTGATCCCCTCAGAGACAGATCACCTCTGGGGAAATTCCACAAGTAAGGTCCCCCCACAGAGGCTGCCGCCACTGCCCCCCATGCCCGAGACCCCACAGAGCGGGTGCTGGAGCTGCGATGCCCAGGAGCCTCACGGGTTCCCATCTTGTTTGCCAGCAATAACCAAGGAGACACAGGGAGATGCCTGCCCTTCACTTCTACGGTCCAGATCGCATACCAGTGAACTGACCCGGCAGAACGTCATCTATTTCTAGAATCCTGGCTACGAGGGAGTCTGAGAAATCTTGGTGTGAGTTTTTCAGTCTCTCCAAAGAAAGGAAAGGTCGAAGGACGTTTCAGCGAAATAGTCCAGGGTTACAAGCATAGCCGGTTTTGTCATCCCTAATTGAGAGCAGGATAACTTTCTGAATCCGTAGCTGATGAGTTCAGTTTGACTGCTGGTTGTTGAAAGCCAACCTGCAGGGCTTTGAAGGGCATCCTCCCCTACAGCAAGACCTGTCTTCCACTCACCTCACCTGCTGCACCCTCTTTCCCTCCCTCTGCCTTTGCTGGGTCCCTCTCCCACCCTCTGTCTTTCCTCCTTTCTCCTCTCCATTGCTCCCCCTCGCTCTTCATCTTAGCTACCCACCCAGACTAGCTGACCACACTGATGTACAACTTTAATATTTCCATTTCCTGAGAAAAGCTGCTTTGCGCCTCTTAGGAGCTCCCTGGATACCCTAACCCTAACCCTAGCGCTAACCAATATCCAGTTAAAGAGGGGGAGGCAGGGCTTCCCTGGTGGCGCAGTGGTTGAGAGTCCGCCTGCCGATGCAGGGGACACGGGTTCGTGCCCCGGTCCGAGAAGATCCCACATGCCGCGGAGCAGCTGGGACCGTGAGCCATGGCCGCTGAGCCTGCGCATCCGGCGTCTGTGCTCCGCAGCGGGAGAGGCTGCAGCAGTGAGAGGCCCGCGTACCGCAAAAAAAAAAAAAAAGAGGGGAGGCAGAGGGATTGGGGCTGCTGAACATGTCTCCCCAGTCCCTGAGTCTGAAGTGGAGGGATTAATTCATTGGCCTCACTTCAATCCCCATCATCAAGAAGACTTTGGGGATGAAGAGGTACAAACTACTATGTATAAAATAAGCTACAAGAACATAGTGTACAACACGGGGAATATAGCTAATATTTTATAATAACTATAAATGGAGTGTAACCTTTAAAAATTGTGAATCGCTCTATTGTACACCTGTAACTTACGTAACATTGTACATCAGCTATACGTCAAGTTTTTAAAAAAGACTTTGATTATAGGAGCGAGAAGTATCCCTTGGCACCTATTCAGCGGCCTAAGCCCCGTGACTTAGGTCCCAACCTCTCTTGAGAATAGCTGGATGCTCAGTCACCCGCATGTGCTTCCAAATTAGCTTCAGAAACCAAAAGCTCTACTTCCTTCTCCAAGAGAAAGGCAGATTTGTCTCTCTGGATCAAACCATTGCTCCACACCAGTAAGGGCAGCAGAAAAACATGTGTTGGTCTTATTGTAACGTACAGATTTCACTGGGGTGAAGCAAAGTTAACAGGCCACAGGACAGTCCCCAGCTATCCCACGAAAATCTCCGAGATCACCTATTTGTATGACAGGCACTGTTCTTGGCAGCAACGGCCTAAAAGTGAGGAAACAGACAAAGCCCGGCCTTCGAGGAGCTTATAGTCTACTGGGGGTGGAGACCATAGACATGAAAACAAATGAATATCATTTCCGGTACAAAAGTGCTGTGAAGAAAATAGAATAAGGTGATGGGATAAAGAGAGACTGCAGTAGGGGGATGCTATACTAGGTATTAGGGTCAGGAAAGACCTCTTTAAAGAGAAAATATTTGAGCCGAAGCTGAATGGAGTGGAGGAAAGACCACGGTAAGATCTGGGTAAGGGTATATCAGAGAGAGAGTGGCAGACAGGCCCGAGGTGGCCTTGAGCTCCAAGTGTTTAAGGAGCTAGGACGTGGGCGTGGCTGAAGGGCAGTGTGAGAGGAGCAGAGGAGAGGCAGGTGGGTTGGGGGGAAGGGGTTGGGGGTCAGACCCCACAGGCAGGGATAATTAGTTTGAATCTCATACTGATGGTTTTCAAGAAGACGTTCCACAAGTTGATTTCTGCTTTTAAACGCTATCAAGTCTGGCCATGGCGCAGAGCGTATATTGTACAGCAGTGGTCCCCAACCTTTTGGGCACCAGGGACCAGTTTTGTGGAAGACAATTTTTCCATGGGGGGCAGAATGGTTCAGGCGGTGATGCGAGCAATGGGAAGCCATGGGGAGCGGCAGACGAAGCTTCACTCGCTGGCCCACGGCTCGCCTCCTTCTGTGCGGCCCCAGTCCTAACAGGCTGCGGACCGGTACCAGTCCGCAGCCCGGGGGGCTGGGGACCCCTGTTCTACAGGGCAAGAGTGGAGGCAGGAAGACTAGTTAGCAAAAAATTGAAGATACTCAGCAAGAAATGATGGTGTTTACAGTATCAGAGATAATTGAAAATAATCAGATGAGAAACACAAATCGCTAACGAATCCAAAAGTTTTTTTCTGGTGGATTAGATGCAGGGTGGTAGAGAAAAACATGAATGGAAGATGACCGTAGGCGGAACCTTGAGCAACCGGGTGAAAGGTAGAGTCTTTTATTGATGTCAGCTAAACTGGGTGGGGAGGAATGCGAAGAGAGACAATTCTGGACTCTGTGTCGGATGTACTGGGAGAGAGAAGCCCCAGAGGGATCCAGGTGGAGATGGTGAGCAGTCTGGAGCCCAGCAGACAGACCAGGACGAATGTACAAAAGGATAGACGGGATTTAAAGCCATGGGAAGGGATGAGACTACCCAGCAAGTGAGGGTGGATGAGAGAAGAGGACGAGGGAACTGAGCCCTGGGGCCAGAGCTGGCCTCATAGACACGCAACCTGTGCGGTTGTGCTGAACCCCAGGTCCCTTGCACCTGGTACAATCCTCTGTGGCCGCCATCTTGCAATTCTTCATAATTTGGATCTAGAAGCTCCACATTTTCACTCCTCACCAGGCCCTGCAAATGATGGAGCCACTTCTGCCTCAGACACTTCAGAGTTAAGAATCTGGTGGAGACGGAGACTCCATCAAAGAAAGCTCAAAAAGAGTGATTAATGGGGTAAGGAAGGCCCAGAGTACGGTATCAAGCCAGCCCAGAGATTATTTCTGGGAGGAAATGGCCAACTGTGTCAAACACCGCAGGGCACTGGAGTGAGACAAGGACAGCGATAGATGCACCCTTGGCCAAGTTCCCGACAATCAGTGACTTTGACGATGACCTTCTTGGCAGTGTGGCCTGCACCAGTCCTTAATTTGGCTGACTATAGAATGACAAGAGACAAGTGACCACCAACACTGGAGAATGTATGACAAGAATATACAGATGGAGGCCCCCTCATCCTATCCCCCACACCTCTTCTCTTCCCACTGCCCGCTCGCTCCATTTCGCAGAGTGAGAGGCCCCACACACATGCACGTCGACACGCCAGCCCAGACATCCAAGCTCTGTTCCGGGCCTCCCTGCCATCAACCTTCTGCAGAACAACCACTAGGAGGACCCAGGAAGACAGGCGGGCCGGCCCTGGAAAGAGCTCTGGCTATCCTTGCAGGGAATTTCACGTTCCCGAGTGGTCTAGACAGCTAGCAGGGCCCAGGCTACAGGTGGGCAGACACCTCGGCAGCTAGAGCCCGACCAGAGCAGGACCCTGTAAGATCCAGGCCTCCAAACGGTGGTCCCGTGCCCAAATGAAAGGGCGGTCCTGGCGGTGACGACATGGGTAGCCGGAAGCACTTGTAGGTAGCAAAATGAGTTGGTGCTCATTCAGGTGCGCATACTTTTCTCTAAGAAATAAGAGTGTGACAGTGGGAGTAGGTGTTAAGGCCTTGAGGAGAGAAAAAATGTTTTGGGGAAAAGGAAAGGAAACTTACTAGCTAGGTGTAGCAGGCTTGTCTGGGTCTGTTGAACATCCACCTCACATGGTTCACAAATTTTAAGTAAATCCAGGCAGCTCAGTGGTCTCACTTTCCCCAGCAATGTTCAGGTGCCCATGTACAGGTGCCAAGAAAGTGGCTCGTTGGGTTTAAACAGGGTTAGGGGCAGAGGAGTTAAGGGTGTTTGTTCCACAGCTCTGCAATGCCAGAATTAGCAGTCTATGGTCAAGAGGACATAAAGGAGGATTGATGGTGAAAAAGTGGTAGAACCAATGGAATGGGAGCTCACTGACTGAGGGCCGAGAATCGCTGGAGTGGGTGCCTGCAAGTGAGGCTTCAGAGATGGTACAGTTATGAGGGAGGACATGGTTTACTTAGGACCATGAGCCGTTTCTTTCAAGAAACATTTTTTATCCGGAACCCTACTTTGTATCTGTAAAGACACAAAAGGTGATGAAATCATCCGTCGCTTCCGTTATAATGCTGGGCATTTCAGGCCACAGAGGATGAGATATGGGGATAACTTTGTGATGACCAGAGACTGGTTAAATCCAGGGCTTTCTGGAGAGAAATAAGGGAAACGGACCAAGTTTCCGGGTAGAAATGTAGTTATGTTGTCTGTGGGCGCCCTCTACTGGCACTTAGTCAGAATAGCCATCTGGGGTTGGAAGCTTTTGGGGGTGTGTGTGGGTGTGTGGGTGTTTTAATTCACGAGTGAAAACTTGCCCCTTATAGATATTTAGGGGTTATGGCTCAAGTGGGCAAGGAAACTTTAGTTACGGAACAAACCCTACGTCAGCATTTTAAATGTCACAGTCTCGGTTACGTCATTTATGACTTTCTGATTCTCTTCAAAGAGAGCCCTGCTTAACCCTCACCTTGAGGGTCTCTCCAATGGGATTGAGCTACTTGAAGTCAAGACCTTAATATTTTTTTATCTTCTTACATCCTGAGCCTAGTACCCTGCCCAGCATATTGTAGGTGTCTGATAAATGTGTCAATCAGAACAGAAGGGCAATGAGCAAACGAGCAAAGTGGTACAATGTCACAGAAGAAGGAGGGTTTAATCCTACTTGGCCAATTCAGGAAGGCTTCCAAGAGGAGAAGGGTGGTGGCCATGGTGATGGGGAGGGACAGGTAAAGTTGAAATGAATCCAGAAAATAGAAGAGCAAACCTAGGGGCCAGATAGAGACTCCACCAGGCAGGGATTTTTGTGTGATTCTGGAAAGAAGTTCCCTGTTATATGAAGGACAGCTGTGGCTCCCAATCCTTCCTGAGAAAGTATGAGCAAGAAACTTAAAATTTCATAAAAACAGAGAGAGGAAGCTAGCATGGCAGACTCAGGCAGGCTGAAGGAAGAATCTGGCAGGATTTTTAACCATGAGTACTGAAAAAAGAACAACAATTCAAGGTTTAAAGATTCCCCATAATTTTTTTACCCTAAAATGTGCGACCTCACCGGAAATTCAGTTCAATAGATAATACAGAGCACTTTTACAATGATGGCATTCTTTTCTCAAAATGCCTTGTTTTCTCAGACACAGAGCGTGGGACCAGGGTGACTTTTCTGGGTTTCATACTGAGTATCTCATATCTCAGGAACCCCCTGAGTCCCAGGGGAATCGGGACAGCTGGTCACCCTAGCTGAGCAGGGGAACTCAGAACAGCTCAGATGGAGAAGGCTGGTGCCCAAGCTGGGCTCGGGACAGAGCACAAAGGGCCCTGGCTGAGAATGGACAGGGGATGCCAACTTACTCTGTACCTGTGATCATCATAGCTCTGGGTTGTGAGCCCAGTGCGATTCCTCACCCACCAGCAAAATGGGTTTCTGGGTTCTAAACGACCAAGTGCCCAGAGGAAATTGCAAAAGAGCAAGGAGGGGGGAGAATGCACTCACAAGGACCCTTGGGTTGCAACAGGAGAACTGAGGCCAAGGAAGACAGAGGTCTCATCTTGAAGGTCCTGCTGTTTCTTCACAATTGTATCTAAAAATAACGACCTGGAAATGAGTAGTTGGCCACACGTGGGATTCTTACAGAACTGGAAAAACTAAACTGCTGCTGCTGTAACTCACACGTAAGACATCACAGACATTAACCATTGACCCCAGTGAGGCCCAAACAAACAGCATGCAACCTCACTTCGATGGCCAGAGATACTTGTGACAGTGGGAGACGTCTGCAGCTCTGGCGGAAGCAGCTCCTCAGCAATGGAAGAGGGTCACGCAGGTGGTGCACAGCCCAGAGTCACTCTTTTCCTACCCAGAGTAAGAGGAGTATGAGGAACGGTCCCTATCACAGCAGCACGGAGACAGGGACCTTTCTACAGCAAGCATCCTGCAGGACACTTACCAGAAGCCCTTCCTCATCCTTATAGGAAAGTCACAACTCAGGTACTTTACCAACTTAGGAAAGAAATGGCAAAAACAAACAAAACAAAACAAAAAAAAGAAAAGCAAGAGGAAAGGAAAAGGACAAACGATGAAAAGTGATGTAGCTGTGTAAACATAGTGGATGAAATTTGTATGCCTTAAGGAAGGGCTGCAGAGTCAAAGACTGGAGGTGAAGGAGTCAGAAACAAGACGCGCCAGGCAACCCCAGAGCAGCAGTGCTGTGGTGAGCCGGGGGCTGACACTGGGCAGCAAAGGGGATCAGCAGATGCTGAAAAGGCCATTTGTCTAAAGAAAAAAGAGAAGAACTAAACGGGACCAAGACAAACTAAACTGGCACTGCTGGCTGGGGCTTTCACCAAAGACTTGGCTGGAAGGAGTTGATAGCGTACCCACATTGTAGTCATGCGCTTGGCGGCAGTGATGATGACAAGTGATATTTACAAAGCACATGCCGATGTCTGCTGTTATGCTAAGGGTTTTACCAAGATCGTCTCCTTTAATCGTCACAATAGCCATATGGGTTAGCACTGTGACTATGCCCATTTTACAGATAAAGAAAGTGAGAACCAAGGTCACATGACTAGCGACTAGTGACGGTGGAATTTAAGGTAACTTTCTAACTACCATACTGTTCACAGTTGGCTTGTGTCACTGTAGCTAGTTCAGACTTTGTTAGAAACTTTTATGGTAAACTTTATAAAAATCATTTTTAAATATGAAAAAAATATTTTATATCAGCAACAGAAACTCCATACTGTACCACTTCCTCTTTCACTTTGAAACTCTCAGACCAACAAGGAAGCCTACAGATGGTTCAGAAGCCATAGGCCAGGGTTCCAGCGGTAGAGTATCACCAGCCCCATCTGGAACATCTGTGTGTACACATTTTGGAGGTGGGTGAGTAGCATAAGGATGAAGTGAAGCAGCTGTCACAGGGCACAATATTGAGAATGTTCCTTGAAAGAACGTGTCGTGTAGAGGTGAGCAAATACATGTTACGTGAATGAATGAATGAAATGAAAATGATCGGCCTCGGTGTACTGAAGCCACCATCATTACATATAACTAGCAAAAAAAATATGAGTGGGGCTTCCCTGGTGGCACAGTGGTTGAGAGTCCACCTGCCGATGCAGGGGACACGGGTTTGTGCCCCGGTCCAGGAAGATCCCACATGCCGCGGAGCGGCTGGGCCTGTGAGCCATGGCCGCTGAGCCTGCGCGTCCAGAGCCTGTGCTCCGCAACGGGAGAGGCCACAACAGTGAGAGGCCCGCGTACCGCAAAAAAAATAAATAAATAAAATAAAATATGAGTGGTCATAGAATTGTGTTTTCATTTATGAACTAAAAGAATTGATTCTCAGCACCCATGTTCTTTGAACACTGTTTTTAGAAAAATTATAATGCCCAGTTGCCACTAATAAGTATGAAATTTATTCACAGGCTACCTGAGGAGTTGTTTACTGATAGCTTTTGCATATACTTACACTCTCTCCTTAAAAGACTTCATGGGTTTTTCATCTTCCAATAGAAAACTCATTTGCAATGAACACATAAATTTATACCAAAGACAAAGGAAAATATAAGTCTGCTAATTGAATGGGTAAAAGTTGTGATTGAGCTTCAATTTAGCTCTGAGTTTCCTGGCAGACAAGGCAAAAAAAGAAAAACAATAGGTTTCACAATTAACAGAAAGGAGGAAGCATGCCAGTCCCTCAAAGGAGACAAAGTAGGAGCACTGAAGTCTCAGTGAATTTTCTCACCTAGGGTTACACATAGGAGTCACCTGCATTGTTCATTTCTTGTTCTCATTTTTACAAAATAATCAGGAGCAGATTTCATGAAATCGTTACCTGCGGTGATGATTAAAACTGATGGTGTGACAGTAAAGTGCAGCTTAGTGAGACCATCTGTAAGGATGCCAAGGTAATGTAGCCCAAGCACAGCTTCTAGTTTGATCTGAGGTTAGAAATCAGATTATCTATAAAGAAAGGAAACAGGTGTTTGCTAAACACCTAACGTGTTATGTGCATGAAATGTTTTCTTCCTCTCAACATACATATTATTAATTCTGTTTAATAATTAAGTGAATGTTTTACTGGGATTTACTGCAAATCAGCAAAGGGGTCCCAAGCTCACGCACTCTCTTTTGTACCACACACACACCTTCCTGCACTCCTACACTCTTATCAAGAAAAGCCAATGGGCAATTCATCCCTTAGACAAGCTTCTGTCGGTGCCACTTTTTACAGGCAATTCGAGTTAATTCTCTCCAGAGAGGGCCTAGAGCGCTGGGGTTGCACATTACTGATTAAGGAGAAATTTCTTTGTTTAAAAACCAAGCGGATGGGAGTAAAGACGCAGACCTACTAGAGAATGGACTTGAGGACACGGGGAGGGGGAAGGGTAAGCTGGGACGAAGTGAGCGAGTGGCATGGACATATATACACTACCAAATGTAAAATAGATAGCTAGTGGGAAGCAGCTGCATAGCACAGGGAGATCAGCTCCGTGCTTTGTGACCACCTAGAGAGGTGAGATAGGCAGGGTGGGAGGGAGGGAGACGCAAGAGGGAAGAGATATGGGAATATATATATATATACATATACATATATGTATATGTATAGCTGATTCACTTTGTTATAAAGCAGAAACTAGCACACCATTGTAAAGCAATTATACTCCAATAAAGATGTTTAAAATTAATTAATTAATTAATTAAAAAGATAAAAGCCAATCGATCAGTTGGTAGGTTTGACTCAAATCTCTCAAGTTCAGGAGGCTTCACTGAGCTCACTGCAAAGGAAGTCCACAGTTTCTAGATCTGTGAGTCTCTCTGTTTAAATGGCCTGGGAAAAGATTGTTACACTCTCCTTCCAGTGATAGGTAGACTCAAGGTCTCCCAGGGGACAAGATGTCTACACTGTGACTGAAATGTGATAGAGCCTAATTTAGCTCTGAGCTTCCCGGCAGCCAAGACAAAAAGAGAAATACAATGAGTTTCACAGCTGTCTTAACAGAAACGAGGAAGCACGCCAGTCCCTCAAAGGAGACAAAGTGTGGGCTAAAGCACGGGCAGGAATCAGGTGGTAGTAAGGGAGCCCTGAGTAGAGAGGCTCCAGGTGGATGAGAAAGGGCAGGGAACTGAAAAGGACATGGCTGGGGTCTAGAGTGTGCGTGCGTCTGCTTGGGGAAGCACCTGTGGCAAGAGTAAGCGGGCAGGTCTAATCCCTTCACAAGGAGGAGCTACACAAAATTATAGAGTTTTTTCTTCTCCAAAAGAACAGGGACCATCAGGAAAATCAGTCTGAGAAGGTTGGCAAGTCTGGGACTCACTGAAGAACATACACATCTATATCTTAAAGATGTATCTATAGATATCTTTTATCTATAGATATATAGATAAAAATGAATGGCAGTGTTGGGGAGAGAGGTGGCGGGACCAGCATGCCGATTCCTAGGAGCCCTCCTGTGACTCCCACGGCTGTTATCATAGGACTGGTCTTGATGTTCTGTAATTGTTTCTCTGTCTATGCCACACTAGCCTGTAAGCCTTGGAGGAGCAGAGAGCAGGACCGCCTTTAGATTTGCTTGCCAGACCCATGGGTGTCATTTTGTGTGTGTGTGTGTAAAGTGATTTTGATTTTTTAGAACGTATTCAAAGGAAGAACAAAAAAAGCTTTCAAGAAGAAAAATGGTGATGAGTAAAGCATAAGACAAGAAATGTAAATTATTTTCTCTCTTTGTAACTCCCATATCTCAGTTCCCCTCTGGGGACTCCACAATACTTACATACCACCCCCAGGCTGGAATCTGTCCCATTGGCCTGCACCTCACCCTGGCTCTTCCTGTGGTATTTCCCTGAGTCTCCACGGGTGCCCTTTTGTCTCAATTGCTGTGCCAACGCTGAGGCTTCCCATTAGCTCTTTACACACTCCCTTCTCCTCTATCCAATGGAAAAACCACAGAGCTGCCTCGTGAGAGGCACTTTTTCTTTCATGCTGTCTTGTGTGTGATGGACCATCATCACCAACTTAGTCTTCTTAACCAGTCCCAGGATCTTTCCAACACCCCTATAGTGAGCATCTTGCCGATGACCACGTGTAGGTCCTGGCTGGTTGCAACCTCTGCAGCTGCAGGAGGGCTTGGCACCTGGCTGTCGACTGCCAAGCAGCATGTGCCAGCAGACCTTGTGCCAACACGTCTGGCCAAGCACTGGAATTTGTTTTAGCTTTGAGTATTCTTAATCATGTAGTTAATACTTGTTCACTATAGAAACTCTGGAAAATACTTATAAAGTAATAATACATACATGTGTGGTTATACCTCACCCATAAATCCTTCACCCATAATTAGCTACTCCAGTTGGCCCTTGAACAACACAGGTTTGAACTGCGCAGGTCCGCTTATAGGTGAATTTTTTTGATAAATATAGTTCCTGTGTTTTCATTTTACAGATCTTTAAGTGCAGCGAAAAGTTTGTGTTCGATTGGAGATCCTTTTGCTATTTCAACATCTTGCCCCCTTGAGTGAGTCATTTATCAATTCCTTTGTTTCTGAGGCAGAGATAGTAGTACTCAGATTTCTGCCTGCACGGAATGGGGAGGGAGGGTCCTGCGCCCCTAACACCCCCATTGTTCAAGGGTCAACTGTATTAACAAATTGTATATCTCCTTCCAGATTTTTGAGTGTTTATTTACGCGTTCGTTTCTTTGTTCATTTTATATACAATAATAAAATAACTTCTCATGTTACTACCAATAACGTTAGTTAGGTACATTTGGAGCTTCCCAAATGCATTTCCCTTTCTTTTCCCTACAGAAGTAACAACCATCCAGAACTTTATATTAATCAATTCCTCATTTTTCTTTATAGTTTTGCCATATACGTACACAGTTTTTAAGCTTCCTGTAAATGAATCCCCATTCTGATCTTCTGTGACTTCCCTTTTCTGCCTAAAATTAAGTTTTTGCTATTCAGACTCATTGAAATATATGACCACAATTAATTAGTTTTTACTCTTGGGTAGCATTACATTTTATAAAGATACTACAATTTATTTTTCTATTCTGTTATTGATGGGCACTTGGGTTGTTTCCTGCCCCTTGTTATTTCAAGAAATACTACTATGGAACTTCCGTACATCTCTTCTTGTTCATATACACGATAGCTTCTCCAGGGCCAGTCTCCAGAGGGAAATGGCTGCTTCATAGAGTTTGTACATCATCAGTTTCACTGAGCAATGCTAAATTGTTTTCCAAAATTGTTTTATTCTTAGTGTCTGAGAGTTCCTATTGCTCCGTGTCCTCGACAACGCTGGGTATTGTCAGAATTTTTCATTTTAGCAATTTTGGTGGGTGAGGTTAGGTATGTCATTGTGCTTTTAATTTACATTTCCTTATTACTGTGATCAACCATATTTCCATATATTTATTGGCAGTATTATTCCTATCCTGTAAAATGCCTATTCATGTTGTTTCTTCATTTTTTAAACTATTTTTTGATTCATAGGACTTATTTATATATTCAATTCTCTCTGTCTCTGTGGATCTCTGTATCTATCTATGCATCTGTTTATCTAAAACTGTACTTTCAAATCTGACAGCTTTTAACAAGAATAATAACCTACATTGGAAATTGGTCTAGTTACAGAGTCTTAAGTAACAAATATTTTTATTCCCTTTACTCTGATTTTCTAAAGAGCAAAACTAGATCCCATATCAGACAAATAATGATTTATCAAGTGGAAAAAAGCCCTCCACTACTGTTGTTTTTCACTTCACTACTTGGGAGATTAGAATAAAGAATTTTTGTTTCTGGATAATATTTTTTCAACATTGAATTTCAGAGGGTAAAAAAAAGTTGAAAACAACTGTCCCTCCAAAGTCACTTTTTTAATGTATCTCAGAGTCATATGCTCTCTAGGGCTCATTTTCCCCTCATTTGGCTTAGGGGAGCAGAGAAAAATGTAATAGTGCCTGCAACTGGATACAATGTGGGTGGTCCTGAAATTCACCCAGAGATCTTCCAACTAAGCCCTCCCCAGCAGCCGGGCAGGAAGGGCTTTCCCTGGATGGTCAATACCCTCTCAATAGAGCACCTACATGCCAGCCTCTGGATGTGCCATACCCTTGGACAGTGTGCAAAAAAGGACACTGCATCCTAGAACCCACCCTCTAGGGCTTACAGTTCAGTTAGAAAGACAAATAAATGAAAGAGTAAAAGATATGAGTAACACTACATGAAAGAAATGGAAGGCTATCGTGATTTTAGCCATTGGACTAAAATTGAAGATGACAAAGGATCGAAGGAAGAAGTATGTGCTCCTGGCTCCACCTCAAGTCAAGTCTGTTGGCTCTGCGTTTCCCTTGCCTCCAAGCCCTGTTCCCTCCTAGGACTAATAGGTCAGACGCAGGGTAGCTTGGGTCACATTCTCCCACCGCTTGCAGACCCATGGTGTGGTCTCTGGTCAGCCTCCCAGCCACTGGGGCCCTCCCCACTCTCTGAGATGGAAGTACAGAGAGTCCTCCACCCTCTCTCGGAGACTTCCACTTTCATTCCAGCCCTGGCTCAGCACTCACAAGATTCAGAGGGAACTAGAAGTGCCGCTCACCAAAAAGACGTTGGAGCCGCTTCCTGGGACACGTCGTGGATCAGTGTCTTGCTATTTCCCTAAGTAAGTGCTGAACCTGGTGTCCTCCTAGGGCACTGCCCATTCCCTGAAGTTATATCTTACTAAGAGCCTCTTGAAAGTTGACCTTGACAATGAATCATGAGGTAATACTTGGATTCCAGTCCCAAGTGACCTGATAACCACACCCTCTTGGTGATGATCTATTCCAGTGGTTTTCGACTAGGAGAGATATCTCTCCCCAGACATCCAGTAACCTCTGGAGATATTTTTGGTTGTCACAACTGATAGTGGTAGGGGAGTGCTACTGTCATCTAGTGGATAGGGGCTGAGGATGCTGCTAACATCCTATAATGTACAGGATAGCCTCCATCACTGAGAACTAACCAGCCCAGAATATCTGTAGTGTCCAGACTGAGAAACCCAGACCTACTCCTGACTAGCCCAGTCTGGAAAAACCACAGGTCGTGACTCCCAGCTCCACACAATTTTTAATAGACGTGAGCTTCTTCGGTTATTCTTAAGTCAGTTCCTACAGTCACACCTGGACACAGGGTGCTGGAGAAGGGACCAGAGGTCCCATGGTTGAGTCAATGACTCTTACAGGCTCAGCCTGTGATCTGAATTCTCATCAAGGTGACACTCACAAAAAGTATTCTGGCTGCAGTTCAATCTCTCGGGGTGACAAACTTGTAAATGGCACGGAAAATGACAAGGGCTCCTCTGTATTTCATTATGTAATTATGATTTTTTTCATTAAAAAATACTAAATAATATCTGCTTGTACTCAATCATTCATTCAGTCAACAAATATTTGTTGTGTGCCCACTAGGACCTGGCACCATGCTCTATGCTAAATGAATGGTAATTGTCCAAGTCTACTAACCTAGACCACAGCCGGACTTCCTGATCAGGTGAGATGGAGGACTGGGAGCTTATTAAATTGAAGATGCTTGGATCTCCCTTCAAAGATTCTGATTTTACAAGTCAGGGTGATGCCCAGGAATCTGCATTTTTAGTGAGCACTTGTGACTTCTAACACAGGCTAACTATGGGACCATGTTTTAAGAAACGTTGGTAGAAATCATGAAATCTACCCAACCTCATCCCAGGTCTGAGATTATGCAGACCTTCACTCTCATGTGGTAACGTCCTCTATCCCTGAAAACAAATCATTTAACCATTTAATCCATTAATCATTTAACCATTAATGTCTCAAGCTTCCATTTTTAAAAGAAGGAGAATAAGACTTGTTCAAACACGGATGGTGAGAGGGTAGAATGACCCCATGTAAAGAGAAGCAAGACATTTTCAAAAGGAACAGAATCATAGAAGTTTTACTTCTAAAAACAAATTTTTTATGACATACAATAGAATGAACATTGGCCAAGTACATTGATATCAACAGTAGTTAGGAGAAAAACCTCTGATTATGTAAAATCTCTCATTCTCTGAACCGACCTTCGATGATTCCCAGCTTGGTTAGGGACCACTAATCCTCCCTGGTTACCAAGATAAATGGCTTCTCTGATTGCTCTCAATTTTCTTTCAACTTCTTTCTCAGACCTATATCATTAACACTCAGATATGTGACTTTGCAGTGGACCCCTTGCTTTAGTAGCTCATTAACCACTGTTAGAGGACCAGGTTTAAACCTGTTCCAAGCAAAACTTTTCCTAGCCATTAGAAACACCTTAATACTTATCTATGTCCATTAACAAGGAAGTTATCTCACTATACAAGCATAAGGGCAAAACACAGGGAATCATTTCCAGCCCAACTGCTCTATTCTAAATTACTGGGGTCAATTTAATAGTAGACGGAACCCATATAAAGAAACTCATGATAACAATTATAGAACAGATTAAAATCAGTGTATCACATGAATGGACCTAGAGATTATCGTACTAAGTAAAGTAAGCCAGAGAAAAAGATAAATATCATATGATATTGCTTATATGTGGTATCTTTAAAAAAATGATACAAATGAACTTATTTACAAAACAGGAATAGACTCACAGACACGAATACAAACTTATGGTTACCAAAGGGGGAAGGGCAGGGAAGAAATAAATTAGGAGTTTCAGATTAAAATATACACGCTACTATATAAAAAATAGATTACCAACAAGGACCTACTGTATAACACAGGGAGCTATACTCAATATCTTGTCATAACATATAATGGAAGATGATGTAAAAAAAGAATATATATGTTTATATACATGTACAATTGAATCACTTTGCTGTACACCTGAAACCAACACAACAGTACAACTCAACTATATTTCAATAAAAAATTTTTTAAAAAATCAATGTATCACCAACATCATTAATGAGAAGAGGTATGAATTAAAGGCCAAAATATCTCAGAAAACATACCACAGTCCCCTAAAGTAATTAATCTAAAATGTATTCTGTCCCTTTAATTAAACGTGTCTTTGTTATACCTTCAAAGGTCTCTATATTCCTGTCTTGTCCACACTATTTACTTTTTGCTACAAGTAACACCACCTTAGCCCCGAGTCCACAGAGAACGTCTGGGGACCCAGTGGGCTCACAAAACAGAACACCTTGCACTCCTTTACAGATCAAGCATTTCCAAAGACTCCTACCAAAATCCACTCAAAATACGGATGAGTGTCCAAACAGGAGGGAAATTATCCTTCCATGATAAACAGAGAAAAACTCACCATGTTTTGTGAGATCTGTAGCCTTAGTCCATCCCAAGTACCCCAGATCCCACACACCAAGGAGCTCCATTCCCTCCACCTCCAAACAAAAAAGAACCCCTCCCCAGCACTTGGGAACTCTGAGCCATCATATCAGTTTGAATGCAAATTTTACCCCAAACCCAGCTCTGCCGACAGATTCATTTTTAAGTAGACTATGCTCCCTGCAGACCGACATGCAAATGGTGGGAACTCAAGTATGAGAACCACAAAGGCAGCAAAAAGAAGTTGACCATACCTATTTTCCCAGCCTCCCCTCGCAGGTTGAAATCCCAGTTTCTTGGCAACTTCAGGGACATTTTGCTTCTGGTTTGGGTGAGTTGCTGCTGAAGCAGGGAGTCTGCTTCAATTCACGCCCTTCTTGGCTTTTTGATCTTCTTGTCTCACAAGCTTGTGTGTGTGTGTGTTTTCCCCTTTACGATTGCTTCACAAGCAATCTTGGGTTTGAGGTTGATCTGCCAGCATGTCTTCTCCTTTCTCAGATGAAAGGTCCATCCATCTGTCACCGGGGATGGCACCCAAACCTGCCCACGGTCCCTCGCGGGGCTGGTACCTCATGAAGTGTGCACCCTGCTTTTCCTGCTTTCAGTATTACCAGAAATATCCCAGTTGACACTTCACTCTGCGTCATGGGAAGCAAAGCTCCTGTTCAAAAGAATCTCAGGCCTCACTGAGGCGAGGTCGTGATAAACAACGGCTGCCTCTTGGCTTTTTTTTTTTTTTTTTTTTTTTTTTTTTTTTTTTTTTTAACTGTCTGCTTCCTTGCATTTGAGGAAGTGGGTGGTTGTTCAGCGTAATGATACATTATAATCTCTTTCTTGAGAACATGGTTTTTGGAAATGCTTATATTGGTAGAGTGAGTGCTGTTGGGTTATAAGCCTAGAGGTTTGATTAAAAGAAAAAGAAAAGAAAATTCTAAGACTCTGGCCATCTACCTCTAAGGCTCCCTTCTCATTGAACAGAGTGGGCTTACAAAAACGGTCAATAAGACAAAGAGCTTTCCCCCAAAGTCACCTTCGTTTAGATCACCTTCTTTTAGTCACCTTCTTCCTGCTATAAGGCCCACATAGTAAGTTCTCCACCTACTCAGGACAAAGGTTCCAAGTGATCTCAGCCTGATGTCAGGAGGGTTCTGATGTATTTAGCTAATAAGTGAGCTTTAGCCGGGTAGACCCACTTAAGTGTTATAATGGTTCTTTGACCTTGTGTACAGGGTGTGGGTTTGGGAATCAGACTGATACGTGTTCACAACTCAGTTCTTCCACTTCCTAGCTCTGCAGCTTTTAACAAGCAACTGAATCTCTCTGGGCCTCAGTATGCTTAGCAGTAAAATGGGTTGATAATAACCGTGACTGCACAGAGCTGTGAAGGCATCTAGTACAGAGCTGGACGCATAGTGGTTACACCACAAACATCAGTTCAACCCTTATTCCATTTAGTTCAGTTCTATGACAGGCTTTCGTATGTTCAACTGGGCCAGACTAACCTAGTGATTAAGTATTTGGTCCAAGAGCCAGAATGCCTGTGTTCGAATCCTGGCCCAACCACTTTCTTGCTGTGTGACTTTGGATAAGTTTCTTGACTACTCTGTGCTTCAATATTCTCATCTATAAATGAGGCAAATAATAGGACCTACTTCAGAGGGCTATCATGAGGCTTATTAAAGAGAGTAGATAATAAGACTAATAAGGCTATAAGGTAATGGGACTAATAAGATAGTAGGTAAGAGTGCTCACAAGAGTCACTACTGGCCAGAATATGAGCTACACATCCTTGGTCCATTCATTCTTCAGCCCTCCTGGATGACTCTGCTATACTTTCTTCTTTGCCTCCATGTACTCACTCTGTTGATGCCCTGGCTTCCTGTTCCATTGAGAAAGTTGATGCAACTGGAGGAGAACGTCTGCAAGCTCCCATCACTGTAGCGCCCTCACTTCCATGCATGGAAGCTCACACACTCAATCTTCTCTCAGTTCCGAAGGATAAGCTGTGTCATCACTCCTCTATCTTTACTGCTTCATCAGTTTCTTCTCTCTCTTGGATCATTGCCACCAGCATTCACACGTATCTTTTGCTTTATGTTTTTTGTTTTTGTTTTTGTTTTTGTTTTTGTTTTTTGCGGTACGCAGGCCTCTCACTGCTGTGGCCTCTCCCTTTGCGGAGCACAGGCTCCAGACGTGCAGGCCCAGCAGCCACGGCCCACGGGCCCAGCCGCTCCGCGGCATGTGGGATCTTCCCGGACCGGGGCACGAACCCGTGTCCCCCATATCGGCAGGCGGACTCTCAACCACTGTGCCACCAGGGAAGCCCCACACTTATTCTTTGATATACTATAGTTTAAAAAATCTCTCTCGATGTCATTTCCCCCTTTGGCTACAGCCCCATTTCTCTCCTTCATTTCTGAGCCAAGTTTTCATAAGAATTGTCTATACTTGCAAACACTTGTCCTACTATGCTCTCCTGAATCTTTTTGGTTGATGTTTTCCTCCCATGACTCCACCGAGTATATTCTGATCAAGGACATCAACCACATCCCTGTCACGGAACCCACTGGTCAATTCCACACGTCATCTCACTTTGACACATTTGATTCCTTTCTCCAAGCCCAAGCCCTCTCTCCACTTGGCTCCCAGGGCTCCTCACTGGTGTGGTTGTCTGCCTGTCGTGCTGCTTCATCTCCATTTCCTTGCTGATTCCGTCTCACCTCCCTGACCTCTTAACAGTGAAGGAAACCAGGATTCACTCACTGGACTACTCTTCCATCTATACCCACACCTTGGTGAGCTCATCTGTCTCAAGGCTTTAAATGCCATGCATCTACTGATCCATCCAATGTAGGTTTTCACCCCAGACTGCCTCCTGAACCCCAAATCATACACATCTCTGCTTATATAACAAATAACCACCTCAAACTCAACTGTCCAAAACTTATATCCGGCTTCCCTGGTGGTGCAGTGGTTGAGCGTCCGCCTGCTGATGCAGGGGACACAGGTTCGTGCCCCGGTCCGGGAGGATCCCACATGCCACGGAGCGGCTGGGCCCGTGAGCCATGGCCGCTGAGCCTGTGCATCCGGAGCCTGTGCTCCACAACGGGAGAGGCCACAACGGGGAGAGGCCCGCGTACCGCAAAAAAACAAAAACAAAAACAAAACTGATATCCGGAGGACCAGGCTGAAGGAGCAGGGGTGACCTGAGGCATATTCTTCTCATTGTGAATGAAAGGAGTGTAAGAGGGAAGAACCACATAAGCCTATTTAAAGCCTCTGCTCTTATCATATCTGCTCATATTCTAGTGACCAACACACATCACGTGACCAAGTCCAAAGTCAGTGAAACAGGAAGTACACACAACCCGGGGGTTGGGGATTGAGGGAAAAAGGAGTAAATGTTTGCTGATCAATACTCCAATCCATCACGGCTCAGCTACCCTCCAAGCACCCCAGGCGTGCTGGATTCCTCTGAACTTATTCAGTTGGAGACTTCAGAGCGCCCGCTCGGCATTACTGCCTGCCTGACCCAAAGAGCACTTCTCTGTTCTATCCTGACTTGGGGTGGAGGCAGGTGTGGATAGCCATCCCGAGTCCCAGCCCAGCAACATCTCCACAGGGAACTTGACATCATGCAAAGGTTCAATCCTGGGACCTTAAACTCAAGAACTCTGAAAATATCTTGAAGGTAGCATTTAGAAACATGGAGAGAACTTCCCTTACTCTTTAGGGTAGGTTCCTGTAAGTCTTGGGAAAATCTCGTGACTGATGGGGAAGTTGTTCATGAATACTTGGAAAGGCAGCCAGAAGAAAAGCACCCCTGGAAAGGCCCAGCACAGCTGCCGTCCCTCCGAAAAGCCTGCCCTGGAGCAGTCAGCTGCTTGGGTAGGGGTGACGGGCAGCATCGCTGCAGCACTGCTCCCCGATTCCTGACCTTCAGAAAATGAAGAACTACAGATGTCTCGTCTGGTTCCCAAGTTTGAATCAGTATCTGCCATAGCAAAAGGAAAAGCAAACATTCACTCATCTATTTGCTTACTGAACGCTAACCATTAATTAAGGGCTTAATTTTTACTGGACTTTGGTGGAATGTTCGTGAACAAGCTGACTTTGTTTCTGCCTCCATTCAACTTACAGTCTGTTGAGAGAGAATAGTTAAGTCAACAATTAAATACTACATGAGAAGGGTATACTGGGGGCAGTTTGGGGAGTATGGGACTTTATCTTGGAGGGGCCTAATTGGGATTTGGTGTTGTGAGGGAAGGCTTTCTGAAGGAAGTGTCTTTTATATTAAGGCTTCATGAATGAGTTAGGGAAGCAAAAGTGTTGCAGAAGTTTTCCATACGAAACAAACAGCATGTAATAGGCACAGAGGTAAGAAAGCACTCATCAGGTTGCTCCAGAAAAGGATGAAAGGGGAGGGATGGAGGAGAGACGAAGCTGGAGAGGGAGACCAGGGCTGGATCGTGGTGGATCCCTGGAAGAGTTTTGACTTTACACTGGAGGAAACAGAAGCTACTGGGGAGTTTTTACTAGGGTGAGGCTGCAGAGGCTATGGCAGACATCCAGGTGAGAGTGAGAGTGGGGGAGACGTCAACAGCCGCATTCAGGGAAAGAAGGGAAGACAAGGCAAAATCCACCCAGGTGGTAGGATTGATGGCCCCGGGGAGTTTCTATGGGAGAAAAAAGATGCCCACGGTCCTGGCCCCAGTCCCTGCAGAGATGGAGGCTCCAATCGCAGAGATGGAGTGTGGACAGAAAGAGTGAGGGTTACTAATGAGGAGGGAGAGTCAAGGTACCTCAAGGAGAAGATGGTGGGCTCTGCCAGTCCAGGGGAGGTTGCATTTAGAGAGCTACGGGATGCTCAATGCAGATGTCCTGCAGCTGTGGGAACCCAGAGCTCACGTTCATTCGTTCCCTCGTTCACTCCATAAACATTTATCCAGGACTGTGCTGGATGGATGCTGAGTAAACAGGATGATTAAGAACCTGGCCTAATCCTCAAATGACTCAGGAGAGAGAAATGTAAACATAACGGCAGTGCCATTGGAGACAAAAAAAAAATAATGTACGCACGGAGTAGGGTGGAACAGGAAATGTGAGCTCTGCTTGGGTGGCCAGGGAAGGCTTCCCAGGAAAGGTGACCCAGGAGAAAGCAAGCAGGCAGGAAGCATAGTGAGGGAGCCAGAGGAAGATGTCCCAGGCTGATGAAAGAGCAGAGAGCTGCTACAACACCAAACCCACTTAGGGAAGAACTAGGAATTGTATATGGCTACGGCTACTGGGTAAGGTTGGAAGAGGGGGAGACAGACAGATGGGCCGAGGGGGGAGGGCCGCTGGGCCAGGGCCTCAGGCACTGGCTGAGGGCTTGGACTCCACTCTGAGGTGACAGTCATTGGAGGACTTCGTATACATTCCTTTTATTGTTATTTTTACCATTATAGAAGTCTATGCAAGTTTTAAGTATGTATAAAGAAAATAAAAATCACTGTTACCATTTAAGATGTAAAGAAAAATTTTCTCCTTCTCAGCCTCCTCTCTGGATGTAGTGTATGTATATACTATGTTTAACTTCATTAAGAAATAATTGGCAAATACAATTGTATATGTTGAAAGTGTACAACATGATGTTTCGATATCCATATACAATGCAGATGTGTGATTACCAAGATTAAGATTATTTACACACCCATTACCTCACATAGTTAACATTGTTACTACGTGTGTGTGTGTGTGTGTGTGTGTGTGTGTGTGGTCAGAATGCTTACAGTCTACTCTCAGCAACTTTCCCACATATAATACTGTATTATTAGCTACAGTCACCGTGCTGTACGTTAGATATCGCATATCTGTATATATATTGTTTTAATTCAAAAATTACCATGCGTGTTGTTTTATAAACTGCTATCATGCCTTGACAAAAAAATGAATAGTTAACTATCCTTACACATTTTCCTAAAACATCATTCTTAATGGCCTCATAGTTTTGATTTGTTTTGTTTTTTTGTGGTACGCGGGCCTCTCACTGTTGTGGCCTCTCCCGTTGTGGAGCACAGGCTCCGGACATGCAGGCCCAGTGGCCATGGCTCACGGGCCCAGCCGCCCCACAGCATGTGGGATCCTCCCGGACCGGGGCACGAACCCGTGTCCCCTGCATCGGCAGGCGGACTCTCAACCACTGCGCCACCAGGGAAGCCCTGGTTTTGTTTTTTTAATGGCTTTATTGAGGTATAATTTATGTACCACACAATTCACTCATCTAAAGGGTAAAATTCAATGATTTTTCTACTATACTCAGAGTTGTTCAACCGTCACCACAGTTTTAGAACATTATCGTCATCCCCCAAAGAAACCTCGTACCCTTTAGCAGCCCCTTCCCATTTCCCCCACCCAGCCCCAGGCAACCACTAATCTACTTTCTGTGTCTATATATTTGTCCATTCTGGACATTTCATATAGATGGAATCATATGATACGGGGTCTTTTCTGACTTGCTTCTTTCACACGGCATCACGTTTTGAAGTTCATCCACTTTGTAGCATATATCAGAACTTTACTTCCTTTCATGGCCAAACCATATTCCATTGTACGTATGTAGCACATTTTGTTGATCTATTCATCAGATGATGGACACTTGGCTTCTACTTTTGGGGTATTATGAATAATGCAGCTGTGAACATTCATGTTCAAGTTTTTGTGTAGACATATGCTTTCGTTTCTCTTGGGTCTGTACCTAGCAGTGGAATTTCTGGATCATATGGTGACTCATGTTTAAACTCTTGAACCACCAGAATGTTTTTCAAAGTGGCTGCACCACTTTATATTCCCACCAGCGATACAGGAGGGGTCCATTGTTTCCCCACATTATCCCCAAAGCTTGTTATCATCTGTCTTTTCTATTTGAGCCATCCTAGTGGGTATGGACTGGTATCTCATTGTGGTTTTGATTTGCATTTCCCTGATGGCCAGTGATGTTGAGTGTCTTTCCATGTGCTTATTGGCTGGTTTGGTTTTCCAGAGCATAAGTTCTGCTTCTTGAAACGTCCACGGATGCAGCCACAGGGAACGTGCATTTCTATAAGACCACATTCAGCTAAAACTTAAGCCTTCAGTTTTGGCTTCAACTCTACTGTTTTGGTTTGGTTCCTTTAAAACCTTCTTTAAGGGGAAGCTGATTCACGTTGTGTTGAATATCACACCAAACTCTTGGCAGTATTTAATTCTGAAGTACCACTTTCCCCTACCCGCTGCCTGGCAAATTTTTAAGTGACGCTGGGTATGAAAACATAGTCGCATCTTACCAGTAGTGACCGGGTCTGCTGGAGAGAGTCCTTTGCCGCTGGATCTCTCCCTCTCCTTCTCCATCACATGCCCCAAGTGTGGTTGCCATCATCATCTGCACCATCATGGCCAGTGTAGCTGTTATTTTCTGCAGGGATTTATAGCAGTGCCTGGGAGGGAATGGAAGGATGATACCCTAGCTACCTCACTGAGGAGCATCAAAGAAATGTACAGCAGAGAAGGGGAGTTCAGTTTTCTGGATTCTCCACAGTCTGTGTCTCTGAGTGAAGAACAGACTCGAGGAGAGACACGCTGTGGGTTCCCACCTTTGTAAGGAAGTCTCTGCCCACGAAACGAAGTCGGGGAGGTTTCTCTGAACCCAGGTCCTTATGCGATAGGACAGTGACCTCTTGATCAGTAGGTTTGTCCTAGGAGGACAGAGAGGAGCTTTGTTGCTAGTGCTGGCCCAATGGTTTTGTTGTTGTTGCTCTTAATAGAATTAAGTGTACATTACGGTGGAGGGGGGTGGATAGAAACAAAGAGAAATCTTGAGCATCTTGGTGTCGGAGTTGAAACAAAAGAGGCTTTAATTTCACTGTCTAACAACAGCAAAATCGTGGGCTCTAGACAAGTGGCTGAGGATTGGCCTCCTTCCCACCTGTCTCCCACAGCCCCTGAAGAGTTGCTTGGGGAAAGGTTAGGGCGCTGCCCTTGGTGCTGGTCCCTGAATCTAATGTCTTCCTCTCTCAGTAGTGAGTGTGGAGTGGCCAGAGGAAAGGGGAGGCACCTGTCCTAAGCAGGCAATAGAGGTGTTTGCCTGTAGAGAATTTAAAAAATAGAACAGAACTAAAAGCCCTCGGCTTTCCTTTATTATTATCACCACACAGGATAATTCTAAATAATGTCTGCTCTAAAACTACTGGAAGGTCCCTTAGCTGGACCCTTCCACCCCTCACCTTGGTAGGCCCGACAAGCCCTGCTGGTTATGATCCCACCTTGTCCACGTGAGAACTCTCTCCTTGCTGTGGAACCTGCCCGGGGCTCGTGCATTTTGATTGACTACACTGTCCACCTGAAAATATCAGCACCATCCCCCATCCTTCCCAATCCTTCCCACTCCAGCTCTCTGAGGATTTGAACCCCTATTCCAGCCCCTATCCTACTTTCTCCAGCAGTAGTCTATAACAACGCCCCTCATCTCGTGAGCTTTCCAGGAAGCCTGGAATTTGAACCAGGTGAATTGGTTCATAAAACCTGCAGGACGCCATTCTAAAAAAAGCCTTGAACGACTGCATCTTGATGACTTTATCCTGACAATTCAGGTAGAGCACCTATATTTAAAAAAAAAAAAAAAAAAGAACACACTTTGTTCTTTAAGCAGTTTTAAGTTTACAGAAAAATTGAATGAGAAGTAGAGAGTTCCCACATACCACCAACCCACCCTCCAGCACCCACACAATTCCTCCTTTTCCCACCTACTAGTGCTACTGAGTGCAAGCTCGTACGGCTCACTGCACAACAGGCCAAGAAATTGAGGGACGAGCTGTTGGGGCAAGGAATAGTGATTTTATTTGGAAAGCCAGCAGACCGAGAATATGGTGGACTCATGTCCCAAAGAACCATCTTACTTGAGTTAGAGTTCAAGCTTCTTTTATACTGAAAGTGGAGGGTGTGTGGCTGGTTGTTGCAGATGTCTTGGTGTTGGAATCTTTTGTCCTTGCCTGTGTCCGTGTAGGTCTGGTCACAATGATCCTGTAAAACTCCAAAAAGACAATTTTTATTTTCTGTTCTGCAACTTTTTATCTCTACATAAATGGAAAAAAGTTACACATTTAAAGGTCAAAGCCTTGAAAATGGGTTATCATGTATTATTTCAGGGTATAGGCAACATTCTTTTACCAAAGGTGCAGAGCCAGCATGACAAAGCACAGGCAACAGAACACAAGGATTAGAGCTAAAGGAATAGATCCAATGTGGAGTCAGGTTTGTTCTTCTCTGTTACATTAGCATCTTGCATTAGTGTGGTACTCTTGATAGAATTGATGAGCCAATATTGATACATTTTTATTAACTAAAGTCCATAGTTCGCATTAGGATTCACTCATTGTATTGTATATTCTACAGGTTTGATAAATGCTTAATGACATGTATCCACCATCATGGTATTATACAGAATGGTTTTACTGCCCTAAAAGTCCCCTGGGCAGAGCACCCACTTTTGTGACATCCTCCCGTCTTGTTCACACAGAGGTTTTTTTTCATTGCCATGATTTTAAAATCAAGAGATTCCTAAAGGAATCTGAGTTTCTGAAACAGCCAGCGATTCAGTCACATGCACCAGCGTGTCCACAAGATCATGGTCAGCAGAATCTCGGCAGGTCTTCAGACAGGTCAGCTGTGCCAAGACCCTTCTGCTCCAGAGAGGCAGGACCAGGTGCCATTTATAGTCACACTTGGACTGTTGTTTTCTTTAGAATAGATTTGAGAAGAAAAGTATGACAGTTTGTACTCATGTCTCATTCAAAAGTGAGGAGAATAAAGGTAGTCTGGGAAGGTCAAGACGTTTGGGAGAAACACATTTCTTTGTGGACGCGAGCGAGCTAGTTTCATGTGCTAATATTCCCTGCCTGGCTCCTTTTGGCACTGGAATGTGGGTCCCATATTGGGGGTGCAGTCGACCAGCAACTGTACTTTTAGTTACTACTCAACTGTGCAGGGTTGAAGGCCGTACCTTCAGGGATATGACTGATTTCACAGAATGTGTGTCCTGAAGTGTGGCATTTAGAGACATCAAGAGAAAGATCTTTTTCATATGGATTTTAATAGTCTACATCTTTAAGAGAGTTGTATTCAAAAGGCACAAGTTCAGTGCTTTATTCCCTTTCCCTTAGCTATATGAGTAAAACAGAAACAAAAAAAATCCAAACTGGCAGAGGACGAGACTCTACCCTCTGAACAATCTGTTTGGTTCAAGGGATGCGGTACCGGCATCTTGGCTCAGAGCCTTGTTCCTCCAGGCCTGAGCCATGAGGTGGACATGCCCTGCTCATTACTGATCTCACCTCTGCTAAGGCTCTAATGTTGATTCTGATGGCTGGTCACAGTTTGATAGTCTATTAACTTTTAGTTTTTCCAACTATCCCATAGCCAAAAATAAATTATATATACACTATGCTATATATAATTTTTATATATAGTATAGTATATAAAGCTGTATATATACACTATAATATATAGTATACTATAATATACTATAGTATTTTAGTATATATAGTATATATATGATATTATATTATTATATATTATTAATAATATAATATTATATATATTTTATATATATATAAAATAATGTCTTTTAATTTTCCCTGGAGGAAGGCTGCTCCATGGATCACAGGATTAGAGAGAGAAATGTCCATTTAAATGGGAAATTTGTCCCTGAAGGGTTCTAAACAGAACCTGAAGTTTTTGAATGGGAGCACACAGAGCAAATCAAGGGGAAGTGTCCCCCACATAACATAATCATGGGTTGCATTATATTAGGCTGAACCACATGAAATTTCTGATACTTGACCACTTTCGACTGGCAAAAACAGCTTCATATGTTTCTGTGGAAGAGTTCCATTCTGCTTCTTGGTGCTCATTCACTCGACAAATAGGAAATAAGTTGTTCACCTATGATGTACCAGGCACTGTTCTAGGTGTTGGGAATATAGCCAAAAGCAAGACAGCCAAAAACTGCTTTTGTGAAGCTTATTCCAGTGAGGAGAGAGAGACATAACCACAATAAAAAGCAGGATGAGTGTGCTATGTTACGAGGGGTGAGCGCTGTGGGAAAGAGTAGATCTTCCCTGGGAAGGGAGAAGAGGTGCTGGGTTTCAGGAGGGGTGGCTGCAGCTGTGAATAGTCGGACGTGTGTCATTTGAGTAAAGACCTAGAGAAAATGAGGAATGAGCCAGGAGAATATCTGCAGGAGAACATTCCAGAAGAAAGGAGAGTGAGTGCAAGGGCCCCACCCGAGATAGGAGCAAGCCAAGTATAACCAAGAGACAGCGGCGAGGCCATGTCCCTGGAGTGGAGGGAAGAAGGGGGAGATCGCTGGGGATGGGATGATGAGGTAACAGGGGGCCGACTGCACAGGGCTTTCTAGGACCCAGCCGGGACTTTTACTTGGAGTGAGGTTTTGAACAGAAGAGTAACTTGACTTGATTTGTACTTTTAAAAGATCACTATGAAAGGATGCTCAGCATCGATAATCATCAGGGAAATGCAAATCAAAACCACAATGAGGCATGGCCTCACACCTGTCAGAATGGCTACCACCACAAATAACAAAGGTTGGCGACGATGTGGAGAAAAGGGACCCTGGTGCACTGCTGGTGGGAATATATAAATTGGTGCAGCCACTATGGAGAACAGTATGGACATTTCTCAAAATCTAAAAATAGAACTATCATATGACCCAGTGATTCCACTCTTGGATATATTTCCAAAAAAACCAAAAACACTAATTCGAAAAGATACATCACCCCAATATTCATAACAGCACCATTTACAGCAGCTAAGATATGGAAACAACCTAAGCGCCTATCAACAGATGAATGGATAGAGAAGATTTTTATATATACACAGATATTTTTATATATACATATATATATAATAGAATGCTACTCAGCCATAAAAAAGAATGAAATTTTGCCATTTGCAGCAACATGGACGGACTTGGCATTATGCTAAGTGAAATAAATCAGAGAGAGAAAGATAAGTGCTGTATGATATCACTTATATGTGGAATCTAAAAAAATACAACAAACTAGGGAATATTAAAAAAAGAAGGGGTTCCCTGGTGGCGCAGCGGTTGAGAGTCCGCCTGCCGATGCAGGGGACACGGGTTCATGCCCCGGTCTGGGAGGATCCCGCATGCTGCAGAGCAGCTGGACCCGTGCGCCATGGCCGCTGAGCCTGCGCGTCCGGAGCCTGTGCTCCACAGCGGGAGAGGCCACAACAGTGAGAGGCCCGCGTCCCGCAGAACGAACAAAACAAAAAAGCAAAAAAAAGAAGAATCAAACTCACAGATATAGAGAACAAACTACTGTTACCAGTGGGGACAGGAAAGTGGGGAGGGGCAACATAGGGGTAGGGGATTAAGAGGGACAAACTATTAGGTATAAAATAAGCTACAAGGACGTATTGTACAACACGGAGAATATAGCCAATATTTTAAAAGTAGGATATAAATGGAGCATAACTTTTAAAAAAGTGTGAGTCAACACGTTGCACACCTGAAATTTATATAACGTTGTATAGCAACTGCCCTTCAATAATAAAAAGAAAATCACTATGGTTTCCATGCTGAGGGCTGGGGAAGAGGAAATAAGAGGTCCCAGCTCAAGTAGGCAGGAAGGAAGCAAAAAGGGGTAAATTGTCTGAAGGGTGAGGAGGGCAAAGACAGAAGCAGAGACTTCAGAGGCTGACTGCAACAGTGCAGGTGAGAGGGGACAGTGGGTCTGGACCAGTGTGGACCAGCCAGCACACCACACATGGTTGTGCAGTTGATACATTGCAGGGGCACTGGCCTCATGGGTAGGGTGAAGGGGCACTGGAATCCAGCCAAGGCCTAAGTGTGGAGATGCATCCCTCCAGAGGGAAGGGAACCTTTCTCTTCAAAGACTCTGTCCAAAAGCAACACCATAAGGACCAGCACAGGCTCTGGCAGTGGCCAAGGAGTTGGTGAGAAGGGCTGAGATTCTAAATACATCCTGGACCAATCCTGTCAGTTCTATTAACAGATTGGGTGAGGGGTGTGAGAGAAAGAGAGGAATCAAGGGAAACTACAAGGGTCTCGGCCTGAGAAAATGGAACAATAGGGCTTCTACTGGCTGAGATGGAAAGGCGAGGAAGGAGCGGGCTGGGGAGAAGGGGTGGAGCAGACTGGTGAAGAAGGTCAACCCGTTGTGAGCTAAAGATGTCCAGTAAACGTCCAAGTGGAGACGGTCCAGTGGGCAGCTGGATAGGAGTCTGGCGTTCAGGGCTGAGGTCCCCTGGGTGGATATTGTACATCATGTAAATAGACATTTCCTCGACCTTACACTTTTTGGTCCTCCAAGCGGCTCGGGAAGAGCGTCAGCAAGTGCAATTGGTATTAACCTGAAGGGCCCCAGGTGCCCCTGACCCCGTTCTCTCCACATCCTGCCGAGATCGCGCACTGTGGGCCTTGGCCCAGCAGGGTGTTTTCCTTTCTTATCGGGCTGGCGTGAGAGGTCTTGCCCAAGAGAAATACACACTATAGGCTCATAGGTCAAGCGGTCTCAGGGACAGGCCAGGTGTTCAGGAGACTAGGGGAAATGTCCGTGCCCTAATACCTGGAGAGTTGGGGCTCCCCAGTCCAGTGGGAAGTTGAGTCCACGGGAGTCTCAGCCTATCCCACTGGTAGAAGGGAAGCCGTGCTTCCTGGCCATGCAGAGCCCCCACTAGACATCCCTGCTCAGCTCCAGTTCGGCTCTCTGACCCCAGTGGCTCAGCACTCAGGGCATAGCTCTGTGGTGTCTGGATTAGGGATTTATCCCACTCCACCTCCTTCCCAGTGTTGGATGTGTCCATGCCCAAGCAGCGGGGGTCTTCCACTCCTTCCAAAGTGAACCAGGTGATGTATGCCTCTCTTTGAAGCAATACACTCTGTGGGGACCTAGGAATCTCCATCTTGCCACCAGAGGTAACCTCCAGGGACCAGAAAGTGTGTTAGTAAAATCACCCAAGGCCCGTCTGTAGGTCCAATTTGTGTCCATCCCTGAGTGACAGGCTACGGGCAGTACCAGGGCCTGTCTCCTCCCTGTCTCCCTCACTCAAGCCCTTTTAAAAGCATCCTGCAGATAAGGCACCAACCCCCAGAACAGATGGTCAGAGCAACTTGGAGGCTAACGTGGCCAAGCCGGTCATGTGAGCGAGGGATGCAGGGCTAGCTTCTCCCACCCCTCACTCATCCATTCTCAGGGGGCCAGGGGTCTCCCCATGGTAGAGGAGCCTGGGCCTTGTGATTGCCCCCCAGGGAGTCCCTCCATGCCAGCATTTCTCAAGCACTTAGCTCACACCAGAGCCCAAAGATGGATGGAAATGGTCAAGGTGCCAAGATTCAGTGCCTTTATTTCCCCTTGTCCTCAGAACCCAGTACGGGGTAGGGATTCACTGATCCCTAGAAGAAGCCCTAGGGCAAAAAGGCAGCCCTTCTTGCCCTACCTCCTCCTTGACCTTGACGGTGTTCTGATTGGTCACCGTCCTTTTCATACCTACTCTAGGTTTTTTTCTGCCCCTTCTTACCCTGTCCAACTACTACAAACTGCCATGAGAAGTTTCTCAATGAATGAAGTCCATTCCAATCATTTTTGAAAAATGGCCCATCCAGGCTCCAGGGTAGCCCACTGGCTTCCTATTTCACAGCTGGTCCCACAGTAGGTCTACAGGCTTGGACACACTGCCCAAGGAGCCCAGAGAGGGTAAGCCCACCAGAATGGCCCTCAGTGGGCTGACAACCCCTCTTCCCTCGCTTTGGCTCCAATGAGCCTTCTTTGCTATTAACCAGCGACCACAGTGCTGGCACCTAAGTGGCCGCCTGCCGGCTCTCTGAAACCCAGATTTGTACCCCTGGCCTTGAACACAAGCCCACGGCCCTGTGTAGGCCAACCAAGCCACGTGCAGAGAGAGAAAGAGCTCACGCACACATGCCCAGGTTCTCCCGAAACTCTGCCGAGCCTGGCTTCCCCTTTCAAGCTTTCCGTACTTTCCCCCATGTTTTAAAAATTAGGAACCCCTCCATTTCTCGTCTAACAAAAATGCTATTAACCATCCTGCTTTAGGTGATGGGTTATCATGGCAGATTTGACCCACTTTCCCTTTCTGGGCTTCCTCTACATTTTGTCCCCTCTTTCCTGGGTGGAGCCCTGCGGGTTGCACCCATCCTGCCTGGGATCTTACAGGGCAGGCTGAGCCGGGTGCTACCGGTGGTCTCGGCAGGGCTGTTCAACTTTGCGTCTGGGGTCTCCTCCGTTCCCCACACGGGTATATAAACTTATTCACTGTGAGTCCGGTTCAAGACTGGGCTGGATGTAGGGGGAGGGAGGAGGGGCAGAAAAGGGTAGGGGGAGCAGGAGATGCAAACCATGGGGTGTAAGACAGGCTCAAGGCTGTACTGCACAACAAGGGAATAGAGCCAATATTTTGTAATAACTGTAAGTGGAAAGTAACCTTTAAAAATTGTATTTAAAAATTTAAATTAAAAAGGACTGCCTTCTTGATCAGCCACTCTTCATACCTATTTTTCCAAAAAAAGTTCTGCATTAACCCTTTACTGTCTGTCACTGGCCTTACTCCCCCGCACAGATTCCATCAAGAGATTCTGGTGACTTGGGCCTCAGGAAGCCCAGTTCTCTTTCTCCAGAGAGCCGACAGTATATTCATACAGTAACTGCTCTATCCTGGGGAGGAATCTTTGGTCCCATCCTTCCCCTAGTCTTTCACAATCATGAGAAGCTTAAGGTTCGTGACCTGCCCTCTCAGGGATTTCAGTGGCCCACAGACATCACGGTCACCCTGATTACTGCTCTCCCCTGACCTGCTAGCACCCTTGGGGTGGGGGAGACATCTTCCCCCCTGGAGGACCCCGTCGAGCCCTTCTGCATGCCTAGTTGAGCAGCATTTACCCAGTATCAGTGCTCTCTACCAGACAAAGCACCGGCGCCATCACTTGTGGAGGCTGGGACCACGGGCAGGAGGATCAGCTGCTACTAAGGGTCTCCCTTTTCTGGGCTACAAGTGCGGGGTTATGCTCTTTGGGAGGTCCACTTCTGAAAAAAAAAAGAACAACACTTGAAATGAAAAACCCCGACGAGCCTTTGGGTACAGCAGCCACTAGAGTGAGCCCACAGAACCCAGAGGCCTGTGGGATCTCTGCTCACACCCAGCACAGTGAGGGAACAGCCACCAAGGACCAGGAGGGCCAGCTAGGAATCTATCAAAGAAACGCACTGCTGGTCAGCTAAGTGAGCAGGCCTCAATCCGCAGGGGTCTGGCCACAACTAGCAGATGAATTTCCCAGGTTCGCTGTTCCCGAATAGGGGGCTTCACTTTTGCCCACCTCTCCCAAATGGATGGCCACACACTGTTGGATGATAAATGACCTCCTTTATCGTGTGCTGGGAATCTCTGACTATAGGAGCTCCATTTATGACCACTGCCTCCCAGTGGGCCCAGCATCATGGAATCTGCCGGCTATTCCACCCTCCTCACCATCTGTAGCCATGGGGCTAAGCAAGCATGGAAATGACCAGCTCAAGGGTCAAACGCAGCCACTGTCACACTTGCCCCATAAGGAGAGAGAGCAGAGAGGAGGTGGTGTCCCTCTGCTGCAGCGCAGGCCCACAGGCATCCAGCTGAACCCAGGCCAAGTTCACTCCCCCCAGTTTGGAGAGTGGGGAAATGGCGCACCTCTTCACCACCTGCCCGAGGGCATCCACACCTAGTGGCACTGGCTCCTGCTTGCCCGGAATCCTTGGCTCAGGGCTTCACGAAGCTGTCCTTGAGGGCTCGTGATCCCATCAGTGCTGTGGAAAGGTCGGGGGGTCAGGAGCCTGAGCTGGAGTGAGAAGCTCGATGGGGAGCAGTGGCCCTAGAGCCAGACTCCCGGGTTTGAATCCTCCTTGCTCAGCTGTCTATCTGTGTGACTGTGACTGTGACCATGTCAAGGAACCTCTCCTAGATTTATTACTTCTCCCATTTGCAAAATGAAGGTAATTATACCTATCTTAAAGAGCTGATGAGACCATCAGATGAGATCATACAACAAAAACACTCAAGATAGGGCTTCCCTGGTGGTGCAGTGGTTGAGAGTCCACCTGCCGACGCAGGGTAATACGAAGCTGTCCTTGAGGGCTCGTGATCCCATCAGTGCTGTGGAAAGGTCGGGGGGTCAGGAGCCTGAGCTGGAGTGAGAAGCTCGTTGGGGAGCAGTGGCCCTAGAGCCAGACTCCCGGGTTTGAATCCTCCTTGCTCAGCTGTCTATCTGTGTGACTGTGACTGTGACCATGTCAAGGAACCTCTCCTAGATTTATTACTTCTCCCATTTGCAAAATGAAGGTAATTATACCTATCTCAAAGAGCTGATGAGACAATCAGATGAGATCATACAACAAAAACACTCAAGATAGGGCTTCCCTGGTGGTGCAGTGGTTTTGAGAGTCCACCTGCCGACGCAGGGTAAACGGGTTCGTGCCCCGGTCCGGGAGGATCCCACATGCCGCGGAGCGGCTGGGCCCGTGAGCCATGGCCGCTGAGCCTGTGCATCCGGAGCCTGTGCTCTGCAGCGGGAGAGGCCCCAACAGTGAGAGGCCCGCGTACCGCAAAAAAACCCAAAACAACAAAAACAACAACAAAACACTCAAGATAATGTCTGCCATGTAGTTCTTAATAAAGCTTAGAGAAGAATTTAATTTCCACTGGTGAAATTATGTGACCTAAAGAGTCCGTAAAGCTCCATTTCATGTGATCTAATAAGAAAGTAAGCTGATAGTTAACAAATTAACACGTGCGGTGTCGGCTCTAACTTGGTGAACAGGAGGGACCTGCCTTGTTTAAACGGCGTATGAGGCTGCAAAGCCAACTTGGGCCAGCTGGGGAGGGGTGTGGACAAGAGTGAGGAAGGGCGCTGTCTGTCCACATAGCACTGCAGGGCTGAGATGCTGAGGGTGGTGACTAATTCTGGACCACAAACCAGTGGTGTAGTTTCAAGAGCTCTCCTTGCCCACCCAGCAGCCCAGCACGTGGGCAAACAATGACACACCCAATTTTATCAGCTTTGACAAGTTAGAGGAAGGAAGTGGTGTTGTGGGGAGGGGCAGAGTTCTAATCCTGACATGGAGACAAGAGAAAGGGATCCAAGTTGCAGAAAGGTAAACATGTAGTCTCCTGGGTACCTGGAGCTTTGCCACCGAGAGGAAATCTAATCCAACAATCCGGGAACGGTACTGTTAAGTCCATCTTGGACTGCTCCGTCAGCCAGCTTCTAGTCTCCTGAGATCACGAGAAGCTCAGCAGGCCGCTGCCAGAACAGGAAGTGACAACGGCAGCTGATTTCATCAGTGATATGAAACCCACGGTTCCCGTTGAGTAATTACACACAGAACAGAGAGACCCCGCTGGGGGAAGGGAAGAGTTAACACGAGCGGGTAACTTCACTTTAACTCCACACATCGGCAAAGAGAACACTTTGACTTGCAGTCAAACTCATTTTCCCCTCATGTTTTTCATCACAAACTTGGATGACTCATCCCATTTTACAGATAAGAAAACTGAGGCATGTACTGGAGAGGTAACTTGTTTAAGGGTCAGGTCAGAGATCTATATTTTGTCCATGAGTTGTCGCAAACCTTAATAGTCCAAAAACATACAATATAATCCTTAAAGTATAAAATTCAAAATAAAGCAAGGAATTCATTTCTTTTTTTTAATTTTATTTATTGTTTAAATTTTTTATTGAAATATAGTTGATTAACAAAGTTGTGTTAGTTTCAGGTTAGTTTCACAGCAAAGTGATTCAGTTATATATATTTATATATATATTTTACATTCTCTTCCCTTATAGGTTATTATAAGATTTTGAGTATAGTTCCCTATGCTCTACAGTAGGTCCTTGTTGGTTATTTTATATATAGGAATTCATTTCTGACTGTTAGTTCTGATGGTAAAAAGAGGAGTTTGGTAAAATGTCTGAGTTTTGGCCAGTTCTATAAAATAACACTTTACATGTTATTTCAAAAAAAGCTTTGTTTATGAAATTAAGTAGCCAGCGCAAATTAAAACTTGGACACATTTTGTAACATCACTCTTTTGGAGAGTTGGTAAGAAAGTTGTCACCAAGGAGTTTCATGTGTGGTTCCAGACACATGGGCAGGAAAAAAGAATGAAGACTTTAACCCACAATAAGACCTTGGAGCCTGGGGATGTCTTAAATGTTTCTGCATTCGGTCTGAGAGCACAGCTGGATTTCTATAAAAGCTTATTTCAGGTTTAAAAGATAATATTGCTCAGGGAGGAACCTAGTAGGATCACCTTCAAATATTCCAGAACATCTGGTGTGGAGCAGAGGTAATCTACACATTTGAGAGTCACACAGATTTCGCCCACCTTTGCTAAACGACGTTTGAATCTGGGAGGTGGGGAAATCCTGAAAGCAGGTGGTGGTCCTTGAACTTGCCCTTTTAGATGATCCCAGTAGCAAGGTGATTATGGCCACATATTGAGAGGAATTTGATCTCTGCCCATAGCACAGCTTCCAGAGCAAGTGTAAGAGCTATTTTTTACTTAAACAAACAAACAAGCAAAAAACCCTGAAACGCCTCCACATCTGCCACCTCTGTTCTGTCCCAGATTCATTCCTCTGCTCCCATAAAAGTTGGAGCCACACTTTACCATGGAAGCTCATTAGAGTGGCATCTCACAAGTTGCCTCTTGCCAAGGGACAGCATTTCTGTCTGACTCCTGCAATTTTAACCGTGGGACCTTTCCTGTCTAGGTGTGTGATTTCTAGAAACGAGCCCTGATCACTCAGCTGATAGCACACAGGAAGCCTCTCAGGGTTTTCATCAAAACCATCACTTTGGTCTTTGAATAACATGTAAAATTTCCTTCTCAAAATAAACATGGGCTTTAGATCAGTGGGCATAACAGGCAACTGGACCACCCTGGACTGTCTGACGTCACTCATGCTGAGTTAATTAGCCGGGTGTCAAGGGGTGCTCAGTAGGCCTGGACTCATGAGGGTCTGGGTGCCAGTCTCTGCTCTGTGTCACTGTGATGTCTGAAGCCCAGGCTTATCATCTACAAGGACCAGATGATCATATCTACTGTGGGCTATTCTTGTGAGGATTAGGTTTCATGTATGTAAAATACCAGGACATGGCAAGCATTGTTAAATAGTAATGATAATAATGCTAACTTTCCCCAAAACAATATCTGACAAGTATGTGGAAGGCTGAGTAATGGCCAGCCCAAAGATGTCCACATTTTAATCCCCAGAATCTGAGAATGTGTAGAAGGACTTTGCAGATGTGATTAACAGAAGGATCTTGAGATGGGAACACGATCCTGAACTATCCAGGTGGGCCCAGTGTAATCATAAGGGACCTTTTAACAAGGAGGCAGGGGGAGGTTATGTGAATTATGGAAGCAGAGGTTGGAATGAGGTGAGAAACGGGCCACAGACCAAGGAATGCAGATGACCTCTAGAAGCTGGAAAAGGTAAGGAGAGAAGTCCTCCCTAAGAGCCCTCAGAGCAAACTAGCCCTGCTGACACCTTGACTTTAGCCCATTAGGACCAGTTTTGGGGTTCTGACCTCCAGTATTATCAGAGAATAAATCTGGGTTGCTTTAAGCCCCTGGGCTTCTGGTAATTTGTTGTAATAGCAGGCAAAAACTCATACAAAGACTCTAAAACTGATTTTCTTGGGCAGTTCATAAGCTGGCTCTGGGGGCCAATTTCCAACAAAACAGTCTTTCCTGTTTTTTCAGAACAAGGTTTGACATATTCATGACATATCTATTTCAGTGTGTAGAGTGGGAAGAACAGAGGCCTTAAAGCAGACACTGGAGCAGTTATTCTCAGAATATTCTATGATTTTGAAATATTAGAGTTCATGCTAAAATGAACATTCTGACTCAGGAGGTTTGGGGTGAGACCTGAGACACTGCATTCCTAACACATTTCAGATGATGGAACACTGCTGGTCCCCAGATCACACTTTGAGTAGCCAGTCTCTAGAGGACCAATTCGAAGGGAATTATTTTTTATATATTTTTTTTCAGATTTTTAAAATTTTTTCAGTAATATATTTTTTTTCAGATTTTTTTTTGCATGATAGGTTATTACAAGATGTTGAATATACAGTTCTGTCTTTGTCTGACTTACTTCACTAAGTATAATATCTGTATATCCATCCATGTTGCTGCAAATGGCAATATTTCATTCTTTTTTAGGGCTGAGTAAGATTTCATTACATACATATATATATGTGATATGTATATCACATCTTCTAAGGCCAATTGTCTGTTGATGGGCACTTGAGTTGCTTCCATGTCTCGGCTATTATAAGTAGTGCTCTGTGAACATTGGGGTGCGTGTATCTTTTCAAATTAGAGTTTTTCTCTTTTCCAGATATATACCCAGGAGTGGAATTGCTGGATCATATGGTAGTTCTATTTTTAGTTTTTTAAGGAACCTCCATACTGTTTTCCATAGTGGCTACACAAATTTACATTTCTACCAACAGTGTGGGAGGGTAAGGGAACACATTTGCTTGGCACACAAAAGTCTCCATTAACGTACCTGCCCTAAACAACCTTGCCAACTCTGTCCAGTACTCTGTAAAATTTGACAAGGTCCGCTGAGTGCCCAGGGCTGGTCATGCCTCATTCACTTCCACTCCTACCAAGTATATTGTACATATAAACTCAGTTGGATCTGTTCCCAAGTGAGTGTGTCCCAAGGTATTACAAGCTGTACTTACTATTCTAATTATAGGATGAAGTTGATTACCTAAACTAATGAAATATGAGTTTCTGCAAAGAAAAAAACATAACTCTTTCTATGAAAATTAAGTTACTAGCTTTGGAAAGAGAGAGTAAATGCATAGCACTATAAAATATGTCAAATCACATGTGGGTAAATGCAAGGGAGAATCATAAAAATGTCTACACTTAGAATGCTTTAAAATATGCCTTTAAATTTTCACTCCCATTTTAAAGAAACCAAAACTTTCCTGCCAGTACATTACAGATAAGACTTAGACAAGCAAAGCTATAGGGATATGCATCTACTTTTTCTTTTTTTTAACATCTTCATTGGAGTATAATTGCTTTACAATGTTGTGTTAGTTTCTGCTGTATAACAAAGTGAATCAGCTATATGTATACATATATCCCCATATCCCATCCTACTTGTGTCTCCCTCCCACCCTCCCTATTCCATCCCTGTAAGTGGTCACAAAGCACCGAGCTGATTTCCCTGTGCTATGTGGCTGCTTCCCACTAGCTATCTATTTTACATTTGGTAGTGTATACATGTCAATGCTACTCTCTCACTTCGTCCCAGCTTACCCTTCCCCCTTCCCGTGTCCTCAGGTCTACTCTCTACATTTGCATCTTTATTCCTGTCCTGCCCCTAGGTTCTTCAGAACCTTTTTTTGTTTTTTAGATTCCATAATATGTGTTAGCATATGGTATTTGTTTTTCTCTTTCTGACTTCACTCTGTATGACAGACTCTAGGTCCACCCACCTCACTACAAATAACTCAATTTCATTTCTTTTTATGGCTGAATAATATTCCATTGCATATATGTGCCACATCTTCTTTATCCATTCATCTGTTGATGGACACTTAGGTTGCTTCCATGTCTTGGCTATTGGAAATAGTGCTGCAGTGAACATTGTGGTACATGACTATTTTTGAATTACAGTTTTCTCAGGGTGTATGCCCAGAAGTGGGATTGCTGGGGCATATGGTAGTTCTATTTTTAGATTTTTAAGGAACCTCCATACTGTTCTCCATAGTGGCTGTATCAATTTATATTCCTTTTATTTCCTTTTCTTCTCTGATTGCTGTGGCTAAAACTTCCAAAACTATGTTGAATAATAGCGGTGAGAGTGGGCAAACTTGTCTTGTTCCTGATCTTAGTGGAAATGGTTTCAGTTTTTCACCATTGAGAATGATGCTGGCTGTGGGTTTGTCGTATATGACCTCTATTATGTTGAGGTAAGCTCCCTCTATGCCTACTTTCTGGAGGGTTTTTATCATAAATGTGTGTTGAATTTTGTCAAAAGCTTTTTTGGCATCTATTGAGAAGATCATATGGTTTTTATTCTTCAGTTAATATGGTGTATCACATTGATTGATTTACGTATATTGAAGAATCCTTGCATTCCTGGGATAAACCCCACTTGATCATGGTGTATGATCCTTTTAATGTGTTGTTGGATTCTGTTTGCTAGTATTTTGTTGAGGATTTTTGCATCTATGTTCATCAGTGATATTGGCCTCTAGTATTCATTTTTGTGATATCTTTCTCTGGTTTTGGTATCAGGGGGATGGTGGTCTCGTAGAATGAGTTTGGGAGTGTTCCTCCCTCTGCTATATTTTGGAAGAGTTTGAGAAGGATAGGTGTTATCTCTTCTCTAAATGTTTGATATAATTTGCTTGTGAAGCCATCTGGTCCTGGGCTTTTTGTTTGTTGGAAGATTTTTAATTGCAGTTTCAATTTCAGTGCTTGTGATTGGTCTGTTTATATTTTCTATTTCTTCCTGGTTCAGTCTTGGAAGGTTGTGCTTTTCTAAGATTTTATCCATTTCTTCCAGGTTGTCCATTTTACTGGCGTATAGTTGCTTGTAGTAATCCCTCATGATTCTTTGCATTTCTGAAGTGTCAGTTGTTACTTCTCCTTTCTCATTTCTAATTCTGTGGATTTGAGCTTTCTCCCTCGTTTTCTTGATGAGTCTGGCTAATGGTGTATCAATTTTGTTTAATTTCTCAAAGAACCAGCTTTTAGTTTTGTTGATCTTTGCTATTGTTTTCTTTGTTTCTATTTCATTTATTTCTGCTCTGATCTTTATGATTTCTTTCCTTCTGCTAACTTTTGGTTTTGTTTGTTCTTCTTTCTCTAGTTCCTTTAGGTGTAAGGTTAGTTTGTTTATTTGAGATTTTTCTTGTTTCTTGAGGTAGGATTGTATTGCTATCAACTTCCCTTAGAACTGCTTTTGCTGCATCCCATAGATTTTGGGCTATCTTGTTTCCATTGTCATTTGTTTCTACGTATTTTTGATTTCCTCTTTGATTTCTTCAGTGATCCCTTGGTTATTTAGTAACATGTTGTTTAGCCTCCATGCCTTTGTATTTTTTACAGAATTTTTTCCTGTAATTGATATCTAGTATTACAACATTGTGGTCAAAAAAGATACTTGCTATGATTTCAATTTTCTTAAATTTACCAATGCTTGGTTTGTGATCCAGGATATGATCTATCCTGGAGAATATTCCATGAGCACTTGAGAAGAAAGTGTATTCTGTTGGTTTTGGATGGAATGTCCTATCACTAAAAATTAAGCCCATCTTTTTTAATGGGTCATTTAAAGCTTGTGTTTATTTATTTTCATTTTGGATGATCTGTCCATTGGTGAAAGTGGGGTGTTAAAAGTCCTTGCGGCTCGGCCCGCGAGCCATGGCCGCTGAGCCTGTGCATCCAGAGCCTGTGCTCCGCAACGGGAGAGGCCACAACAGTGAGAGGCCCACGAACCGCCAAAAATAAAATAAAATAAAAGTCCTCTACTATTATTGTGTTACTGTCAATTTTCCCTTTCATGATTGTTAGCATTTGCCCTGTGTACTGAGGTGCTCCTATGTTAGGTGCATAAATATTTACAATTGTTATATCTTCTTCTTGGATTGATCCCTCAATCATTACATAGTGTCCTTCTTTGTCTCTTGTAATAGCCTTTATTTTAAAGTCTATTTTGTCTGATATGAGAATTGCTACTCCAGCTTTCTTTGGATTTCCATTTGCATGGAATGTCTTTTTCCATCCCATCACTTTCAGTCTCTACGTGTCCTTAGGTCTGAATTGGGTCTCTTGTAGACAGCATATATATGGGCCTTGTTTTTGTATCCATTCAGCCAGTCTATGCCTTTTGGTTGGAGCATTTAATCTATTTACATTTAAGGTAATTATTGATATGTATGTTCCTATTACTATTTTCTTAATTGTTTTGGGTTTGTTTTTATAAATCTTTTCTTTCTCTTTTGTTTCCTGCCTAGAAAAGTTCCTTTAACATTTGTTGTAAAGCTGGTTTGGTGGTGCTGAATTCTCTTAGCTTTCGCTTGTCTATAAAGATTTTAATTTCCCCCTTGAATCTGAATGAGATCCTTGCTGGGTAGAGTAATCTTGGTTGTAGATTTTCCCCTTTCATCCCTTTAATTATGTCCTGCCATTCCCTTCTGGCTTGCAGAGTTTCTGCTGACAGATCAGCTGTTAACCTTATGGGGATTCCCTTGTATGTTATTTGTTGCTTTTCCCTTGTTGCTTCTAATATTTTTCCTTTGTATTTAATTTTTGATAGTTTGATTAACATGTGTCTTGGCATGTTTCTCCTTGGATTTATCCTGTATGGGATTCTCTGCACTTCCTGGACTTGAGTGACTATTTCCTTTACCATACTAGGGAAGTTTTCAACTATAATCTCTTCAAATATTTTCTCAGTCCCTTTCTTTTTCTCTTCTTCTTCTGGGACTCCTATAATTTCAGAGGTCTCTAAGACTCTCCTCAGTTCTTTCCATTTTTTCTTTATTCTGCTCTGTGGTAGTTATTTCCAGTATTTTATCTTCCAGGTCATTTATCTGTTCTTCTGTCTCAGTCATTCTGCTATTGATTCCTTCTAGAGAATTTTTAATTTCATTTATTGTGTTGTTCATCATGGTTTGTTTGCTCTTTAGTTCTTCTAGGTCCTTGTTAAAGGTTTCGTGTATTTTCTCCATTCTATTTCCAAGATTTTGGATCATCTTTACTCTCATTACTCTGAATTCTTTTTCAGGTAGACTGCCTATTTCCTCTTCATTTGTTTGGTCTTTTGGGTTTTTACTTTGCTCCTTCATCTGCTGCATATTTCTCTGTCTTCTCATTTTGCTTATCTTACTGTGCTTGGGGTCTCCTGTTCGCAGGCTGCAGGTCCGTAGTTCCCGTTGTTTTTGGTGTCTGCCCCCAGTGGGTAAGGTTGGTTCAGTGGGTTGTGTAAGCTTCCTTGTGGAGGGGACTGGTGCCTGTGTTCTGCTGGATGAGTCTGGATCTTGTCTTTCTAGTGGGCAGGACTGCATCCAGTGGTGTGTTTTGGGGTGTCTGTGAACTTATTATTTTAGGCAGCCTCTCTGGTAATGGATGGGGTTGTGTTCCTGTCTTGCTAGTTGTATGACATGGAGTGTCCAGCACTGGAGCTTGTGAGTCATTGTGTGGAGCTGGGTCTTAGCGTTGAGATGGAAATCTCTGGGAGAGTTCTTGCCAATCTGGTGGTCCAGTGTCCTGAACTCGGCTCTCCTCCCTGGGTCTGAAGTGGGTCTCTTGTAGACAACATATATACGGGTCTTGTTTTTGTATCCATTCAGCCAGTCTATGCCTTTTGGTTGGAGCATTTAATCTATTTACATTTAAGGTAATTATTGATATGTATGTTCCTATTACTATTTTCTTAATTGTTTTGGGTTTGTTTTTATAAATCTTTTCTTTCTCTTTTGTTTCCTGCCTAGAAAAGTTCCTTTAACATTTGTTGTAAAGCTGGTTTGGTGGTGCTGAATTCTCTTAGCTTTCGCTTGTCTATAAAGATTTTAATTTCCCCCTTGAATCTGAATGAGATCCTTGCTGGGTAGAGTAATCTTGGTTGTAGATTTTCCCCTTTCATCCCTTTAATTATGTCCTGCCATTCCCTTCTGGCTTGCAGAGTTTCTGCTGACAGATCAGCTGTTAACCTTATGGGGATTCCCTTGTATGTTATTTGTTGCTTTTCCCTTGTTGCTTCTAATATTTTTCCTTTGTATTTAATTTTTGATAGTTTGATTAACATGTGTCTTGGCATGTTTCTCCTTGGATTTATCCTGTATGGGATTCTCTGCACTTCCTGGACTTGAGTGACTATTTCCTTTACCATACTAGGGAAGTTTTCAACTATAATCTCTTCAAATATTTTCTCAGTCCCTTTCTTTTTCTCTTCTTCTTCTGGGACTCCTATAATTTCAGAGGTCTCTAAGACTCTCCTCAGTTCTTTCCATTTTTTCTGGTGCCTGTGTTCTGCTGGATGAGTCTGGATCTTGTCTTTCTAGTGGGCAGGACTGCATCCAGTGGTGTGTTTTGGGGTGTCTGTGAACTTATTATTTTAGGCAGCCTCTCTGGTAATGGATGGGGTTGTGTTCCTGTCTTGCTAGTTGTATGACATGGAGTGTCCAGCACTGGAGCTTGTGGGTCATTGTGTGGAGCTGGGTCTTAGCGTTGAGATGGAAATCTCTGGGAGAGTTCTTGCCAATCTGGTGGTCCAGTGTCCTGAACTCGGCTCTCCCACCTCAGAGGCTCAGGCCTGACACCCAGCTGGAGCACCAAGACCCTGTCAGCCACACGGCAACAACGAATGGAAGAGTGTTTCTGTGTGGTATGCTATCCTTCTACTAGTCCCTGATTTTCCAATGCATTCAAGAAGCAGATTCCAGTTTTCATGTTGTATTGATTTTCTATTGCCATTGTTCTTTCAACGTCTCCTCAGCTGCCCAGGGCTTGGGCACCTCACTCTCCTGGGCTGTGGCCCTGGGGGACTCAGAACTGCACGTGGCCCAGCCTCTAGCAGGGTTGGGTGTGGGGTGGGGGAGGAGCCCCACCCCAGGCCTGGCATCAGGGACCCCCACCTGGGATGGGTGAGCACCACTAGCCCTGCTCAACCTGTGGAAGATGAAACTGCAATCTGGAGAAGAAGAACTGGCATTCAGGCTGGACCACTACGAAGCCAAGGCCATGTGGCACATCCTCCTCATCAGACACACTCCCGGTACCATGCGGACGCCTCCCTGGAAAGAATCGCACTCTTGCATCAACTTTTTAAGTGAAAATGTAAAAGGTCAAGTGATTATTGCTGCTGTCAATGGTGGGGATGGTGTACTTACTTATACTTCAGACCTTTGGCTCTTCTTACACAACATTGCAGTGTTACCTACAACTGCTGTCAAGCCTCAGCACCACAAACCTGTCAGAAGCTGTGATTAATCTCCATCTTTTGCAGCAGAAGAAACTGAAGCTCAAAAAGAAAGGAGTGAATTGACTCAGTTCTAGAGGCAGTAAAAGCCTCTCCATCCTGGGCCGTCCTCAACAACCCAGGGTTGTTCTTCTAAACAACAGAATGTCATGTTCTGACATTTAAAGAGAGAAAAAGAATCACATGTATTGTTCAATTATGATCAAAGAGTAAATTGAAATAGCTGTGGCAAAGGCACATCAGGTTGAAGGACTTGTAAGCTGGAAAATTATTCTATAAAGTAGAATACAGATGCCTAGCCAAGATGTCCCTAGAGACCCCATGGTGGTTTCTCACCAGTGTAAGTGCTAACTCAAGATTGTATCATGTGATAACCTATATGGGAAAAGAATCTGAAAAAGAATGAATATATGTATAGTATAACTGAATCACTTTGCTGTACACCTGAAACTAACAAAACTTTGTAAATCAACGATACTCCAATAAAATTAAAAATAAAAAAATAAGTTATGTTAAATTAAGGTATGCTAAAAAAGATTACATCATGTGGTTGAGGTTTTGGATATAACTATATACACATTTTCAATCCTTCTGTGCTCAGCCGTTGAAACTTCAGTTTCAATAACTTCTGGGAGGGAAGGATGTTGGCCCAAGCTCCAGGAAAGGGTAGAAGCCACATAAGGCAAGCTCAGGAGCCCTGCTGGCCTTCTCTATTGCCACAATGACTTGCTGCAGTATTCCCGTCTCTCTTGAAGGGTCAACATTTTGGGCATAAAAGAGTTAAGCATAATTTCCATATACGGAAACGTCCCACAAGAGTTACATGGATGTGCCAGAAGAGACCACACTGAACAGCTCTCCTCCTTCTCCATGCACTTCATCTTTCCTTCTCCTTTTGAAATGGGTCACCAGGGACAATGAGTGCCAAGTCTCAATAAGAGCAAACAAACAAACTAGGCCTTCTGATTCAAGTTAGCAAACTAAGCATATTCCTTTCTCTCTCTTGTCTCCCCACATCCCATCTAAATGGCAATAAGGAAGGACCAGGAAGAGGGGAGAGCATAGGAGAGGATCAGCAGACCAAGGATTTTCATGATTCTTGGGTAGAATTACACTGAGGGATAAACATTGGCAGAAGGGATATCAGCTCAGAACATGCCCAAGAGAAGGCTGCAGCAGAAGAGGGGTCCTGGATTTAGGCATGTCAGGTGTGAAAATGATTGAACAAATGTCTATGGAATAAATGCTGGAGTAGGTTCATTCACCTATCCCCTCTCCTCCCCTATGCATACAACAAAAAAAGTCCATGGGAGAATGAGTCCAAGATTGTTAATTTTGGAGCCCTGGGATATCATTAGGGCATCAGATTCTTTCCACCTCTCAACTCCGCCCTCTTCACTCTGTCACTTCACCCTACCGCCGATAGACGCCACAGCAGTTCCATCCTCTCACTTAGAGATGACTATATCTGGTGAAAGGACCAAGGATGGCTCCCAATCTTCCATGCACCTCTTTTAAGAACAAGAACTCTTTTCCCAGAAGCCCCTCAAACAAACCTCCTGTGGCATCTCATTAGCCAGAACAGGGTCACGTGTCCACCCTAAGCCAATCACGGGCAAGAGGAATAGGATTTCTGTGGCTGATTTAGAGCAGTGCCTCTCAAACTTGAGCATGCATCAGAATCACCCTGAGAATTTGCTAAAACACCCATTGCTGGGCCCCACCCCATAGGTTCTGGTTCAGTTAGTCCCAGGATGGGTCCAGAGAAATTGCTTTTCTGCAGAGTTCCCAGGTGATGCTGATCATGATCACTGGGTTCGAGGAGGCAAATAGCAGTGAAAGGGCCTATACTCTTTCAGCATTTTAAGTAGTTCTAACCTAACTTCCTGCCCACATATTTCAAGTTAAGCCTTCTAGTGCACATGGTCTGCACTCATGCTCAGGGCTTAGTCATTTCTCTCATTCAGGGAAGTTATGATTGTAACCATCAGAAGAACTAAAAGCAGAAATTGTCAAAAGTGGCTGCCTCTGGGGAGCAGGTGGGAGAAGAGGGGGCAGAAGGAAGTAATGAGTTATTTTATTATGATTACATGCCCATCTGAACTGATTGGATTTTTCTTTTCATCTGTATTCTTGCTTTAATAAGAATGCTTTTGTAGTGCATGTTTTTCTTATTAAAGAATATTTTCAGTTCCTCCTTTTTCCAACCAGTCATTTCTATGTATCAATATCAATGTTGTGAATGGAGCTTAATGTAGGTGGGATTTGCTATTGAGTAATTGAATTCAAATCATTATCATGAGGTTGACAAAATATTAACCTATGGTTTGTACCAAAATTTGTCTTAGGAAGAAGACTCTTCCCCTTTAGAAAAATAATTTGAGAAGAACCTGGGGGGAAAGTTCACTTCCACTTCTCCTCAGTCACCATCACCAGGGACCTCCATGAAGGCCAAAACCAAGGCTCAAGAGAAAAGGGCTGAAATACTCTGAAAATAAAAGGAGAAGTCATTGGACCTCCTCAGGAAATCCACTGGAAAGCAGAGAGGAGGAGAGAGAGAATTGTGTGCCATTGAGAAGGAGGAATTGCATTTTGAGCTGTGACCTCTCACCTAGACATCCTTCATCAATTCCTCAGGGCCCTCTTCTGTTAAGAGTCTTACACATGCTTATTTGAGTGAGTTTTTGTGGTGGAAACTAAAGCGACTATGTTTCACATTTGGCATGGGATGACCTAGACAACCCAGGAGGAAGCGGAAAGCCAAAGAGGCAGAGGAGACTCAGAGAACACTGTAAGACTGGTCTGCCCTAGGGAAATGTAGCAGAAATCTTGTTTCACTTTCCACAGGCCCAGTTATTAGAGAGTTGAAGGTAATTTTACGTACATCTCAAGGGGCAGGTCAGCCCCCAGTTGACATACCAGTTAGTTATATAAGAACTAGAAAAAGCCACCAAGTTCCTATCAAGGAAAAAATATTTCAACCAGATGACGGAGGGCTTTGAACTCCTGAGAAGAAACTTACTCAACTGCTGCAGAGACATCTTCCAGGAAGAGGGGATGGTCCAGGTGTGTCCAGAGCTCGCACCTGGACTGGGAGTTAAATTCCAAAAACTGAGCATGTTCTTCAGATGGAATAACTCAGAGTGCTCCTAGGCTGGTGTTCATCTATGCAGAAATCAGAAAAGCCAGGCCTGACTTATCATAGGGGCTAAATAAATAAAAGTCCTACGGCTGTTCTTAGCCTGATTATTAGCCCCACTAATACCCAGGAAATAATGTGAAGTTCTGCCACTAATATAAAATTATTGTCATTATTCCATGTACTCAAGAACTTAACGGATTCTGTTCATCAGTGCACGTCTTTGACATTTCAAGTTTGTATTTTTTTCTCTTAAGCATTTCCATTTCTCTTCACAATTGCCAAGTTAGGTTGAATTATTATTTTTTCCTCCCTTTCTATGACTGATTCTCCTTTTCCTTTATAAATTATCTATTTGACTCATTTACAGACCTGGCATAAACTCAACCTCATACTATCTGTCCTGAGTAATTAGCTGTTCTTTTTTTTTGTGTGTGTGGTATGCGAACCTCTCACTGCTGTGGCCTCTCCCGTTGCGGAGCACAGGTTCCGGACACGCAGGCTCAGCGGCCATGGCTCACGGGCCCAGCTGCTCGTGGCATGTGGGATCTTCCCAGACCGGGGCACGAACCCGTGTCCCCTGCATCGGCAGGTGGACTCTCAACCACTGCGCCACCAGGAGAGCCCCTAGCTGTTCTTTTTATGGATCAAATGGAAGGGTTTGTCATCAGACTCCTCAATAAGTCATCTCTCACAAAGAATAAATAACACTATTACTTTAAGTAAAGTCATTCTTTAACTTACTAGAAAAAAATCCGAAGAGAAATGTATTAGCCATTTGTCTTGTAATCCAGTTTGATTCTCCTCTCTTTGTCTCTACCAGAAGAGGATCATAAGGCAGCATAAATGTCCACATTGGGACACAGTGCTACATCTGTTCTCCCATCACTCAAAGACAAGGACCACATGGCTGGCTCAGGAAGGAAAGTGGTACTGAAATACCAGGCACACTCACTTGCCAAATTCTGGAATATTAGGATCTTCGCTTAATCTGTTCCAAATTATAACCTAGTAGGGAAAAGTTTGTATTTTTTCATCTGTAACCATGGGAATATTTGGCAAGAGGAAAACTTGTATCTCAGCTCCCTCTGCTGGCGTTTCAGAAAACAACTTGTCCCCTTATTACCAGGTCCTGTGCTTTATATACACAGAGGGCCATCTTCTTGCCAAATGTGAGCTGATAGGGAAGTTAGGTCCACATCAATAGGGAAAATCTTCTCAAGGAGCCCGGTGCTCCAAAAGATGAAAATAGAAGAGGGGCCTTCCCAATGGTGAGTCCAAACTATAATGGAGATTCTCCAGCCCCCTTTATAAAGTAAGCCTGAGATGAATTCAGACATGCTTATTCTGAAAAAGAATCCCAGGTGATTCTGCTGGACCTCCTCATTAGGAATCACAGGTTCTAAAAGTTCTATTTTATGTTTAATGCATATTCTGGTTGCTACAGTTCAAATTTATATCTGTTTTACAGGCTTAGTGTGTTGCAGGGCTTAGGGGAAAGGGGAAGGCTAATTATTAACCTGACCAAATATGCTTGGTTATTAAAACGGCACCTATAGCCCTGCTTCGTTATGCTAAAAGCCCCAATTGCATGATCCTCTCTTCGCAGTTCCTATCCTCCTGAAAAATTCTCAAGAACAAATCATAGCAATTTGAAGAGCCATTCAGCACCACATGCACCCAAGTTTCTGAAGCCTTGCTGCTTTTTCATCTTCGGTTTTCTCATTTCCTCTCCTTAAGGGTTTTGCTAGTGTCAGTGCATTCCTTCTGAAGCTGGTGAGCAGCCACCCAATGACAGAAGGGTCACACCTCCCAACCTGTTCATGGTGTTCATTGTTCATGATGAGAAGGAAGATGGAGCATGGTGGTGAATGACACACACAGCATCCTGAACCCACAGTCCTGAGGTGTATACATCAAACCTATCCCGGGCAAGAGAAGAGGTCTTGGCATGTCAGCTCAGTGACTAAGAGACTGCTTCTCACTGGTCAGGGCAGGATTTACACTCAAATTCTAGTCACCTCAGTCAGAGCTGCCATGAGAAAAATGTTTTCAAGGCTCTAGGTATGCCCATGAGCTTAGCTAGACCCCTTGCAAATGTATGGTCTTGGTTATTTCCTACCAAGGAAAATAATTCAAAATTTGTCCAAATAACCATGGGTTAGTCAAAGTACACATAAGATAAGAGAATAAAACATGTCTGTAAATTGTTCTATATAGGAAAATATTATACACACATAATACAAAAAGGAAGCATCCAGAACTGAAGAATAACATAACTGAAATGAAAAACACACGAGAAAGAACAGAGTAGGTGATACAAAAGAATGCATACGTGATCTGGAAGATAGAATAAATGAAATTAACCAATCAAAACAGAAAAAAGTAAAGCAAATTTGAAAATGAAAACAGTTTAAGAGACCTCTGGGATGACATCAAGCATACCAACATTGTATTACAGGGGTCCCAGAAAAGAAGAGAGAGAGAAGGGGGTCAAAAGTGTATTTGTTGAAATTATGGCTGAAAACCTCCTGAACCTGAAGAAGGAAACAGACATCCAGGTACAAGAAGCACAGAGGATCCCAAACAAGATGAGCCCAAACAGACTCACACCAAGCATAACCTAATTAAAATGACAATAGTTAAAGATAAAGAGAGAATTTTAAAGGCAGCAAGAGACAAACAGTCATATACAAGGGAACCTACATAAGGCTATCAGCTGACTTTTCTGCAGAAGATTTTTAGGCCAGAAGGGAGGGGCATGATATATTTTAAATTCTGAAAGGGAAAAATCTACAACCTAGGATACTCTACCAGCAAGATTATCATTTAGAACTGAAGGAGAGATGAAGAACATTCCAGACAAGCAAAAGATAAAAGAATTCACCAGTACTAAACTGACCCTAAAAGAAATGTTGAAGGATCTTCTCTAAGAGGAAAAGAAAAGGCTACAACAAGAAGTATCTATAGAAAAGGAAAAATCCCACTAGTAAAAGCAAATATATAGTAAAGGCTGAAGACGAACTACTTAAATAAGCTAGTACAAACATTAAAAGACAAAAAATTGTGAAATCAACTATAACTATAATAAACAGTAAAAGAATATATGCAAAGATGTAAAATATGACATCAAAAACACAAAATGTGGGGGAGGGGAGTAAAAAGTGTAGATCTTTTAGAATATGTTTGAACTTAAATGAATACCAGTTTAAAACAAGTAGATATAGCTAGAGGTCAACATATATGTATCCCATGGTAACCACAAATCAAATCCTACAATAGATACACAAAAACTAGAGACAAAGGAACACAAGCATATCACTAAAGAAAATCATCAAACCACAGGGAAGAAACTAAAAGAAGGAAAGAACAGGGAAGAACTACAAAAACAACCAGAAAACAAGTAACAAAATGGAAATAATTAAATACCTATCAGTAATTACTTTAAATGTCAATGGATTAAATGCTCCAATCAAATGACATTGGATGGTTGATTGGATAAAGAAATAAGATCCATCTATATGCTGCTTACGAGAGATTCGCTTCACAGCTAAAGACGCACACAGACTGAAAGTGAGGGGGTAGAAATTATATTCCATGCAAACGGAAATAACAAAAAAGCAGGGATAGCAATACTCATATCAGACAAAATAGACTTTAAAACAAAGTCTGTAACAAAAGACAAAGAAGGACATTATGTAATGATAAAGGGATTAATACAAGAAGAGGATATAACACTGATTAACATATATGTACCCAACAAAGGTGCACCTAAATATATAAAGCAAATATTAACAGACATAAAGGAAGAAATTAACAATAATACAATAATAGTAGCGAACTTTGACACCCCACTTACATCAATGAACATATCATCTGGGCAGAAAATCAATAAGGAAACTAGCTTTAAATGACACATCAGATAAGTTGGACTTAATAGATACCTATAGGACATTCCATCCAAAAATAGCAGCATACACATTCTTTTCAAGTGCACATGGAATGTTCTCCAGGATAGATCACATGCTAGACCACAAAACAAGTTTCAACAAATTTAAGAGGATAGAAATTGTACCAAGCATTTTTTTCAATCACAACAGTATGAAACTAGAAATCAATTATGGGAAGAAAAATGGGAGAAACACAAACACGTGGAGACTAAACAACATGCTACTAAAAAACCAATGGGTCGGGCTTCCCTGGTAGCACAGTGGTTGAGAGTCCACCTGCCGATGCAAGGGACACGGGTTCGTGCCCCAGTCTGGGAAGATCCCACATGTCGTGGAGCAGCTGGGCCCGTGAGCTATGGCCACTGAGCCTGCACGTCCATAGCCTGTGCTCCACAATGCGAGAGGCTACAACAGTGAGAGGCCCATGTACCACAAAAAAAAAAAAAAAAAACAATGGGTCAATGAAGAAAACAAGAAGGAAATCAGAAAATATCTCAAGACAAATGAAAATAAAAACACAACTTTCCAAAGCCTATGGGGCAAAGCAAAAGCAGTTCTAAGAGGGAGGTTTATAGAGATATAGGTCTATCTCAAGAAACAAGAAAAATTTCAAATAAACAACCTAAAGAAATTAGAAAAAGAAGAACAAAGCCCAAAGTCAGCAAAAGGGAAGAATAAAGATCAGAGAGGAGGAACTTTCCTGGTGATTCAGTGGTTAAGACTGTGCGCTCTCAATGCAGGAGGCCTGTGTTCAATCCCTGGTCAGGGAACTAGATCCTGCATACCGCAACTAAAAGGTCCCGTGTGCTGCAACTAAGACCCAGTGCAGCCAAATAAATAATTTTTTAAAAATCAGAGAGGAAATAGAGACCAAAAGTAATAATAATAATACAAAACCCACACAAAAACAAAACAATAGAAAAGACCAATGAAACCAAGAGCTGGTATTTTGAAAAGATAGACAAAGTTGATGACCCTTTAGCCAGGCTCATCAAGAAGAAAACAGAGATGACCCAAATAAATAAAATAAGAAATCAAAGAGGAGAAACAACAACTGATATCATAGAAATACAAATAATCATAAGAGAATACTATGAAGAGTTACATGCCAACAAATTGAACAAACTAGAAGAAATGGATAAATTTCTAGGAACATATAATCTTCCAAGACTGAATCAGGAAGAAACAGACAATCTGAACAGACTGAACACTAGCGATAAAATTGAATATGTAATAAAATTTTAAAAATCCCAGCAAACAAAAGTCCAGAAGCAGGTGGCTTCACAGGTCACTTCTATAAAACATTTTTAAAAGTATTAATATTTATCCTTTTCAAACTATTCCAAACAATTAAAGAAGAGGCAACACTCCTAGACTTATTTTATGAAGTCACCATTACCTTAACATCAAAACCAGATAAAAACACTACAAAAAAAGAAAATTAAATGTAAATTATATTGTTTAGTTTTCAATTATTTGAGGGTGTTTCAGACAGGTTTTTATTTTTTTATTTTTAGTTAAGTTCAATTTGTTCAGAGTATACTTTATGTAATTTGATTCCTTTTAATTTTTTTATGAATATTGCCTATCTTGTTGAATGATCAATATGGATTTGAATGTGGATTCTGTTTTTGTGAGTGGATTTTTCTATAATTATTAATTAGGCAAAATTATCTAATGACTTTGCTCAGGTATTCTATAGCCTTATTTAGTTGTTCTAATTATTCCTAAGGGTGAAGTGTTGAAATCTTCAACTCTAATTGTGGATTTGACTGTGTCCCTTTTTCAGTTATATCAGGTTTTTTAAAATATGTTTTGAAATTGTTATTAGGTTCTCTGATTTTTCTCTTTTCCCAAATTCTTTCAGATTAATTTACTATTTTATGATTCCATTCTATCTTATTTATTGGATTATTACCTGTAATTTGTGTTGTTTTTAGTAATTATTCTAGGACTACAGTATTCATTCTTATTGTAGTAAGAATTCAAATAATATTATACTACTTCACATAGAGTATAAACGTGTTTCAACAGAATACTTTCGCAACTAGGGCACCTGCAGATGCTGGTGGAGGACCCCAACATCCAAGGAGATGGGGAGAACCCCCAAGGGAACCGATAGGATGTGGGGGGACTGAGGGGAGGGGAGAAGTGGAGGCTGGACAGGACCAGTGCCCCTGAGGGGTGGTTGAGAGGATGGAGGTGTTCCCACACCTGGAGGGACCCTCAAGGGCTCGGATCAGGGGGAGCAGCCCCAGCATTTCCCCTCCCTAACCGGTTGGGGAAGTCTGCCCAGCTCTCAGAGGTCCCCTCTGGGCTGGGTTTGTCCTGGGGGTGTAGAAGGAAGGCTGGGGAGATCAGGAGAGGCAGGTGGGAGGGGCTCTCCATTACAGGAGGAGCAGGAGAGGAGCAGATGGTGTTTTCCCTGCCCGCTTGAGCCCAGGATGCCTGCTGGGCTCCCAGGTGGGGTCCCCTACCATCTGAGACTAGAGGTGGGAGAGAGAAGCACGCTTGGGTCCCTTCTGTTTTGTTGAGCCTAAGCCGCAACTCCCCCCCTCCCACCCCGCCTTTTCCTGCCCTGTGGGTACTAAGAATAGGCCCTGCCCACCACTCAAACCTCACCCCTTCTTAGCCCCCCACCCTCCACAACCAAGGCCTTTTCCACCTTTTTTTTCTCCTCCTCTTTTTTACTATTGTGGTTCTGTTTTACATTCTGATTGTTGTTTCATCTATATTTTTATTTTTATATTTTTTCTAATATAGCTGTTAGTTTCCTAGACTAATTTTATTTTTTACTTTGTTATTGTTCTCCTTTATTTATCTATTTATTTTTTTGCCACCCTATGCCACTTGCAGGATCTTGGTTCATGAGCCAGGGGTCAGGCTGAAGCTCCTGTGGTGGGAACTCCAAGTCAGAACCACTGGACTAACAGAGAACCTCAGACCCCAGGGAATATTCATCAGAGTGAGGTCTCCCAGAAGTCTTCATCTCAGCACCAAGACCCAGCTCTACCCAACAGCCTACAAACTGCAGTGTTGGAGCCTCAGGCCAAACAACCAGTAAGACAGGAACACAATCTCACTCATTAAACAAAGGGGAAAAAAATGAGACAGAAAAAATATATGTAACAGATGAAGGAGCACAGTAAAAACCTAAAAGACCCAATAAATGAAGAGGAAAAAGGCAATCTACCTGAAAAAGAATTCAGAGTAATGATAGTAGAGATGATCCAGAATCTCTGAAATAGAATGGAGGCAAGAATTGAGAAAATACAAGAAATGTTTAACAAAGATCTAGAAGAACTAAAGAACAAACAAATAGAGATGAACAACACAATAACTGAAATGAAAAATACACTAGAAGGAATCAATAACAGAATAACTGAAGCAGAAGAATGAATAACTGAGCTGGAAGACAAAATGGTGGAAATATCTGCCGAGGAGCAGAATAAAGAAAAAAGAATGAAAATAATTGAAGACAATCTCTGAGACCTCTGGGACAACACTAAACAAACCAACATTCAAATTATAGGGTCCCAGCAGAAAAGAGAAAAATAAAGGGTCTGAGAAAATATTTGAAGAGATTATAGTGGAAAACTTCCCTAACATGGGAAAGGAAATAGTCACCCAAGTCCAGGAAGCGCAAGAGAGTCCCATACAGGATAAACCCTAAGAGAAACACACCAAGACACATATTAATCAAACTAAGAAAAATTAAATTCAAAGAAAAAATATTAAAAGCAGCAAGGGAAAAACAAAAAACAACATATAAAGGAATCCCCATAAGGTTATCAGCTGATTGTTTAGCAGAAACTCTGCAGGCCAGAAGGGAGTGGCAGGATATACTTAAAGGGATGAAAGAGAAAAACCTACAACCAATATTACTCTACCCGGTGAGGATCTCATTCAGATTTGATGGAGAAATCAAAAGCTTCTCAGACAAGCCAAAGCTAAGAGAATTCAGCACCACCAAACCAGCTTTACAACAAATGCTAAATAAACTTCTCTAGGTGGGAAACACAAGAGAAGAAAAAGATCCACAAAAACAAACCCAAAACAATTAAGAAAATGGTAATAGGAACATATATATCAATAATAACCTTGAATGTAAATGGTTTAAATGTCCCAACCAAAACACACAGACTGGCTGGATGGATAAAAAAACAAACCCATACATATGCTGTCTACAAGAGACCCAATTCAGACCTAGGGACACATACAGACTGAAAGTGAAGGGATAGAAAAAGATATTCCATGCAAATGGAAATCAAAAGAGCTGGAGTAGCAATAGTTGTTTCAGATAAAATAGACTTTAAAATAAAGACTGTCACAAGAGATAAGGAAGGACACTACATAATGTTCAAGGGAACAATCCAAGAAGAAGATATAACAATTATAAATGGTAATGTAGCCAACATAGGAGCACCTCAATACATAACGCAAATGCTAACAACCATGAAATGGAAAATTGACAGTAACACAATAATAGTAGGGGACCTTAACACCCCACTTACACCAATGGACAGATCATTCAAACAGAAAATAAATAAGGAAACACAAGCTTTAAATGACACAATAGACCAGATAGATTTATTTGATATTTATAGGACATTCCATCTGAAAGTGGCAGAATACACTTTCTTCTAAAGTGCACATGGAACGTCCTCCAGGATAGATCACATCTTGAGTCATAAATCAAGCCTTGGTAAATTTAAGAAAATTGAAATCTTATCAAGCATCTTTTCTGACCGCAACGCCATGAGACTGGAAATCAATTACAGGAAAAAATTTGTAAAACACACAAGTATATGGAGGCTAAACAGTGCACTACTAAATAACCAAGAGATCACTGAAGAAATCAAAGAAGGAATTAAAAAACACATAGAAACAAATGATAACAAAAACATGATGACCCAAAACCTATGGATGTAGCAAAAGCAGTTCTAAGAGGGAAGTTTATAGCAATCCAATCTCGCCTCAAGAAACAAGAAAAATCTCAAATAAACAATCTAACCCTACACCTAAAGCAACTAGAGTAAGAAGAACAAAGAAAACACAAATCAGTAGAAGGAAAGGAATCATAAAGATCAGAGCAGAAATAAATGAAATAGAAATGAAGAAAATAGCAAAGATCAATAAAATTAAAAGCTGGTTCTTTGAGAAGATAAACAAAGTTGATAAACCCTTAGCCAGACTCATGAAGAAAAAAAGGGAGAGGATGCAAATCAATAAAATTAGAAATGAAAAAGGAGAAATCACAACTGACACCACAGAAATACAAAGGATTATAAGAGACTGCTACAAACAACCATATGCCAATAAAAAGGACAACCACGAAGAAATGGACAAATTCTTGGAAAGGTACAATTCTCCAAGACTGAACCAGGAAGAATTAGAAAATATAAACAGACTTATCACAAGTAATTAAATTGAAACTGTAATTAAAAATCTTCCAACAAACAAAAGTTCAGGACCAGGTGAATTCTATCTAACATTTAGAGAAGAATTAACACTGATACTTCACAAATTCTTCCAAAAAATTGAAGAGGGAGGAACACTACCAAATTCATTCTATGAAGCCACCATCACCCTGATACCAAAACCAGAAAAAGATACCACAAAAAAAGAAAATTATAGACCAATATCACTGATGAACATAGATGCAAAAATCCTCAACAGAATACTAGAGGACAGAATCCAACAACATATTAAAAGGATCATATACCATGATCAAGTGGTATTTATCTGAGGAATGCAAGGATTCTTCAATATATGCAAATCAATCAATGTGATAAACCATATCAACAAATTAAGGAATAAAAACCATATGATCATCTCAATAGATGCACAAAAAGCTTTCGACAAAATTCAACACCTATTTATGACAAAAACTCTCCAGAAAATGGGCATAGAGGGAACCTACCTCAACGTAAAAAGGCCATATATGACAAACACACAGCAAACATCATACTCAGTGGTGAAAAACTGAAAACATTTCCACTAAGATCAGGAACAAGACAAGGATGTCCATTCTCACCACTATTATTCAACACAGTTTTGGAAGTCCCAACCATGGCAATCAGAGAAGAAAAAGAAATAAACAGAATACAAATTGGAAAAGAAGAAGTAAAACTGTCACCGTTTGCAGATGACATGATACTATACACAGAAAAACCTAAAGATGCCACCAGAAAACTACTAGAACTAATCAATGAATTTGGTATGGTTGCATGATACAAAACTAATGCACAGAAATCTCTGGCATTCCTATACACTAACAACAAAAAATCAGAAAGAGAAATTAAGGAAACAATCCCATTTACCATTGCAACAAAAAGAATAAAATACCTAGGAATAAACCTACTCAAGGAGGTGAAAGACTTGTACTCAGAAAACTATAAAACACTGATAAAAGAAATCAAAGATGACATAAACAGATGGAGAAATCTACCATGTTCTTGGATTGGAAGAATCAATACTGTGAAAATGACTATACTACCCAAAGCAACCTACAGATTCAATGCAATCCCTATCAAACTACCAACGGGGCTTCCCTGGTGGTGCAGTGGTTGAGAGTTCGCCTGCCAATGCAGGAGACACGGGTTCGTGCTCCAGTCCAGGAGCCCACAACTGTGAGAGGCCCACGTACAGCAAAAAAAAAACAACCAATGGCATTCTTCACAGATTTAGAACAAAAAATTTTACAATTCATATGGAAACACACAAGACCCTGAGTAGCCAAAGCAGTCTTGGGAAAGAAAAACGGAGCTGGAGGAATCAGGCTCCCAAATTTCAAACTATACTACAAAGCTACAGTAATCAAGACAGTATGGTACTGACACAAAAACAGAAATATAGATCAATAGTACAGGATAGAAAGCCCAGAGATAAACTCATACACCTATGGTCATCTAATTTATGACAAAAGAGGCAAGGACATACAATGAAGAAAAGACAGCCACTTCAATAATTGGTGCTAAGAAAACTGGACAACTACATCTAAAAGAATGAAATTAGAACATTACCTAACACCATACACAAAAATAAGCTCAAATTGGATTAAAGACCTAAATGTAAGGCCAGACACTATAAAACTCTTAGAGGAAAACATAGGAAATACACTCTGACATAAACCACAGCAAAATCATTTTTGATCCACCTCCTAGAGTAATGGAAATAAAAATAAACAAATGGACCTAATGAAACTTCAAAGCTTTTGCACAGCAAAGGAAGCCATAAACAAGACAAAAAGACAACCCTCAGAATGGGAGAAAATATTTGCAAATGAAACAACGGACAAAGATTAATCTCCAAAATATACAGGCAGCTCATGGAGCTCAGTATCAAAACAACAAACAATTCATTTAAAAAATGGGCAGAAGACCTAAATAGACATTTCACCAAAGAAGACATAGAGATGGCCAAAAGGCACATGAAAAGATGCTCAACATCACTAATTATAAGAGAAATGCAAATCAAAACTACAATGAGGTATCACCTCACACTGGTCAGAATGGCCATTATCAAAAAATCTACAAACAATAGATGTTAGAAAGGGTGTGGTGAAAAAAGAACGCTCCTGCACTGTTGGTGGGAATGTAAATTGATACAACCACTATGGAGCACAGTATGGAGTTTCCTTAAAAAACTCAAAATACTACCATATGACCCAGCAATCCCACCACTGGGCACATACCCTGAGAAAACCATAATTCAAAAAGAGACATGTACCACAGTGTTCACTGCAGCTCTATTTACAATAGCCAGGACATGGAAGCAACCTAAATATCCATCAACAGAAGAATGGATAAAGAAGATGTGGCACATATATACAATGGAATATTACTCAGCCATAAAAAGAATGCAATGTTCTAGAGAGGAATGAGAGAGCATTCCTCATTTTTGTGTTATGAGGATCCCTGTCTTATGTTCTATATGAGAGATCTCAAGGCAGGATTGCTTGAGCCTGATGTATCACACAACAAATTTTTTCTTCCATCTTTTCTTCCCTCTATAACAAGGTAGACATGTGGGCATCTAGGCTAAGGGCAGATTTAAGTAATAGCAATTATGTCTTCCAGATCCCTGTCACCTCTGAGAAGTACATCTTTTTACTGGTTCAAACTCTTCATGCTTTGCCCCTTCTTCCCTGAGCAGCATAGCACAGCAAGCCTCTTTCAGATCACTGCACAAATTCACCAGACATACCCACTTATGTCTGAACCCCAACAATATATGTGGTTTGAATCCCACACACAAACACACACCAGTGAGACTCCTTAGGCCCAAATGCAAGTAGCCATCTGTCATGTCTGCTCAGCAATTAACCAAATAGGTCTGAACTCTTCACAGTAGGCTGTGTCTCCGGTTGTAATTTCCATAATGAAAATATGTTTTTCATTAGGAAAGGTGCCTTTCCCCAAAGGAATCTAGAAAAATGCAAATCAGCTTCAAATTTTCATAATACAATCGGAATTGTTGCATTTTAATGTTACCTTTTGACATTTATAGATTTTATCCTAGGGAGTGGTGAGATGGTGAAATAACATATGTGTACAGTGTCAAATTCAGAATTAAGTCAAATAATCTTAACCAAGAAATCATTTCTTAGAAGTGATTTAGTGAAACTAAGGACAGCAAAAAACATTTTATAACAAAAGTGTTCTTTTTATGTATATAATATTTAAAATGAAGGATAAAGACACACAAAGGGCATAAACTTCAGAATGTATATACTATAATAAACTACAAAATCTCAAGTTATCACACTTGATCTTTTTAGGTCATTTAAAAAAGATGTAGGAGAATATATATTATTTTATACCACTGAGATTTAGGAACAGCATTTGACACCTTTTAAATATTTTTCATTTAATTTATACATTAATACAGAAAAATTAATTCTTGTTATCCATTTGATGTATACTCCTTCCTCCCACATATGTTGCAAATTTTAATTAGCCCAGGCACAGATAAGCTTTCCTTCTCTCTACCTTCCTTTCCCGACCAGTATCATCTCTTCTCTTTCCCTCTTTTTCTACTTCAGATTCCTACTACCCTTCCATATGTACTTCTGAGTAAGTCTTTTGAATAAGACATTAGTTCTTTACACCTCAGTGTGCATTTATGTCAGGGATACTTGTATTCTAAATCTTTATCTTCACTGTATACTAACGAACCTTTTAAATGAAAATCCAATATCAGCTGTCCAAGAGATCCAGGCAAAGTTAATTGAAAATCCCCAATTCCACAGCCATTTTTTATGATTTTTGTGAATTCCCAAGAGTTATTTATTCTCTTGGTGTTCTCTGTCAATGGATCCTGAGTTCATGTGTCCTGTCTCTGTCATGCATCAACTTGGACTCAAGAAGTCAGCGCATTTTTTGAGTTTAGATGGATTTGCTAAAGATTTGGAGCTACAATGGACAGCACGCGTCCCTCTACCATCTCAGAAGCTCCATCCTTCCTCTTTCCTTGTTTCCTCTGAGCACACCCTGTGACCCTCAAATTCTTCCCTTCCCATCATGCAGAGCATTTCTTCTCTCCTACAGATTCTGCTCTGAAACTTACAGGCGGAAATTCATCAAGATAATCAGCATAACTTAGAGCCTTCCATTCATCAGGAGCAACCTTCCTTAGAAGATAGCGGGGATTATAAAGAACAGGTTTTCTCCTTTTGCCTCCATATAAGAAAGTTCTAACAGTAGTTGGGAAGGCTGCTGGAAGACAATCAACTTTGGCAATTTTGGTTGAGTGAAGACTTTATTTCGAGACAACTTTGGAGTGCCGTCAAGAGAGAGGTTGTGTGAGGAGGGTCACAAGTGGTGACAGCATGGAGTTGGTTCTTGGCAAGGGCTGCACCACTGCACACTCAGCAAAGTGTTGTCAGCAGCAATTACGCATAGTGTTACTGCAGCAGTGAGAGCAACTCAAGTGGGCCATTTACCCCCCTCCCAAAGAAGAGAGGCTCTGCGGCAATGAGGTGAGGTCAGCACACACTGGCACTGGCTGCACTTCTGGTTGTTAATTGGAAAAAGTGCTTCTTCTCTCTTAAAGCAGGATTTCTGCATTTAGAGCAAAGAGAGGTTCACTACGTTTTTCTTTTTTGAAGAATATGAATATAATTGTCCCCATCCCCATGGCCCACACTTTAAACAATGCCTCCCAACTCAAAGAAAAACAGCCAGACAACTAAATAGTTATTAAAAACAATTCAAAGTAATTCAAATATTTTTCCATTTCTTGAGGAACCAGCTTCTTAATCCACAATCGAACATCTTAAGCATCCTGTCTCTTCAGCTCTTCCATTCTCAATAACATCCATGTAGATAGAAGTTACTTCCCGGGAGCATTTTATCTGTCATCCTCAAGTCCCAACTTAAAATTCCACGAAAACTATCTTACTAGATATATCTAGCATTCTATCCCATTTTTAGATTTATTGGGGTTTTTTTCATTTTCAGTATAAATTTTCTGTCTTACACTTCTCCTGTTCACTAATAAACTAGATCCTCATAATAGAAATGTCTGTTGGGGAGGTGGGTAGGCTGGGGGAAGAGAACATGGTCAAAGGGTAAGTACTAAGGCAAGAATCCTAGAATTTCCAGAATTTTCCTTATGGATAACAGGAGGGTCAGAGTTTGTGACTGTTTATACATTATTTGCTTTCACCTGTATTGTACAAGAAAGATAGGATCTCTGGGAAAGGATCAAGGTTTTTCTTTTGTTTGATAGAGAGGAAACAACCCTCCACTACTTTTGTATCTGATAAGGGGCTTTACTGAAAAAAATAAACACAAGAGTGGGATTTTCTGAGGCTAGCACTAACAGATCTACTTGGCCCCTCTTCACTACAGCTATGAGCACACCCTTTCTACCAGAAGTGGCCACAGTGATGAAAGCCTTAACCTAGACCATGAGAATCCTTGGAAATGTGAGGACTAATGCGAAATCACTGAGCAAGGGGCCCCAAAGGCCTTGAGTGGCTCAACTCTCATCCATACCAATGACCTGGGGAAGGTCTGGCCTCCCCTGTCCTTTACTGTTTGCCCCTCAAATTTCAGTAGGATGTTTATGCAAACATGATCGTCCAAAATGATCACCCCTACCAGGACAAGAATTTTCCAGGCCAGGTCCCTCTGAGAGACAAGAATGAGACTTTCCTGCTCTGGCTATTGACAGAGGCTGGCTCATTAATTTACTCCTGCTGGTTAAAGGCTAAGGGCGCACAGGCCAGGGGCAGAAAAATCATCCCAGTCCGCGGCACCTTTCTGGAAAGCTTTGTTCTCAGCTGAGCACCTAGAGACCCTCCCCAAACCCAGTGACACTGCAGACCTGCTTCACTCCCCAAATGCTCTACCCCTGGGCTCGCGGCGGGTGTCTCAGTACAGTGAACAAACCTTTTCCTGAACAGCAGAGCCCAGGCCAGGTGTGCTGGGAAACACATAGGCCCCTGCCAAACACTATCTGAGGGTGAGAGGCATGTCCTATTGACCATCTTATAATCGCCATGTGTTGGGAAGCACAACCTAAGGGCCTTTCATATAAGACGTGCTGACGTCAATTCCAGACAGACTCTGCTCCGATAACACTCCTGCAAATGAGCAAACATATGTTTGGAATTAACATGCAATATTCAGATTGTAAAACAAAAATACAAATTCAAACGTTAACTCAGATTGGTTAATAGTTATATGGCCTCACGTCACCTTTGAAACGAATGATACCCTGTAGTGTGCTTCGTAATTCTACTGCCACGATACCAGGAGCTAACAAACGTTGGGTACATACAGTGTGTCAGGCACATCTTATGTGATTTCATCTAATGCACGGCCTGCTGCACGTCCTTCTGCTCCCACTGTGACTCTCCACTCAGAATGCGTTCAGGCCCCCAGGGAATGGACACAGCGCAGGAGGCACAAAGTAACCACAGGCTTTGTTCCAGGCCAGGTGGGAATACACTTCTTCATTATGAGAGTGAATGCAAATGAACACAATTTAAATGAAGCCTGGCTCAATTACTCGATAGGAAGGCAAAGCAAGAAAAATTCAAAAGAAGCCTTGCAGAGAGAAGCAGGAGAGCCACGGCGGGGGGCGGGTAACTGGCCATCTCATTTCCTGCCACAACTTTCGCATCACAGTACACCACTTCTGTTTTTCTGCTTTGTCTATCAGTAAAATGAGAGCTTCATGACAATAAAGCCCCTGGCCCAGAGTTGATGATTAAATGCAATATTCAAAATCAGCTTCAACAGAAATAAGCTGTCACAAAGAGGCGGATGAGGAAGGTGGCCTAACGGCTCTGGTTTCAGTTCTCCTCCTGTGAAATGAGTTGCTGAACTTCATTTTTCTCTAGGTCCCTTAGTATCCAGCTCCATTCCCACCTGCTTGACCTAAACCTGCACAGGAAACTGTGATCTGTGGCAGGGGGTCAGGAGGTGCATAGTTTGGCTTCTGAGGAATACGGCTTCTGGAAAGCTCTGTGATTAAGCTACCCTCCCCAAAGCAGACACTCTGTCCTTCCACCGCACTCCAGCCCCTGACAAAAAGCCATTCCCAGGATTTCTCTTCTCACCTACTTGCAGTAGAGGAAAGAACAATGAACCAAGGAAAGAACAATGAACCAAGAACAATGAACCAACAATGAACAATGAACAATCTGGTTACAAAACCGGATTCTTATCCCAAATCTCAGCTAGCTGTGTGATCTTTGCCTAAGTGATTAACCTCCTGGGAGCATTTCCTCAGCTGAAAAATGAGGGGATTGGGCCAGGTGGTCTCTAAAGATCCCTTCCAACTTTGAAACTTGAAGAAATAACACAAGTCATGTGGAATAAAGGAATTTTTATGACAAAGTTCTCAAGCTTTAGATTCAGCAGTGATGCAGAATGCAAACCAAATGGCCAGTTGGAAGGAAATAGCTTCCAAGGAGTGGTATTGATAAGCACTTAATTTTCATACCAGACTTAGATTTTATATAAGTATTATCAAGTCCCTTACTTAGAAAGTGATGCCAATTTCAGCTAGAGTTACAAGATTGATTTCAGTATAAAATTTCACATAAAATCTATTTCTTCTAATTACTGATACCTGCTCTGCCCAGTAGTTAAGAGACAATGGATATATGGTCTTTTCTCCAACAGTCTGAGGTTTATTTAAAATTAATAAACAGAAAATAATAGCTCAATAATTATCTTTGAATAAAGGAATAATATGAACAAGTGACATTTTCTAACCAACCTATTTCCTGCCATTTGTGTGGGCTCCAAATGAAAGTGGTCAAACTCATAGTTATTAGGCCTCATTATAGTCTGGGAACTATATATACTAGGTTCTGAAGATTCAGAAATGAAGAGATCACAGTCTAGTTTGAAAAGGGAGAAAATAGAGTAACTGGTGAAAAACAATGCAGTCATAGTCAGCTTTCCTTTAAACTGCTTCCACACCACCATCAAAAAGTCTACAAACAAATGCTGGCGAGGGTGTGGAGAAAAAGGAACCCTCTTACACTGTTGGTAGGAATGCACGTTGGTACAGCCACTACGGAAAACAGTATGGATAAAGCAGAAACTAACACACCATTGTAAAGCAATTATACTCCAATAAAGATGTTAAAACAAAACAAAACAAACAAAAATAACAGTATGGAGGTTCCTTAGAAAGTTAAAAATAAAGTTATCATATGATCCAGCAATCCCACTCCTGGGCATATATCCAGAGAAAACTCTAATTCAGAAAGATACATGCACCCCAATGTTCATAGCAGCACTATTTACAATAGGCAAGATATGGAAGCAACTTAAATATCCATTGACAGATGGCTGGATAAAGAAGATGTGGTATACACACACACACACACACACACACACACACACACACACTGGAATATTACTCGGTCATAAAAATGAATGCAATAATACCATTTGCAGCAACATGGATGGACCTAGAGATTATCATACTAAGTGAGGTAAGTCAGACAGAGAAAGACAAATATCCTATGATATCAATATATGTGGAATCGAAAAAAAATGTTATGAATCAACTTATTTATAGAACAGAAGTAGACTCAGACATAGAAAACAAACTCATGTTTACTGAAGGGGAGAGGAAGAGAGGAATAAATTAGGAGTTTGGAATTAGCAGATACAAACTACTCTATATAAAATAGATGAACAACAAGGTCTTACTCTATAGCACAGGTAACTATTTTCAATATCCTGTAATAAACTAAAAAGAAAAGAAAAGTACTCCTTAGTGCTGAGGTTCCCACTCTTACCTTCTGTAGGGTCAGGAACAAGGCAGGAGGAGCCTATGGGTGCTGAGGGATACTGTTTGTTGCTCCTCAGAGGAGATGGGGAAGGTAGGATAGTATGGGTATTCTTATTACCTGTACTGCTTTCATGGGCAATTTCTCCAGTATTACACAGCTCCCTATCAGTTTGAAAATGAATTCAACATTTTTCCACACACAACAAAATTACTGCCATAAATTTGGTTATGTTTCCCATTTTTCTAGCAAATACAAAGTAACTAAAACATTCTTTCTGGTGTGTGTGGTAGGGGTAGGAGCAGGACACCATGCACAGTTATGTGCCTAGACATGCTTGATGGCCCAGAATGGGACATTGGTTGTATTTAGGGGGATTGTTTCTATGGGAAACTGTAGAGAAGGACCACAGAAGTCAGCATTTTGTAGGAGGGGCTATATCATTTTACACTCCTACTAGCAATGTATGAGAGTTACAAGGATATACAATGGAGAAAAGAAAGTCTCTTCAATAAGTGGTGCTGGGAAAACTGGACAGCTACATGTAAAAGAGTGAAATTAGAACACTCCCTAACACCATACACAAAAATAAACTCAAAATGGATTAGAGACCTAAATTTAAGACCGGCCACTATAAAACTCTTAGAGGAAAACATAGGAAGAACACTCTTTGACATAAATCACAGCAAGATCTTTTTTGATCCACCTCCTAGAGAAATGGAAATAAAAACAAAAATAAGCAAATGGGACCTAAGGAAACTTAAAAGCTTTTGCACAGCAAAAGAAACCATAAACAAAACGAAAGGACAACCCTCAGAATGGGAGAAAATATTTGCAAACGAATTAATGGACAAAGGATTAATCTCCAAAATATATAAACAGCTCATCGGCTCAATATTAAAGAAACAAACAACCAAATCTAAAAATGGGCAGAAGACCTAAATAGACATTTCTCCAAAGAAGACATACAGATGGCCAAGAAGCACATGAAAAGCTGCTCAACATCACTAATTATTAGAGAAATGCAAACCAAAACTACAATGAGGTATCACCTCACACTGGTCAGAATGGCCATCATCAAAAAATCTACAAACAATAAATGCTGGAGAGGGTGTGGAGAAAAGGGAACCCTCTTGCACTGTTGGTGGGAATGTGAATTGATACAGCCACTATGGAGAACAGTATGGAGGTTCCTTAAAAAACTAAAAATAGAACTACCCTATGATCCAGCAATCCCGCTACTGGGCATATACCCAGAGAAAACCATAATTCCAAAAGACACATGCCCCCCAATATTCATTGCAGCACTATTTACAATAGCCAGGTCATGGAAGCAACCTAAATGCCCATCGACAGATGAATGGATAAAGAAGTTTTGATACATATATACAATGGAATATTACTCAGCCATAAAAGGAACGAAATTAAGTCATTTGTTGGGACGTGGATGGATCTAGAGACTGTCATACAGAGTGAAGTAAATCAGAAAGAGAAAAACAAATATCATATATTAACGCATGTATGTGGAACCTAGAAAAATGGTGCAGATGAACCGGTTTGCAGGGCAGAAGTTGAGACACAGACGTAGAGAACAAACATATGGACACCAAGGTGAGAAAGCCACAGGGAGGTGGGAGTGGGATGCTGAACTGGGTGATTAGGATTGACATGTATACACTGATGTGTATAAAATTGATGACTAATAAGAACCTGCTGTATAAAAAATAAATAAAATAAAATTCAAAAATTCCAAAGAAAAGAATCCCCAGACAATTGAGGAAATCATCTAATATAACAATTAGACCAAAGAAAATAGAAAAAAACAAGAGTTGAGCCTTACTGAGCACATATATGAGCTAGGCACTATTCTAAGTACTTTATATGTATTTACTCATTGAACCCTTTTAACCAGCATTTGAGTTAATACTATTGTTATCGCCATTGAAATAAAAAAGAAAATTAAGTAACTTGCCCAAGGTCACACAGGTAGTAAGTGGGGAAGCTATTATTTCAACCAGGCAATCTGGCTTAAATCTATGCTGTTAACCACAAAGCCAATAATAATAAGAAATAAAATAAAACACACTTGTTAGTAATAAAGACAATTCAGAGAAAACAGAATTTCAAAGAGTAAAAAGAATATCCTCTATAATACAAGAGAAGAAATTTTATCTAAGAAAACAAGAAAAGAATGCTGTTAAATGGAATATTAAGAGAACAAGAAGAATCTTCTTAGAAATTAAAACTATGGGAACATACTCCTTAAATGGAAGTCTTCCAGAAACTAGAGCAAGTCATAGCTTTGTAGCTGGTCTCTCAGCTTCCAAACGTGGCCCACTCTCTCTAGATTATTCTCAAGGCAATGGGCAGAGTGCTTAATTTTAAACCCTAATTTAAAGCCACATTAATTCCTTGCTTAAAACTTACCAGCAAACTTCCATCACAGTTAGGATAAAATTCACAATTACTGTGGCCTGTGAAGTCCTGCATGATCTGGTGTATGGCCTCCTCGCCAATATCAACTCTGGTCCTTTCCTCCTTACTCATTCCAGCCACACTAGCCTCTTGCTGTTCATCTCACCAAGCTTGCTCCTACCTCAGGGACTTTGCACTTGCTTGTTCCTCTGCTTGTAAAGCTCTTCTCCCAGATCTTGACAGAGCTGGTTTCTTCATTTCAAGTCTCCGAGAAGCCAAACTTTCCCTGACCTCCCAACCTAAACCACCTCCAAATCCCTTCTGCCTTATTCCCTGAATTGTCACTTGCTGTCCCTTTACCCTGCTCTACTTTCTTTTAAATAACATTTGCTACTATCAGAAATTATATGTTTATGCATGTGCTCGTATTAGTTTGTTTGTTTGATTGGTTGATCTAGACTATAAGCTCCATGAGGGCTAGAACTTTGCCTTCTTCACTGTTGAATCTCCCATACCTACATGGTCCTGGTACAGAGTAAGCATTAAATAGAGATTTGTTAAATAATGAATAAATGTTAGATGGTAAAAACAATGATTGCAACTGCAGTGACTGTTTTTATAGAATCCCTGGATTTTCAATCTGCAAAATAATAAAGTAAAAGTTTGTGCAAAACAAAGGAAATTGGTTTCATTTTTTTTATGCCCACAAGCCCTGGAGGAGGTAGCTGCAGACATCATATTTAGGCTGAAGAGTGTGCTCTGACATTTATTCTGTCAGCCCCAGAGGTGTCTCCCTTCTGGCAGAGCCTCAGGCACAAAAGGGGAGCAACACAGCACTTCTGTTAGCTAAGTATGTAAACAAGCCAGCTGCGCCCTCTGCTTGTTATCTGCAAATAAATAAAATGCTTCCACTGGGACACACAGAGGGAGAAGCATTCTCAGTTCCAAATGAGCTAAATTCTCCAGAAAAGTGACTTTTTTTAAAATTGAGGTATAGTTGATGTACAATATTATACAAGTTTCAAGTGTACAAAAGTGATTCACAATTTTTAAAGTTATACTCTATTTATAGTTATTATAAAATATTGGCTATATTCCCCATGTTGTAGTATATGTCCTTGTAGCTTATTTATTTTATGTACAGTAGTTTGTACCTCTTAATCCCCTACCCCTATCTTGCCCCTCCCCATTCCCTCTCCCCACTGGTAACCATTAGTTTGTCCTCTATATCTGTGAGTCTGCTTCTTTTTTGTTGTATTCACTAGTTTGTTTTACTTTTTAGATTCTACATATAAGTGATATCATAAAGTATTTGTCTTTCTCTGTCTGCATTATTTTACTTAAGCATAATTCCCGCCAAGTCCATCCATGTTGCTGCAAATGCCAAAATTTCATTTTTTTATGGCTGAGTAGAATTCCATATTATATTTATACCACATTTTCTTTATCCATTCATCTGTTGATAGACAGTTGCTTCCATATCTTGGCTACTGTAAATAAGGCAACTATGAACATTGGGATGGATGGATGTTTTCAAATTAGTGTTTTCATTTTTTTGAACCCAGGAGTGGAATTGCTGGATCATATGGTAGCTCTATTTTTTGTTTTTTGAGAAACTTCCATACTGTTTTCCATAGTGGCTGTATCAATGGACATTCCCACCCACAGTGGACAAGAGTTCCCCTTTCCAGTTTCTTAACTGGCAGCTCAAGGAAAATTCTTTGGAGGAGGAAGAGACCAGTTGATCTGCCTTTTCACAGCTGGGCAGGTTTCTCTCAGCTCCAAATCATAAGGAGGAGGATGGATTTTCTTTAAACCATGAAGGAGGCTTTTCTGAGAAGAGCACTTATTTAGACTGTCAACTCCTATGGAATATCTCCATTGTCATAAGGGGTAGAGAGAGGACAAGAAAGAAATTCAGTGCTAATCAGAATATCTCATTAACCACAGTAATAATCTCACTCCCCCAAGGAAGGCCTTGGCAACCATCTACAGCCTGACATGCAGGGTTGACAACTGGAGCCTACAATTCCCCAGCAGCAAAGGGAATCCAGAGTTGAGGGCCTGGCATTGAGAAAGCAGCAAGACCCACACTGGAGTTCCCACAAGCTGATTCTAGAAGCAGATCTGTGGTTGTAGGCAGTGGGGAATGTGGGTAGAAAAGTGAAGTCTCCGGGCAGCAATCTTAAGGAGAGTTTTGGTATCATCTAACAGTTCTGGAGGTCAGAAGTCCAAAACTCAGCTTCACTGGGCTAAAGTCATGGTGTCGGCAGGGCTGACTCTAGAGGAGAATCTATTTCCTCGAAGTTTTCAGCTTCTGGTGGCCTTGGCTTGTGACCCCCTACCCCAGCTCCAAAGCACGTGACTCCAATCTCAGCTTCCATGGTCACAGCACCACCTTTTCTCCCTCTGCTTCCCACTTATAAGGACACTTGTGGTTACATTAGGGCCCACCTGAATAATCCAGGATCACCGCCTTATCTCACAATCCTTGACTAAGTCACTTCTGCAAGGTCCCTTCTGCTATATAAAGTATTCACAGGCTCCAAGTATTCAGACCTGGATATCTTTGGGGCCACTATTCAGCCTATCACAATATATAAAGTAAATTATATATACTCATTAGAGGAGGGAGGGAATGAAAAGTGCCCATCAAACTGAGAAGGCATATTGAGAGCAAAAAGCGAGGAAGGCAGCTCCATATAATCAATGGATTCATTTCTTATAGAGTAACTTACACATAGGCTGGGGTTGGAATCCAGTGGACAACAATCTGGAGGCATTTGCAGCTGCACTCCGCACCACTAAGGGGCCGTGGGGACAATATTATAGTTAACCCAGGAGATGGGGGTAGGTGCTTGGAAATAGGAAGTGCATTCCTAAATAAATATCAGCGAATGGGTAGCTAATCTCGTGGGTGCTGGGAATATGTCAGAGAAGGTTTTCATCATTGTTTGGGCATGAACAGGGCAGAGAGGCCACCTGATCTAATGATTAAACAATGTCATTTAACTACAAAGCCCTCGACCACGGAGAAGTGACTTACTGCACAGTATAGTCCTGGGTAAGGCAGCAAAAGGACAGGAGAATCTGTAAGGGCCCAAGATGGTATCGGTTCTGCTAACAGCCGTTCAGCACTATATATGTATAGTATATATAGTACCCACTCCTTGTTCATTATTCATGGAGAAGACACCATTACCTGATTGTTGATGCTTCAGACTGAGATAAATTGGGTTTTCATAATGTAATTCGATGTATCATTGGTAAGACTGTGTCCTTACGACCCAAAGTGATCTTCTCCCCCAACAACAGACATACCCCAAGTGTGGATTGTGAACAGTCCCTAAAAACAGGTGTTCATTTTTAGTAGAGGTGTGTGTATATTTTCCCCAAGGGTTTACTAACTGAAAATCACATTTCCAAGACCACGTATAAGGGACAACTGCTCCTTACCTCCTTCTGGATGAAAGGAATTAGGCTTCCTGGCACAAGTCACAAGGTGGACTACCGGTAACTCCCAAGCATTAAAGACTGAAAAACTCAGATTTTGAGAAATATTAATAACTACTGGGTGAGAGATGAGAAAATTCTGCCAAAGGAAATGCATGTAGCCTTGCATGGAGGAAATGCATGGAGGAGTGAGGACGTTCCTCTCTCTCTGATGTTGAAAGACTTCGGGAGAGGCAGACAAGCCACTGCAACATACAGGCCATCTGGAGCCCCCTTGTGCACGGGCACAGCCTACAGACTTGAGCAACTGTTGATGCAGACTCTGGACATGAGATGCCTGGCTGAAGTGATGAGCAACAATCAAGAAGAAATTTGTGGGCTTCCCTGGTGGCGCAGTGGTTGGGAGTCCGCCTGCCGATGCAGGGGGTGCTGGTTCGTGCCCCAGTCCAGGAGGATTCCACATGCCATGGAGTGGCTGGGCCCGTGAGCCATGGCCACTGGGCCTGTGCGTCCGGAGCCTGTGCTCTGCAACGGGAGGGGCCGCAGCAGTGAGAGGCCCGCGTACAGCAAAAAAAAAAAAAAAGAAGAAGAAGAAGAAATTTGTGAGACCTAGACCTTCCTTGGGGAGCCTCAGTAATACTTAGAAAGAGGGTCACACATCAGGACTTCCCGCTGTTATGGACAGGTGACAATGTAATGACAATTACATTAAGCAAATGTGACGTCACAGCACTCTAACGGTTGGGGGAGGGGTGTACCTATTTGGTTTGGCGATAGGTTGCCATGGATATACTGACTGACTCTTGAGGACATTTTATCTGAAAACCTGACCTCCCCCTTGGGGTCCAAAAGTTCTTTTACATGTCCGGAGGTACACCTAGAACGAGGTATGGCTTGCTTTACAAACTGCCATTTTAAGAGTCTATAGACATTTTTTTCTTGGGGGAATCCAAAAATAATCACACTGAAATTAAAATACCTATTCTAATTCAAGGATTCTATAAATTTCTCTGTATGTTCAGATGAAGATGACCTTCTTTGTCCCATATTTTTTCAATGCTATTAGAAAAAAAAATGTACTCATTAGGCTACGTATTATTTATTGATGCTCAAACTGCTCTTCCTTGAAGCTCACAGAAGATTTTGGTCGGCCCACTTCCTAAATAAAAAGGTCAGAGCTAGAGGCATACATTTTATTTTTTGTTTGTTTGTTTGTTTTATTTTATTTATTTATTTTTGGCTGCACTGGGTCTTCGTTGCTGCGCATGGGCTTTCTCTAGTTATGGCGAGTGGGGGCTACTCTTCGTTGTGGTGCGCAGGCTTCAGTAGTTGTGGCTCGTGGGCTCTAGAGCACAGTCTCAGTAGTTGTGGCACATGGGCCTAGTTGCTCCGCAGCATGTGAGATCTTCCTGGACCAGGACTCGAACCCGTGTCCCCCGCATTGGCAGGCATATTCTTGACCACTGCGTCACCAGGGAAGTCCTAGAGACATACATTTTAATGCCTCGTGCTGAGAACTGTTCTAAACCTGGGTTTCTGCAAGTTTAATTTCCAATAAAGACAAATATCTCTTAATTTTAGCTTTCTGGTGTAAATAATTCAGAGAGCCCAAGTTTGAAACAGAATCGTGGGTGCTCAATTCTTTTCTATCCACAGCCTCAGAGATCCCATCTTGGTGGCCAGTTTGAGGTCTTTTCTAATTAGCAGCGTAGAGAAGCTGACAGCTCCATTGGACATTGGATCCACCTGCCCCGTCGTCTTTTGGCTTTAGAGTCGAGGACAAAAACTCAAAACCTTTGTGCGTTTAGATAGAATTCTCATTACATTGCAGCTAAAAGGTGGAGTCCTTGTCCTCAGACACTCCTCCATACAAAGGTAGACACAGAGCGGAAAAAAGGGAAGACCAGATAGGGTAGTGTCATCTCAATGTTACCCAGAGGTATCCCTTCCAATCCTTGGCCTTGTCGTTTTAAATACAAAGGTGGAAGGGACCTTACAAGTTTACAAGATAATGCATCCTAGTGACTTCATATGCTGAAACCAGACCAGCTTGGTTTTGAACCATAGTCTGACCACAGGACAAATGACCCTCAGCAACAATATTACCACCCATCTCACTGGGTTATGTGGGTTAAATAAAATCATGCTTGTAAAGTGCTTAATAGAGTCACAGAGACATTGATTGACTAGAACTAATAGTATAGTATATTATTATTACTACTACTACTACTATATTCCACATCACAGTAGCCAAAAAGAACATTTAAGCAATTCTTATTCTTAAAAAGAAAAGCTTGCCTATGGTAAAGAGGATGCACCTTGAGGTCAGGTGGAAATTTTTCCTCGTATGTGTGGTTCAGATTACATCAGAATTGTTCAGATTCTGTTTTTATTTAGGTACTAATACGCTGGAGAATGTTGAAATCCTGTTCATGTAGTTTGACAATGTAACCCCCACTGAGAGGACGGGCATTGGAAGACAAAATGTAGTCAGAGCTAGCTGATACTGAGCCCGTCTGGAGGCAAAGTTAAGTAGGAATAGACCTCCTTAAACAGTGACTTAAATCAGATGGCAGTTTACGTTTACCTCACTTAGGAGAAGTGTAGACATAGTCCAGTGTTGGAATGGACACCACAGAGTTACTATGGGCCCATTACCTTTTCAGCTCTCTGGTCCACCATGCCTATAGTGCAAGCCTTATTTTCATTGTCCAAGATGGCTGCCGGAGCCATCACATCTCATTCTAAACAATAGAATTTTGAAAGGGAAAGAGAAAGACATTTTCCCCCTTTGTAGGGAAATAAGTTCTATACTTTCATATCTTTCCTTCTAGGTTTTACTGGTCACACACTCATCCTTAACAGTGAGGGAGTCTGGGAAATATAGTCTTTACTCTGAAATAAAAATTTGGTTCCCTTACTAAGGAAAAAGAAGATATTGGTGAGTTGAAGGAAGCTAAAATTTCCAGTCACACTAAATTCATTCTTCTTCTCTGAGTATTCTCTATCTCTCTCTCATTTCATTCCTGGTTTTTTCCTTTTTTTTTATTTCTCAACATTCATTCTACTTTTCTCTCTATATTCTGTACTTTCAACTTCATCCATCTCAAAGACTTCAACTGCAAGTTTGTGTGAGGCTAGGAAGGTGTTAAGCGAGCTGGTCTGTGGTCCATTTCTCTCCCTGTTATCAGAAGGATGCTCCCAAGGTGCAAAGGCAGGTGGCCCAGTCTAATCTCCTTGTAAACCTGTTGATCACTGGATCTTCTGGAACCAGTTAGTGATTTTATGTGAAAAGAGTCCTTATCAGTAAAATTCTCTTAGCAGGATATCACTGTTTCAGGATTACTTATGTTAAATAAAACTAGAGTCTGTGCATTTATGAGTCATGACCTCTAAAAAAGTCAGAAAATCCCTATGATAAAAAAAAAAAAGAAGAGTTATTTCAGAATTTAAATATCCCCTACCCAGTGAGGTGACCCACAAATCTCATTTAGAGACCTCATATTTTATATGGGGGCAAAGACTAGGTCTGATATGGGAAGAAAGGACCTAGGTAGCCACCAGATTGTCCTAGAAAATCCCTCCTTTACCTAAGCCTCTGGATTTCTTGAGACTTGAGATTGTTAGTAAACCTTGATACTGAAAAAGAGCTCTAATCTGTGAGTCTAATTTGACAAACCGATCCTTTGTGATAGTTCAGTGTGAATGGTAGCCACATCTATCTAACTTCCGATTATCTCCTAAATTCCTCCCCAATATTCCTAACAACTTGCTGGATATAGCTAAATATTTTATCAGTACCTCAAAATCAATATATCTAATTCTTGCTGGATATAGCTAAATATTTTAGCAGTACCTCAAAGTCAATATATCTAACCTCTTATCTTCCCCCTTAAATCAGTTCCTGCTCCTGAATTTCCAGCCACCCAACCTCAAAACCTCAGTATCATCCCTTCCGTCTCCTCCTTCCTTGTCTCCAGTAACACTTTAAAACCTTCACTCCATCCATCTCTTCTTTTGTATTTTTACTCCCTTCTAATGACCTATCTTGTTCTAGTTCTTCTGAAAAAAATTCTTCCAACATATTAATCTTTCTATAGTACTCTTTGACACATACAAAGGACTTTTAGGGAAACATGGTAAAGGAGACATAGGATCATAAACCTAATGATATATATCACAACCTCATACATATATATGTAGGTATATATATGTGTGTGTGTATATATATACATATATAGTGTATCCTTTCAAAGTGGTACCATGAACAAGGTGAGTAGATGAAATTTTGAAGAATCATACAAATATGGCCCACTGTGAAGGAAGCACATACTGTGTGTGGGAGGTAGACATCTTAGAGAAACAAACTAAAAATTCCTTTATGTGTTAAAAGCCTTTTCCCACTACTATGTATGATGACATACCAGAAATGAGGAAAACTGCCAGGATTCACCATTTTGTTTTTCACCAACTGGGAAGAAGTCAGGAGAGGATTGAAGAATGATCACCCCAGGTTAATATATCCAAGAACAAAAAGTGACTTTACAAAATGGAAAGAGAAAATTAAAAGTCAGACAAGAACTTGTTTTTGCCTCTTATGGGGTGGGTGATCCATAGGAGATACGCATGATCCCCTTCTTCTACTAGAATTCATAGTGCTGTGGTTGATACTCTGTCAGCTAGGGAATTATCAGGAAGAAGGGGGTTGGGGAGGGGGGCTTGTTCTTAATAAAGCACAGGCTTGTAATGGTACAGACAGGGCTAAGAAGAACCAACCAGGGGTAGTGAGCTCCCTAAGGCCAGCAGCAAAGGCAGCCAGGGTCTCCCCTAGGCCTAAAGGAAAGGGGAGGAGCAGTACCCAAGGGGACCAACAGCTATAGAAGGTGGCCCCTGACATCTGGAAAGTTGGGAGTCAACTGAATAAATCCCCATCTTCACTCTGTTTTATCCTCTGACCTTCTGTTTGTGCCTGCCATTGACAATCCAACAAGAAGCTAGGGAAAACATAGTATATGGTTTATCAATGGTATAATCCAAAAGTCAGTCTCTTGGGTTCTAGAACAGGCTAGAGAGAGGAGTCAGAGAAGCAAAGAAGAAATATCCTGCAAGAAAGCCTTCAAGTTCTCTTGATTTTCCCACCAAATGACTGGGAGAGGAGGAAGAGAAGTAGATGGGGAAAAAATCAGATGAAATTGGGAATAATTAATTTGGGGCAGATTATCATTGAAGAAAGTGAAGTTCAATAGCTCTCCCTGAGTTGAGGGAACAAGCCAAAATCCAAGGGAAGGATGGGCACCTGTCTAGCAAGAGTGAATCCCAGGATAAGACTTTAAATAACATAACAGAGGAACTCTCTTGTGGCACAGTGGTTAAGAATCCACCTGCCAATGCAGGGGACATGGGTTTGATCTCTGGTCCGGGAAGATCCTACATGCTGCGGAGCAACTAAGCCCGTGCACCACAACCACTGAGCCCAAGTGCCACAACTACTGAAGCCCATGTGCCTGGAGCCTGTGCTCCACAACAAGAGAAGCCACTGCAATGAGAAGCCCATGCACTGCAACGAAGAGTAGCCCCCACTCGCCACAACTAGAGAAAGCCCGCACACAGCAATGAAGACCCAACACAGCCAAAAATAAATAAATAAATTTATTTTTAAAATAAATAAATTAATAAAATAAAATAATAGAAAAAAGAACCAGCCCAAATAGTCCTTACTTTCCATCCTCAGCAAAGCAGAACATGGAGCACAAATGATCTAGTTGAAGCTCAGATGGAAGAAACTAACAGAGAGGGCATAGAATCAAGGGAAATTCACCCATATGGCATTCGGGCAGTAGGGCTGGTTCTGCCCAAGGTGAGTAAAATGAAAAGAAAAAACAGGACAACAGTGCACATTTATGCAAAAAAAAGAAAAAAAAAGGAAGGAAGAAAGAGGAAAAGAGAAGAAAAAGAAAGAGATCCTGCAAAAGAGAGATGAATAGTCTGCTCTGGAAGAAATAAATATCACAGTAAAAACAAAAGGAAATAAACACAACAAATGCTGGAAATCTTAAGTACAGAGAGAGAATATGGAAACCCTGAACCAAGAAATACATTTGTCAAACATAATGAAATAAATAAAACAAAATATTTCAGAGCTAAAGATATTTTACACTTTCAACCAAGAGTAAAGCTCTACTCAGGGAAAAACTCACTCCCTTAATCACTTACAAGACACAAAAAAGAAAAAATAAAAGAAATGTATACTCAACTCAAGAAGATATGAAAAGGCCAACAATATTAAAATGAGGAGAGCAGAACCAAAATAATTAATATAAGAACAGAAAGTAACAAACAAGAAGAGAAGCAAAGCATTTGACTTGATAAGTAAATTTGCCTTGTGATTTCCAGCAACCAAATGCCCAGTCTCCTTGAGACCCATCATTAAGGGACAAGAGCTGGAATTGTGTCGTTTTTTTTTTTTTTTAATTTTTGACTGCGTTGTGTGTTCTCTGCTGCGTGCGGGCTTTCTCTAGTTGTGGTGAGCGGGGGTTACTCTTCGTTGCGGTGTGCAGACTTCTTATTGCAGTGGCTTCTCTTGTTGCGGAGCGTGGGCTCCAGGTGCGCAGGCTTCAGTAGTCGTGGCATGCGGGCTCAGTAGTTGTGGGGCACGGGCTTAGCTGCCCCGCAGCATGTGGGATCTTCCCGGACCAGGGCTCGAACCCGTGTCCCCTGCATTGGCAGGGGGATTCTTAACCACTGTGCCACCAGAAAAGCCCTGGAATTGTGTCTTATTCGTTTTGTAACATCACAGTCTAAGACAATATATGATTATTAAATAATTGTGTGAAAGAGTCCTGAGTGTCCAGGTTATAAGGAGAGAGACCATCTCTGGCTTCTTGGATGAATTTTTGCCACATGGATGAGGGCTGGGGCCACTGAGAAGGCACAGGATAGAGACTGGGTGAACCACAAGGCCTCCAGAGGTGTCTTTATAAGAAAAGTGCCCAACAAAGACCTGTTGATTTAATTCCATTCACATGTGTGTGACTCTTCCTTCCTGCCATCTCCATTTCTACCAGTGCCCACTCCAGGCTGTGCTTGTCTTGACCTCCCTCCAGGCAGGTGTTCTTAACCAGTTCAGGGGCCATCAACACGGATGGAAAAAAATGCATTGTTATTCTCACTAACCTGCAACTAAACTTTAGCATTTCCTGCTATTATGACATAGGTGACAAACCAGTCTAGCATTAGCAGTCCCTGAAACTGCCCCCAGGAGAAATGACAGATATTTTATACTACATTGTAGTTTGGGAAGAGATCTCAAAATGTCATTCACATTCATTACTACTTCAAAATTATGGTAGTTATTAGCCTTGATCTTAATCTTATAATTTAAGGCCTTAAATAAAGGTTTTACATAAAGAAATTTAATATAAATATTCATACAATCGTACTATAAACTTTTAAAATATTTTGATAAGTGTGTGTCCATGTAATTGACTTCTTTGGCATCCCTATGTATTTTATTTAATACATTTGAAAACATTGTTTTTCATGAACATGAATTTCACTCGATGCCAAAAGCACCCACGACACTCAAAGGTTAAGGACTCTGCCTCAGGGTCAACCGCTGAGGGTGAAAAAAACTTCTCAGAGAAGGAAAAAGAAAAGTGGGACTTGTGCCATTCTCAGGTTTTGAGAAAAATCTAATTAACTCAAGAGACGATTTATCACTTAATGACTGGACTGAAGGAGGCAGGCATTTATTTGGTTTACTAGCAAGCACGTGGAAGACCTAGGAAAACCGTCTAAAGGCTGCAGTGCAGAAACGATCACAAGCTTGAGCCCTAGAGTGGAACTTCTTCAGTTCAAATCTCAGCACACTGTTCGTTCCTTGCATGACTTTGAGTAGCACTCTGAGCTGAGACTCGGTTTCCTCATCTGTAAAATGAGTCAGACTAGCCCCCACCCCTCCCCCTGCCTTGGAGGGCTTTTGTAAGGACTGTGCAAGACCATCCCTGTAACCTGATCAGCTCAGCCCACTACGTATTGTGGAGGCCCCTCGCTGCTGGTATTAAAGTCAGCCAAATGTGTTTTCAACAACTTCCTCCTCCGCATCTTTTTTTAAATTTTTTCCCCTAATGATGAGATGCGTTCCTCACCCCATCATACAGACCAGCTTCCCAACACTACTTTCTGTCTCTCCTTCTCTCCTCCCCCTCCTTCCATCAGAACTCACTCTCAGATACGGCTGCAATATTACTTACATCTCTTGAGTGTTATTCAGTGTTTGGTTACCTCTTCTAGGGATGACAAGCCTATCATTGGGTGAGAAGCCTTTTCCCCCCGGCAAAAATCAATTTTGGTTTCCCGAAGTAGATAAAGGTAATATTTCTCTTCCCATGTGGAGTGCTTGCCCTCTGCTTCTCTAACCCCACTTGTCCTGTTCAAGTCTGACTTGTTCACAAAGCTCCTCACCTCTCACCTTCACTTCTGATGCCACTGAACTCTGAACACATACGCCTGCCTTCCATCTGGACACCCAGCCAAGCCTATTTTCTTTATCTCTCTCCTCTGCTTTTCTGGGGCAGGGCAGCTGTCCTCAGGGACAGGGGCCTGCTATCTTTTCTTTTATATTCCTAGGGACCCCCAACTAAGCATTTAAAGAAAGAGCAGCTGTAAACATTTTTTAGGAGTTCTTCCCTAAAACCTCCAGATCTCCATGTCTGTGCAACGAGTGTCCAGTGGTAGGATGAGTGAAACTTATCTTGCAAAGGAACCAGGAATATTTCTGCTAAACTCTTTAAGGGTCTCCAGAGAAGGGCCAGACTGGAGATGAACAGTCACCTCAAGGATTCTTGGAAAGGATCCTTCTCTTTCCAAGATTAATGCTCCTGCACCCATGTATGCTGTGGTAGAAAAACTCTGGACTGAGCTTTGGGGTATAACCCTGGCTCTTACAGTGACCAGATATGGGACCTTGAACTTCTCTTCCCCTCTCTGGGCTTCAGTTTCATTACCTGTAATATGAATGATTGGAATTTGATATTCTCACACTCTAGGAAGGAGAGCTGGACTCATTCTTTCGTGGACACATTCCAACATTTATCATAGTTTTCAAGAAACAGGACGCGTGTTCATAATTTTCTGTCAGTCTCACAAATCCTTCAGCATTCTTTTCCACAATGAGCATGGAACTTGTTTCACACTTGAGGGCTTGCTGTGGTGACTGCCATTCCCATGATGTCTTTGATTTAAGAAATTATTTTTTAAACGTATACTCACTCATTAGGCAAAACCTCCCAAAGCTTTGTTCAAAACCTGCCCTTCTCTTTTACTTTAGTTCAGGAGATGGTTTGATTTTATAAAACAATGTTTTTATTCTTCTGTACTGGACAATGTGCATATCCCTTTGCATGCATTAGAGAACAGAAAAGAAATACATAAGCACAAGTGCCACCTTGTTGGGTTTTCCACCACTTTTGGGGGAAGCCATTGGCTGGCCAGTCCACCGCTCAATTCAATGAATCAGCCACTAATCTGAAAGAGGCGTGGTACCTTCGGTTCATCTCCTGGCTCACTTTCCACGTGCAGACATTGAGCCTGCTCAAAGGTTTAGCTTTAATTAATGTAACAGGCATAAAGTGGTCCTCAGATTTCCAGTCTTGGCACTCAAATGCTATGGTTTTACCAAAGCAGACTTATAGGAAGAAAATATAAATCACTTAAATCTCTTTAGGATGGAGAGAAGTTTGTAGGCAAGAAGAACATGAAATATTATTCTCAGAATTCGTACGATCATGGAATCAGCATCTATTCAGTGCTCACTCAGAAAACCATCACATTGTAACTTGGAAAAGGATGGGGGAGAGCAGATATTACAGGAACACTATGGTCAATGATTATATATAGAGATTGTTTTATTTCACTTGATAACAACACTTTCATTCACTGTACAATCACGAACAGACACAATATCTAGAAATATTATAGACAGGCAAACACGTGAAAATTTGATATTTTAGGCTGAAAATCAGGAAGAGGTTTGGTTGTCACATGTAAAAAATTCCTATTTAATACAGTCAACTCATGTTTAGTATTCCTAATGGAAAAGATGAACATGACCACAAATTATATCATTTGATTATTGTTCAGTCCAAAAACTAACTTTCCTAATTTTAGAATGCAATCTGCGATTTTATTTAAAAAAAAAATAAGAAGAATTACCTTCCAAAGCATGTTGGCTTTAGGCTAATATTTTAATTAGTTTTTATCCTCTGAGAGTATTCCGGTTAAACCATAGGGTAAGTCTGCTGGATGATGAATAAGAAGAAATAAATAGGTTTTTGAAATGTGCCTTCCAGGGAATACAGTAACTATTAGAAAAATAAACTTTGTTGTCAATAAAGAGTTGACTACGTTTGGAGGGGGAAACACCATACCCATGTCACTTAAATAGCATTATAGATGTACTGCTCTAGAATTATTTAAGAAGTAAAGGACGAATCTGCTCTATAGCTATACACACTCATGAAAATAAAACCAGACTATGAAACAAGTATCACATAGCCCAGATTCACACTGGTTAGGAACAGGCATGGTTGACACGTCCATGATCTCAAAGATGCTCTGATTCTGAAGTTTCTAAAACCCTGAGCTCATCTTCTGCCTGGAGACCAAGCTACCATCTCCTTTTATAATTCTGCCACCAAATTTCACTACCTTGTTGTACCACCATGCTGTTAGGCACATAATGCATACATAGCACTGCTGAGAGGAGCAAGGGAATATTCACACAAAGAATAATGAAAGGGGGACATGGTGAGGTTTCTAGATACATAAGCTAAGGTGACAAGTCTTTCCTTCTCCTGGAAAGAGATACATAAGCTAAGGTGACAAGTCTTTCCTTCTCCTGGAAAGAGATACATAAGCTAAGGTGACAAGTCTTTCCTTCTCCTGGGCTCTACACACAGCTGTTAGTCCATTCTTTTGATTGCTTGCATGGTTGAAAGAGTTTTCCCATATATCATCTCATTGGCTCTTCACAACTTGTTAGGCACATAATGCATACATAGCACTGCTGAGAGGAGCAAGGGAATATTCACACAAAGAATAATGAAAGGGGGACATGGTGAGGTTTCTAGATGCATAAGCTAAGGTGACAAGTCTTTCCTTCTCCTGGGCTCTACACACAGCTGTTAGTCCATTCTTTTGATTGCTTGCATGGTTGAAAGAGTTTTCCCATATATCATCTCATTGGCTCTTCACAACCACCCCATTGGTAGCTATCACAGGTACCATCTTTGTCCCCACCAAGAGGCTTTACCCAGGCCCACACAGGTGATGGAGCCAAGGCTGGATCAGGTATTCTGATCCCAAATTTCCATATTCAAAATTCAAAACACCAAACAAAGGAGGTGGATTAGAAAGAGGGACGAGCCCTCAGTAAGCCTGTAGCGTCACTGAATCTCATTGTTGGGTCCCCCCCCACAACCATTTGTATGTTCTTTTCTTTCCTGGGTGCCCAGGGTGAGAATCAGGACCGAGGATGAGAAGAGAAAGTTGCAGAAAGAGCCAGAAGCCTGCTTTGTATTCTTGCCCCAGCCCTGCAAATGTTAGGAGTGAACTCAAGCCTAGGAACAATCCCAGAGACGGGCTACATCAGTGTCTGAGTAACTTAGATGGTCCAGAGAGACCCTCACCCTACAGACACATGTACCACAGTCTTAGATGCCTACTTAGGCTCCCTTCTGGAAACCCCATTATTCCAGGCTATCTCCCAACGGTTTTCTTGGTTTTATCGTTACTTCTTTTTGCCTATTAAATATCGCCAACATATATAGGTTTCACCAGTGCCTACTCTTTGCACAAACTAGATGTTCAATGAATGTCAGCCACTGGTGATGGTGTCTAATCGCACCCGTTTTAGAGATTCTGAGCTCCCTGAACACAGCGTTGACATATTTGTCCGTTTGCTTTGCCCTATGCAGCACACCGAGTGTTCTTGGTCGATAGCATGTACCTAAGCACACTGCTCAGGGTCCCAAAGGTCCTGTCCTGGGGTTATTTCAGTATGATGCAGTCCACCTCTTCGGTGGCAGGCACCCCCGTGGTTTTGAGGTCAAGGTCCCCACTGGACTTACTCCCGCTGTAAGAAGCCTTCCAGTGGAGCAGCATCTTCTTGAAGTACTTCACGGTGTTGTTCTTGACGGTCACGAAGCACACGGTGTTGACCATGCTGTTGCTCATGGCGATGCACTCAACCACATAGAAGGCCGTGAGGTAGTGCTTCTCCTTCACAAACACGGTGGGGAAGAAGTCACGCACGATGGTAAAGCCGTAGAAGGGCGCCCAGCACAGCACGTAGGCGGTGAGGACGCACATGAGCACCAGGACCGTCTTCCGGCGGCAGCGCAGCCGCTTCCGGATCTGCTCAGTCTGGAAACCAGGGACAGCCTTGAACCAGAGTTCCCGGGAGATCCTGGCATAGCACAGGGTCATGGTGACCACCGGGCCCACGAACTCAATGCTGAAGATGAACAGGAAGTATGACTTGTAGTAGATCTGCTGGTCCACTGGCCAGATCTGGCCGCAGAAGATCTTCTCCTGGCTCTTGACAACGAGGAGGACCGTTTCAGTGGTGAAGTAGGCTGACGGTATGGCAATGAGGATGGACACCATCCACACCAAGGCAATCAAGCCAGTGGCTGTTTGATACTTCATGCGGGGTCTCAGCGGGTGGACAATGGCCAGATATCTAGGACAAGGACACAAATGGGATCAACCACTGTGGTAAGGAAGTGCTGGAGGATGATGTTATTTTTGCAACATTGAGTCACAAATGGTAGGTGTGGAGGGAAAGAGCAGTGTTATGTGGGCTTCCAGGAAAGGCAGACTTGAATGCCAGCTCCAGCTACACCTCTTACTAGCTGTGCAACCTCAGGCAAGTTTTTTGTTTATCCATTCTATATGTAAAAGCTTACATCTGCTAACCCCAAACTCCCAATCCATCCTTTCCACACCCCGCCACCCACCCCTTGGCAAACACAAGTCTGTTGTCTATATCAGTGAGTCTCTTCTGTTTCTGTTTCATAGATAAGCTCATTTGTGTCATATTTTAGATTCTACATATAAGTGATATCATATGGTATTTGTCTTTCTCTTACATAGTCACTTACTGTGATAATCTCTAGGTCCATTCATGTTGCTGCAAATGGCATTATTTCATTTTTTATGGCTGAGTAATATTCCATTGTATATATATATACCACATCTTCTTTATCCATTCATCTGTCAATGGACATTTAGGTTGTTTCCATGTCTTGGCTATTGTGAATAGTGCTGCTGTGAACATAGGGGTGCATGTATCTTTTCGAATTAGAGTTTTGTCTGGATATATGCCCAGGACAGGCAAGGTATGTATAATCTCTCTGAATCTCAATTTCCTTATCTGCAAAAGTTTTTGTGTTTGTTTGTTTTTAAAGATTAAATGTGCCAATATAGACACAATTTCTGGCACAGTTTAAAACATGGTATATACTCAATAAATGGTAACTATTATTATTAAATGTAGTAATAACATCTCCTATCGGTTTCTAGCCTGGCACTGTTCCCAGGTCCTTCCTGTTTTCAGGGCCATTCATCCTAATTACCCCACAGCTTAGAGCTAAAAGGACCTGATAATTCCAGAGTTGTTGGGAGGATTTGCCCTCTCTGATAGAAACAGCTTTGCCTTCATTCCACATTTTTAAAAACATTGCTCTGCATGCAAAGTTGGAGGAAAAGCATGTGACCATTTATCTTATTTTTCAGGTTGAAAAATGGAGCTTAGTGAGAGATGAGTGACTTTCTCAAAGTCAAATACCACAGGACTCTCGATAGAAAACATTTAACCCTATCTCACATGGTTGATGTGAAAATCAATTGAGAATATACACGAACTTGTTTTTTGAACCACAAAGCAACAGACAGTAAAAGATATTGCATTTGTTCTTTCCCTTAAAACCACACTGCTGTTACCACAGTTGTCCAGAAAACAAGAGAGAGCATTTTCCGGGGGATGTGAGTCATTCGTGCAGTATGAAAGCCTCCTTCCCAGAGAGAGTGCACATACTTAGACAGAGAGCTCTGGTTTCCTGGAAGACGTTCTGTGTGTGGCAGGGGGTGGAAGCAGGAGAAGGAGAAAGATGGCAAGTGAAGTGGGAGGGAATGACTAATCAACACTGGAGATAAACACATCCTCACGTGTCCACAGCTTATCCCTGGGAAAGCCAAGGGCAACCGTGACGGAGGCCTGAAGGAAAGCCAAACAATTCTGTTCCCTTCGCAGCTGATCCCTTTGAGGTCATCTTACTTGGGATTTTGACTGGAAGAGGAGGGTCATTCTTTTTTTTTTTTTTTTTGTCATATTCCTGCTGTTTCTGTCCTTCCCGCAACACAGACAGCCAACCCCATTGAGTGTCATATGGAGAGTTCAGTGGCACAAGACTTCTGCTGTCTTGTAGCTACCAGCTGTTAGATGAAGTTGGATGGGTTGGGTCCACCCTCTGGTCGCCCATCTGGCTGCTTTTCATGCTCCGCCACCAGCAACAATCCCTGGCACTCGCCAGTCTCCCAGGGTGGATGCTGAGGGTGAAATGGGAATGTCTGCTGGGTGTTGGCAATGCTTTTGTCCGTGCACATGAAGACCACGCCACTCTTGCTGTATGGAGGGCACCAAACCTGCTCTGAACCATAACGAAAACTAAGAGTTTAGAGCTTTTGCTCTCACCAGCTCTCTCCCTCTCTATCTACCCCACCGTGTTCTGTTGATTACTCTCTCAAAGAATATTTCTGTATTCATAATTGCTTGCTATATGAACGTTCACTATATGATTCTATTCCTTCTTTTCCCACTAGTAATTTCCCAAGTCTTTATGATATTTTCAAACTCAGAGTGTTTTTCCAATGAACACGTAGGGGAGAATGCTGATCTAGAAGACCAAGAATCTACTCCAGCTTTGCCACAAACGTGCTATGCGAATTTTTCATTTTCTTAGCCCTGAGGACTCAATTTCCTCATCTGTGACGTGGGAATATCAAGTGCCTTACCAGGCTCACAGAGATACTGCGAAGCTTCAGCGAGACACTGCACATAAACAATAGGCTATTAAAGTACAAGGAAAAACTCTTAGTATCCTAAAATGTATTTTTAGAGCTATTCTGTATAGCAAGAAATTTTCTTTCACCTGCTACTGGCAAATCCTGCATTTGCAAGTTCTATGCTACTTTCGATTTTATTGGACCTATTTTATTGGATTTACTAATCTTCACATCAGAATTAATCTGTGATTGCCCATCAGATAGTTAGTTCATCCTGACATCACCCCACCTCCGTCCCCAAAGTTAGCACCAGGAGCTGTGCAAGAGATCTTCCAAATACATTAACCAATAGGCAAATTGCAGAAAACTGTTTCAAGGATTGCCACCAGCCTTGGGTATGCTAGGCTCAGAACTCCATTATTAGTAACAGTTGCTTGACTTTGTAAAGCAACTTACAATTTACAGAGCGTTTTCAAATCCACATTCTCATTAGATAACCCCAACTCATTTGAATAGGTAAGGGAGCAAAGATGCCCACCTTACAAAAGAGCAAACTGAGGTCTGAAGAAGTTAAATAACCTGTCAAAAGCCACGCAGCTAGTAATCGACAGAACCATGATGCAGACCCATCCGGATCTTGCTCCAAAGCCAGTGGGCTCGCCAATACGCCAAGTGTTCCTTCCTTTTCAAACCAGAGCAAGAAATATCTCTTCCTCCTGCCCTTCTGGCATCCTGGCAGCCCCCCTGTTCTTTTCATCATAGTCAGTTTCGACCTATTGATGTTCCAAAAAGGAGTCGGGCGATTGGCAGCTACTTTCCTTAGGAGTATGTGCTTGGCATTGTAGCGTGTCTACCACTACAGTGGTTCAGGTCCAGATCCACTTTAAGAGTCAGCATTTCCCAGAGAACAAAGAATGAAGGCTGCTGGACAAAGAAATGTCCAGCCACTAACCGTGTGATATTAGTGGGCTGGGTGATTGAGCAAAGAGCATTTGAGCTCCCTCTCTGCCCCGGGACTCAGCCCCAGTTCTAATCACGGAAGTGGCGGTCACAGTAGCTACTAGGCGGCTCATGGGATGGGTAGCAAATGTACAACCTGCTTTTTGGGCCAACCAGCCCCAACCAATAAGCTCACCAGGAAGCATGTGGGCTTCCTAAGGCTTGAGTGCTGTCCCTCATGCCTTAGCTGCCTCGTCCAGACAGTACAAGAGAGCTGCCAACAGGCAGGCAGACTGGCCAGGTTCCCCTGGATTCCACATAAAAGAAAGGAGGGACCCCAGTGCCCCATGTGCCTGAGATCCAAAAGATATACCCCGAGGACAGTGCAGGCATCTCCACATCAGAGAAGAAACCCAGACCTGGGGGGACAGAGTCCTCTGAGGATCTTTTGCAGTTCCCTGCTACCCTCAGGTCTGACTCCCTGTGCCTAGATTTTGTGATGTTCTAGAACAGGACCCTATTCTTTCTGATCTCTACTCTTCTACATTCCTTGCCCTGTCCCCCGTGCCCGCCCCCGCTCCCCGGACCTCACTCTCACCTCAAGCACTCTCACCTCTCGGCTTTTGCAAACACAGTTCTACCTACCCTCTTGGCAATCCTTTTTTCTCCTTGCTGATCGTCATTTGTTGAAAGCCAGTGAAAAGTCTGTCTCCTGCATGAAGCCTCCTCTGATTATTCTGTTATGCCACAATCTCCCCCTTCTCTAAATTTCATTTCAAACTGACCCTTTACTTATCCCCTAACTTTCCTGTGTTAGTTCTCACCACCCCCCGCCCCCACCCCGCACTCTGGATGGTAAGCTTCCCAAGAGCAGGGATCTTGCCTTTCTTCTTTTTTTTTTTTTTTTTTTTTTGGCACCGCGG